>NC_069144.1:35284131-35630544 GCF_943734635.1 Anopheles cruzii | reverse complement strand
CCTTTATTTAATAACCTTCGTCTTCAACTACCGTTTACTGACTGACTCGCAATCTTATTAAACAATACCTATATACCTATCTTAGCCTACTTAGAAGAATATTCGCTACATAGCGTTGTTGAAGGCATTCTTGACGTCAATCGTGACAATCGCACATAGCCGGTTGCCTCCGCTTTGTTGGCCATCGGCCATGCCGGCGGTCTCGACCACCAATCGCACCGCGTCAACAGTAGACTTCCCCTTCCGGAAACCGAACTGCCTACCGGACAGGCCATGCGCACCCTCCGTGTACTCAGTCAACCTGTTAAGGATCAACCTTTCCAGGAGTTTGCCCATGGTGTCGAGCAGGCAGATCGGCCTGTAGGACGAGGCGTCTCCTGGGCTTTTGCCAGGCTTCGGCAACAGCACCAGCTTCTGACGCTTCCAGCGGTCCTGAAACACACAATCGTCCAGGTACTTTTGCAGTGCTCTCCGGAACATGCCAGGACAGGTGCGCAGAGCCGCCCTCAAAGCGATGTTCGGGACGCCATCTGGCCCCGGGGCTTTGCCCGGGGACAGGCGTCGAGCCGCAAATTGCAGCTCTTCGTCCGTGACCATCACTCGCGCCCCATCCCCAGCCGCACCGTACGGCGTATCCGGCCAGATCGTCCGCTCGTGTTGCGGGAATAGTTCGGCCACGATCGCCCGCAGCCAGTCCGGACACCCCTCTCGGGGAACGCTCGGACCACGCAGCTTCACCATCGCAAGCCTGTAGGCGCCACCCCACGGATGCAACTCGGCTTCTCTAGGGAGGCGGTTGTAGCCCTCCTTTTTGCGCGATCTTCTGCTTCAACGCCTTTTTAGCAGCTTTAAAGGCGTTGTGGATTAGGTTGTAGGATTAGGTTTATGAGTGATGGTGTGTCGACTAATCCTCTACACGAAACTTACAATTATGAACATATTGTGTGACGTTAAAGTGTTTTACAATGCACCAAGTCCTCTGCGATAGTAGTATCAGAAATCAACCATTTGAGCTTTAAATTGATTCAACGTTCTACGCAGCTGAATTTTCTCCTCTTCCGTGGCGAATGTAAAGTCTACCGATTTCTGTTGAAGGTCGTACACTTGTTCGTTGGAAAGGTTGAACGTTGTGGCGCAAATTTCCAATTCTCGAGAGAGGCTCGTTTCGAACACACCAAAATCGTCCGTCTGTAAGTAAGTAAGATGAGAAACTCTGAAGTAAAAGAACGAGAAGCCGCCTTTCAATTCTGAAACCTACGCATACACACACGGGCTGATTTCGTTCTAGGAGTTTGCCAAAGTGGTGCTCTTTGTACGATGGAACGGTTTTGCATTTGACGTTGCTCGTTAGACAACACTCGAACGGAATTTGGTGTTTTCCGGCAAACTCAAGATTTTCGCCTAAGAAAATGACAGTGATTATCGAAATTCGGGTTGGGAAAAGAACTTGTCTACCTACCAGTAATAAACGTGCCGTGTCCGATGCGATCAACGCCAATGGCGAACATTTCCCTCACTTCTTGTTCATCTTCAAACTCTCCGCAATGCAACGCCAGTTTGAATCCGTGCTTTCGTGCCTTCTGCAGCGATGGGGCAAAATCTGAAAATTTGGTTCCGATAGGGTTTCCGCTCAGATCGAGACCGACGATTAGGTTAGGAAACAAGGCATCAAGTTCAATCGATAAAGCGACGTTTTCTTCTGCTTCAACGATACCCTTGGACCGATCGATCGATGGTAACAGTTTTACCATAATGGTTGGGTGAGATACGGACATATTTCTGTAAAATAGTAACCATCAATTGACGATGCAAAGTTTGACCAACCTCGCGATGACCAACCGCATCACATTAAGCACCGTCGATAAGTAGTCCCGTTTGGACATATTACACGTCGATCGGGGAGTTGTCCTCATTTCAAGATATACAACGTTATCAAAGGCAAACTCCTTTATAACCAGCCGAGTGGCCATTTCCAGTGATTCGCAGCAGTCGGTCAAATCGTGTGCGTATTGAAATTTTTTAAAACACCTAAAACGAAAAACCCACGCTACGTTAGCATCGTGATGAATCTGGTGTTAATGGCCAAACATACTCCTCCAGAGAAAGCGTTTCGCCGTTGAGAATTTTGTAAAACCCATCATCGCAACTAACGACCGCATCCGCTTTGCCATATTTCAACTCGCGCAGCTTGGCAAGAGTACTGTTGCTGAGCGAGCCATTGAGATGAGCGTGCAGTTCCTGTAAATAATTAGATACTGTCACAGCACGACCATGATTGTTTTAGTTTCTGTACAAATAAACTCACAATTTTAGGCAATTTAGAATAAAATTCCATCGGCACTTCTCGCACTTCTCGGAAAGAAAAACAAATGCTTCAAAACTGACAGACCAGGCGAGAAGGACAGAGAGAGAGAGAAAGGGAGAAAGGAAAATAACAAACCAAAACAAGAGATTGTTTTGCCGTTCGAATTTGAAAAACGATTTTTGCCGTCAGTTAAAAACGGCAAAAACAACGGTTTTGATAGTGTTCTTTACAAGAGAATTGAATTATGCATAAAAAAAACACATTCAATTACAGGACATTACGGTTTCGTTTTAAATTTATCTAATATGCTAAAATTTACATTTACTTCATACTTACCAACGTCGATAAACCACAATTTGTTTTGTTTATTCTTTCTAGTTTATTTTTCAACGACTATTCGCCATTTTCACAAAAGAACACATTTTGCCTTGCAGTTGAAACTATTATTGCATCATGAATACTGTTGTTTTGTGATGCGCCAAATAGAATACTGTGATTTCTCATTTGTTATCTTACATTTTTTCACTAACATCCCTCACAAAACATAATACTTTTATTCGCACAGTTCATATCGCTCCTTTCGAGATGTTGGCAAATGGATGACCAAATTCGTCCCGCGCAATCTGTCGATTTGCAAAATTTGCTTCTGATTTCCATGAATTCGGGCATTGATCTCAATCAAGTTTCGCTTTACAGCAAGAGTCATATTTAATTCGGTGCAAATCCTCTTGTTCCTCGCAATTTCTTATATGTTTTGTTTTTCCTACTTGTTCTACAATCTCACTTAAAGTGTTACAAATGCAGATGCAGCACTTCCACATTGTTACGCCGCCCCTTCGCTCTTTATACACATAATTCCGTAGCGTGTAGGAAACATGATCTGATCATTCGGTTTGTGTTCTGCAATGCTATCACATTGTGGTTACTGTTTATTTTTTTATTCATCTCTCACCCTCATCGCTTATTATTATTCAAAGATTTCGATTTATTCATTACACTTTCCATGCCATGTTTTCCAAGTACCTAGCGTCTGTCTTCTCTGTACTAGCAACAGATGTAAATGTGAGACCGTGAACAAAGGTTACGAAGCTAAGAATATTTAAAGCTTAGCCAATTCCCAAAAACGTAGGCAGAACTTGTAGCTTTCGGTTGTGATTTTTCATATCAATTATTGTCGCTTGCAAGGAAGTTCGATGATGGAGTAGGGAAGAGAAACGAACCAATGGAAGCAATGTATTGCCCGTGTCGCATCGCCCAGGAAATCAATTGCAATGTACGTTCAGGAAAAGGGCGCTTGGTATGCAGTGCATTTTTAAATACCGCTTAAAAGATGGCGCAGAAGTACTAACCGATTGCCACAAAAAACCACATATTTTTGTTCCAGCTTCCAGAAGTTATACATATTTCAAAGGCGGGGAGAACGTTAATTGAATCTTCTGAATCATCTTCCATCCTACCCAACAGACTAACAACAGTTGACTATCGGTTCAACATTTTATCCTTGTTAATATTGCTTCTACCCCCGCTGATAGAGCAGTCGGTAACGCTCTTCGCTGTCAGCGCAGCTGGCCGTGGTTCGAATCCCGGGATCGGTTGTAACTCAACCGACCATGGTTTCGATTCCCGATACCGGCCTGATAGGGGGGTTGGCGCGGGGCTAACAATCCCGCCCGTAAAAATTCAATGTTAGAGCGAGCACCAGAGATTAACATTGTCTCTGGTGCAGGCCAAGACCGCGCAGCGGTTGTAGCGCCAAAAAGAAGAAGAAGAAAGAATATTGCTTCTACCGGGGAAAGGTTCCCAAACAGCTCCGCTTTCAGATAAAGAGCTGCTAGGATGTTCGCATACCATTGACCAAACCTCTAGTTTGTGGGACAAATACTTTCACCTATTCCACAATGGGAAATATCAGTGTATAGCATATCGATACTATTACTGGTGCTGTTACTTTCTACCATAGTCAACGAGTTCCCCTATATCCACATTCTTCCTAATCGCTAGAAAGTGCTTCTCAATTTGATTATGCTTGAAGCAGTTCTATAGTGTGTGTGTGTGTATTGCTATAGAAATCGCTCGTTGATCGCAAAACATCAAGTGCACCATTTGTGTGTGGAATTTATCTTTTGCATTTCACAATCTTCTTTGGTTTGATAAGTTTAGTATAGGTTTAGAGCGTATGTCTGTAAACAGGTGGAACGAAGTCTTACAAAGTCATTGAAAGTAACAACATTTTATCCCAAGGAGTGCTGTTCGTTGGCCACTGTCACTTATTTCTATTGATAAAACAAAAGTTCTCTTACAGTAGGTTTCGTTAAAATTCAATGAAAATTGTTGAACTATGGAACAAGTTCTACTGCTCACCTGAAGCGGTTCGGGAATGATCTGATCTCGCAATGTGTTTGGCTATAGAGTGTCTTACGAATAATTCTTCTATTTTTTGTATTTTAAGATACAAGTATTACCCTGTTTGACTGTTTGCGGAGTTTTACCATCCTAATGATCCATGATTTTAAATTTTATTTCCTTGGTTTCAACCAGGCGGTTTGAAATTACCCATTTTCTGTAAAACGGGAAATTTGTGTAAATCAGTCACCTTCCATGATTTTACGAAAAACAAACTAGATATGATATTTGTACAGCTGCTGTTTTTATCAACAAAACTACAAAAAAAAAAGTTAAATACGATTTAAACATTTAAAACTATAAACGTCACAGTACCGAGTACAATATGTTGACCTTTAATTCTTTTTTTATACTGCGCTCAAAGTTCAGGTTTGTAGTGTACATTAAATGAAATAGCATCTGTTTAGCAATAACACAAAACCCGGAATTCAGAAGTAAATGAATAAAGACCATCAACATTTGTGAAACTCCAAAAATAAGTCCATTGAAAGAAGATAGAAGAAATTTTAAGTTTAAGTTTAAATTAGGAATGAAATTGATTAAACTTAGTGATAGAGTGAAAAAAAGGACCAAGATGCACAGAAACTTAAATAGAGTTTGCAATAGTTTAAAATATAATAGGATAATATAAATATAATAGGGGATTTTCAGTTTTTGGCATACATCACAGTTATTTGGTTAGGTATAGGTATTCATTTTGATTGTGGTTTGTATCTTAAATTTTTAAGTTATTCTTTTTTCTGATTTCTATTTATCATGCATCAAAATGCTGTATATGTATGATAGAGTTGTAGATACTTGAAAGATTGCTTGATCATTATAGGTTTTATGAAATGTATGTCTCGCATATACCAAATTCGTCATTATTTTTGATATCAATAAAATTAAGCAAACTTTGATAGCGTCACGAAAAATATTTGTAACTAAAATTATTCAGCTCTCAGCCCAAACAGCCTTTAAGGCCAAAACAAACACAAAACATTCTTAATAACGTTTGAAATACGTAGATAAATCTACTATACTGTACTTTATGCGAAAATGCCTGTCAATACTAATCAGAAACCGATTGACATGTTATAAGATAAATGAAATCTTAAAAAATCTCAACAAACGACTCTTGTTTGAACACATAGGGCTCATTTATCAGGAATAAACCAAGACATCAATCAGAGGATCAGTCATTCATTTAATATTTGAGTCAAGTCGTACTAGTTTTTGAAGTTGTTTGAGAACGATTCAGCAATGTCTATTACATTACATATGAGTTGCCTTAGTCTTGTAGACCTTTCTTTTAAAATTTCACTTTAATTCATGATAGAATCAACATATATTTAAAACCGTATTGTAGTCGATGTTTAGCTTTTTTTATCCCAATGGCTCCATTCTATTCATTTGGTCTACGTTGCGCTGCAGGTCCTTTGGACCAAACTCTTTCTTATCATAAATATAAAACATAAAAGTCATCCCACGATCGGAATCGGGGCTATACAAGATTCCCGTAAATGGGAGTTTCTTTGTTAGACATGAGATAGTTGAGTTTTTTCGTTGATTGAAGCGCGCATTCCTTGCGGAAAGTATAGCTTTAGTAACTGAGAATGAAAACGAAAATAGAACAACAATAATACTTTGTACCATATGCGGAGTGACGGCGCATTGCGACTGAACCGTAACAGAGCATGTAAAATGGTACCGGTTCTTGTGCAATGTTCAGTTGTCCTATTGATCGGTGTTCGTAATATTCCTACGCCTTCGAAACACTAGCGCAAATATAGAACGTAATCGCCACCAGCGGCTGCGTCTTCGAGGATGAATCTTTTCAGAACTAGAGCCTCCATTCAAAGCCTAAACGAAACAGATTGTAAAAGCATAAAAAATTAGGCTTGGAAAAATATATAGTAAAATAGCAGTCTGGACATTTTACCTAGAAGCAAATCTAGTAACAAATATAGTACCAAAAGGGTTCATTCTTTTTCCATTTCGTTCAGCGACCTCTATTTGACGAGGAAGTCAATTTAGTAGATGTAGATTTAGAGTTACCCGTAAAGGGTTCAAGGGTAATAAATATAAAGTAAATCAAATAATCAAAGTTCATAAATAAAATTAACAGTACCAAAACATATAAAATATAAAACGATTCATATTGGGATGTTCTTTACTGTCCATTCTGTCTCGAAAAGTGAACATTTGGCTTAACTTAGCGTAAAGGTTATGGTGACAGACGACGTTAGATAAAATTTGAATTGGAAAACAAAATCAAATGTTAAAGTTGTGCCCTAATTCTTCACTTTAATACATGAAATTGACATATGCTATAGGGCTGTTCGACTGTACTGTAAAAGAAATTCGATAAATAGTTTTCCCAACACAAAGAACAGTAAAAATTAAGAAAAGACACAATCCTAAACACGCTACATTATAACTCACCCGCTGCTCTTCCTTCCGCCTGATTTCCCGAACCAACGAGAAAAACGCCTCATCTATGTAGTGGCGCAGGGCGGCCGATGTTTCGTAGAATGGACAACCAAACTGTGTGGCCAGTGTTTTGCCTTCTTCGGTGGAAACTTTTCGTTGCGACTGCAGATCCAGCTTGTTAGCCACCAGTACCAAAGGGATGTCTTCCGTGAGGCGCACTCGCGCTATTAACTTCCGATACTCGGATGCCTCCTGAAAGCTATGACGATCGGTCACCGAGTAGCAAATGATGAATCCTTCCCCGCAGCGCATGTACTGATCGCGCATGGCCGTAAATTCGACCTGTCCGGCAGTGTCCAGAATGTCGAGAAGAGCCGCTTCTCCATCGATTACGGCTTGCTGTTGGTAGGAGTCTTCGATGGTCGGATCGTGGTAGTCGAGGAAACTGTGGCTAACGAACTGCAATGTAACAGCTTGAGCAAAATAAAACATTTCATCGAAATGTTGTAATCACCGGACGGACCGATCCTACGCATAACATTCCTGTTGCCGATGATGACGACAACGGTTGCATTTTCGTCTCGCGCAACAGTGTCTCGGAAAACAATCGATATTGCTACTCGCGTAAACAAACGTCACACGCCTGCGTGCGCAAATAGGCGTGTGTGTTCCTTTGTACACCTAGAAATCGTTTCGGAGAATTGAATTTTCCGCAGATTTACCTGATTTGCCAACTCCACCATCGCCCAATATAACAATTTTGTACACTCGCAGTCCGCTACGGGTCGTCAGCGGATTCGTGGGCTGCTTCGAGTTTTCTCCTCCATCTGTCTTCACCGGATTATACTCGATAGATTGCGCCCGGTTTTTCTTTCGTGCCGCGCATCCGGAAAAGTCTCCCGCCATCGAATGGATAATATATAATACGAATCAGAAAACTTAGAAACAGAGTCAACAAGCCATTTTTGCGCACTCTTCGTTCCGCACTTTCTCTTCTTCTTCAAAACTACAGACTGAAAATGACATTTCACGCGGACTGATTTGTGGGGGGTAGGAAGCAGCAACTGAGGGGTAGGAAATTTCACCTTCATCGAAAATGTAATTTACTTTATTTTATCGCAAAGCATTTTTACTGCAGCTCAAAGCCTCTGTAAAACACTTAACTGTAAAACATGATAAAGGTGAAATTTCTTACCCCTCATTTACTGCTTCCTACCCCCCACAAATCAGAGCACGAGAATTGTCACTTGCGTGACATTTCTGCTGTGTGTTTGTTTTATAAACAGTGAAACCAAAGGCAAAGGATCACATATTTTCTTGTGGCTCTATTGTTCCGTTGAATTTCAATGAACTTTTCTTTCGCACGCAGGAAGAAATAGATTAGCTTTACCCTGGCAGAGGCAATCCGAAAATGTCGTCCCCGAGCGCCGGCAAACGCCGCATGGATACGGATGTTATTAAGCTCATCGAAAGCAAGCACGAGGTGACGATTCTGGGAGGGTTGAATGAATTTTGTGTGAAATTCAGCGGTCCTCGGGAGACACCATACGAGGGCGGCGTTTGGAAAGTGCGCGTCGATCTGCCCGACCAGTATCCATTTAAATCGCCCAGCATTGGGTTTATGAACAAAATCTTCCATCCAAACATCGACGAAGCTTCGGGAACGGTTTGCTTGGACGTGATCAACCAGGCTTGGACAGCGCTCTACGATCTGTCGAATATTTTCGAATCCTTTCTGCCACAGTTGCTCGCCTACCCGAACCCAGTTGATCCCCTGAATGTAGACGCGGCCACGATGTATCTACATAAACCGGAGGAATACCGGAACAAAGTAGCTGACTATGTGCGGCGGTACGCGACAGAAGGCGCACTTCGTGAGCAAGAACAACAGGACCAGTCCGACGGTTCCGACAGTGAAAGTAGTATGTCTGACTTCAGCGAGAATGAGGCGCAGGATATGGAACTGTAAGGTGAAGCGGCGCTGCAGGATGTTTAATAATTTGTAGCTTGATCAGCTGGTCTTCCTACTCGTCATCTCATACGGCGGGCGCTCATTCAAGGACAGACCGGACAAAACCGAAGAAATCCGTTACAAAACGGCTGCAAAAGGCGTTCTTTATTAAGATGGATTAAACATGCTAAAAATTTAAATAGCAAGATACTCAATAAAAAGAAATGACATAAAGTAAAGCGTATACTTTTTTGAAAACATAGGTTTTTATTTCTTTTCTCATCGACGTTCCCTTTACTCTCGGCTGCTTTCGTCTGTTTCGCAATTAATAAAGTTTTAAAAACATCTTCCATAGGTTTTGCTTAGTTTTTTTGTTTCTAATAAACCCTCGCCCACCGATTCTTTGCTCGGCAAACGGCCCTTGATTTCCGTTACCCATTATATCCCAAGCAGAATTTCAAAACTTATCACTCCCTATCGCTTACGACGTTTAGTTGCATTTGTTATCGGTTAATGTAGCATTCTTTCGGTATCTGCTTTTAAATACTTGCATTCATCGGCGAATAGCAAAGTAGGAACTCAGCTCGCCAAAAACTGATTTTGCTGTACCTGATTTGGTGCATCGGTCTCTCCTTTGCTCCGTTTCAGGAACAATGGGTTGCACATAAAAATGTCCCATTCAAACACGTTTTCGCTCTCCCATGCATTTAATTTCTTCGCGCGCATCTTTCTTACACTACTTTCGACTACGAATTTTGACGACGTAGCTTTGGACTTTCTTCCCTCGCTGTTTTCGACATTTTTTACCTGTCTGTTGTAATTAGTTTCTTTTATCTATATTTCTAAGAGATGTAAGAGCGCGCGCACATTCTCGGTGTGTAAAATTGAGGCTTTGGGTTCAAATTTTTTTATGGTAAGTATGTATTGATCATGACCAAAGGTTCTCGCCCACTATCACCATTCACCTATATGAAGTGTTGTTATGAGTGAAGAATTTAAGTCGGTTAACCGTATCAGCATCGGTAAGCAGCATCGATTGCGTAAGCCTATGGAAATGGTAATTTGTGTATTTACTTCATCCTTTTGTTAATGTTTGGTAACATTCCAAGTACCGTCTGTGACACCAGGTAGATTTTAAGGGCCGTTATTCAATGAGGGCATTTTACACAGCACAAAAAAAAGCGAAATTGCGTATGTCCTGTGTTCCTGCGACACTATGCAAATATCGAATGCGAAATGGCGAAATTTGTGTCTGTCAAAAGCATAAATATTTTGTAATTAATGTTATTTAGTTCGGCTTTGCCTAGTATCATGTTGCCGAGGCGTGATAATGTGATAACGATCGGTAAACCGGTAATGTTTCTGAAGCGCCAATTTTCCTAAAATAAAGTGTAAACATACGAAGAAACACACATTATTAATCCCAGTTTATTTTCTTCTTCAGGCTTCGGGCAAATTGGCCTCAGACATTCCCAAAAGCACGGGTAAAACCCCAAATCGCTCATTGTTAAACAGTATTCATATAACCCAATCGTAGATAGTACAAAAAGAAAGTCGTGCAGTAAAAAATTCTACTCTTTCTAGTATCTAGTAGTTACTTTAGAAAAGATGATAAGCTATGCTCAGTTCGTCTCCGATTAGCAAGTTCATGCTGGAAGGCCTTGTGCCATCTTCTACGATGTCCGATACAAAAACCCAATTCGGTGCCGTAAGGGACCTTCGACTGGTTCGCTCATCGTGTCCTAACTACCGTATCATTCACTAATCCCGTTTCAAAAACATAGTGACGACCTCTTCTCTAGCATTTGCTGTGTTGCGTGGCATCCCAAAACTGGACAATGAGAGTATTAGGAGTAACAACAATCGTCACATTTCTTCCACAACCCAAGCCGCTTTCAGTTTCAAACTAACTATCATGGCCCTTCCACATACTGTATCGACGATTATTCTCGACTGTTTTGTTTCTCGCGATCAAAATAGCTTCACAGTTTAAATTCTTGAAGAGGAAATTGGTTCCAAACACAAAAGCGGACGATAAACACTGTGCGATGATCGACGCTACAAGTTATGCAGAAGTTTAGAAATAGAGTTACTGTGGTATTGTATAATAAAATGTGCCGATTGTGATCTTAATTAGAATGTGTGTATGTGTGTGTGTGTGTGTGTGTAATTGCGGTCAGTCGTATATTAGCTGGGTCACGCGCCACAACACCCACAAAAAATCTACTTGCCCTGAATCCTCCCTTTAGTCTGTTTTCTTCAATAAAATCCACGGCGCTCCGACACCGTGGTTCATTGGTCACAGATTGACATCATCATTGTGTAAAAACGGGAAACTCTAATCCTTTGTGTTTTGATTCGTTTCTGTGGCATGTATATGTATAACCATTGGTGGGGAGGATTGTAATAATGTGAATTGTAAATCTCTACGTTTACCAGTTGTAAGTTAAGGGTACTTTCTTTACCGTCTTTCTCAGTGGTTACCGTTGTTCTTTAGCAGACAATAAATAGCAGATTGGACGCCGGTCCGTTTCGTAAACTGCGCTGAGTATATACTGCATCGTTTCGGTAAAGCGATTTCTATTGCTGGCGGAATTGCTTTCGTGAGTGTGTTTGTCGCTGCAAATGATAAACGATCGTCAAGATGGCCTACTGTTCCCAAACGAAATAAATCAATCATTTGATCACACCGTATTATGACGAAGATTTTGGTTAGCTTGGTTAGCTGGGTTATCGATCGAACCTGAACTGCCGGGAAGGATGATCGTTCGTTCGACTCGCAATGGCTACACTCTCACGAAAGCACCTAACCTAGCTAATCTGAAATATTATTTAAATGTGCTAAAATACCCGATTCGAATTAATTTGTTAAGATTAGCTTATGTTGGTTTGTTGGCTTTTCCCCTTTGCCAACAAGATCTGATTTTCTGTTATCCGTATTTTGTATCTCTGATTTTTTATCGTTCGCACATCGTGCCGCACAAATTGTGCAAAGTTACTCCGTTGGTTAAGCAATACCGGCAATTCAAGGGCAAATTGAAGTTCAATGGACAGTCACATCAAAGAATAGTTTGTTACAACATTCTCCCTGCGTTTTTGTGCGCCATTGCCCAAAAGTGCGAAAGTTATGCCCATGGCATACACTCCGGCAGACACTGGCGAGATGAACATATACATGTGACGACAAAGGTTAAGCCAATGTGTTCTAAGCTATCTTTCCAACGTCATTATCCAAAACAGGATGACACAAATGCAAAATGCAAAGCACGATTGTAGAGAAAGAATTGATTGCTGCTGCTGGAGATGCGTACGCAGTACGCACGCCACTTTCTTCCGTGGATCGATTCGGGTATTTCGTGGTGAAAAAAGTTCTCACAACTGTCGCCATTCGTTAAAGATTTCGTATGACAATTCTACAAGGCATCCTTCTGGAAGAGAAAAGAGAACCAAAAGAACGGTTACACTTAAAATAGCCATACATCCTTTTTTTTAATCCTTCCCATACTCACTTTGGTATACGCTCCTTGTGAGCTTTACGCGAAATTCAACGCTTATCAATCGAAAACAGTGCGCAGGGGAAGAGCGAGAAATAGGTGACGGATTCGCGGAATGATCCGTGCACGCACAACAAATCATGTGACGATGGAGATAGCTACGATGCGCAGTTACACGGCTGCTCGCGATTCGTTCGGCGTCGAGTGTGTGCACATCGATTTTATTTCCCAAGTAACACTAAGAGACGATCGACTCCCGACAGGAGCCGACTATCCACAAGAGGAGCTGCGTTTTATGCGTTTTTGTTCCATTTATCATTGGTTAGAATTTATTCTTCTTCTTGCTTTCTCTTTTAAAATTCTGACTCTTCGCTTCGCTAATCTGTGTTACTCTATACTAGCCTAAACTTTCCACCCCTCGATCTTATTACGCGATCCTCAACTTATTATGGTCGTTTCAACTCTTTTTTGCCGTATCCTTTCCATTAATCATTTGTATCCATTGACGTTGCGCTCTTATGGTTTTTTTTTGTTCTTTTACTCTCGATGTCCTTCGCTGTTGCATACGCGCAGAGCGCCGCAGCCACGACCCGTTGTAAGCGTACAAGTTTTAAGAATCCACGAACTTGGCACACACAAATGCACAAAGCACACACCCATTTACAAGCATCGGATATCAATTGAAAGTTTTCGTTCTGTTGTCGGATCGCCTTTTCGTGGGAAAAGTTGGTAGTCGTGTTTTGTGGTAATTTCGGATACATTAACCTGCATTCTCCTTTATCTGGCAGACTGGGACCTTGCTCGTCACTTGCAGAGTTCACGCAACGTAAAAACAGAATAACAATCATGATCCAAAGTGTGCAGTGCTCGTGTGTATGTGTGTGTGTGTGGCTGTATGTGTACGCGGGACATGTTTGCGCGTGTTTGTGTGTATCTTGTGTTCTTTTTCGCTCTTCTGAAGTGCCCAATAAATGAAGAAAAGCTTTCCCCAAGATGGCCTGGTCTATCATTTTTCTTAGTGTTCTGTTTTTGCTGTATCGTTTTGCAAACACAACATTTACTTAACCTCTTATCAAATAGTTAATAATAAAAAAACACATCTAATAGATGCCATGCTATGATGCTATATATATATAGATGTGTGTGTGTGTGTGTGTGTGTTGATAGTAAAAATGGAGCCAAAAATGAGAAACATAGACCATACAATTAGAAGAATAATATTCCTGCGCTATCAAAACCGTGCTTTTGCACTCTTGTCCATTCCCAAAGCACAAATATCTGTAACAGCTGATTCGAGGAATAAGAAAAAGCAAACGAACATTACACAATGTAAAAGTATCGAGTTGCTTCGAAAAAGCAATCGAACCAGCGCGATTTTTCATTGTTTCAAATCCATTAGCGAGATGGTATACATTGTCCTCGTCTCATTATAAGCCTTTTGTTTCGACGAGATTTGGATGTGTTTCAGAGACAGCGTCTTGTTGTTTTTGATTGATGCAGAAAGAACAGAACGCCAGACGCATACATATACGCATAATTTCTTATGGTGTGGCGTGTTATTGATTTCTTGATCCATTGGTCGACGAGAATGGCGATTTTCTCTATTGTTATCGACCAAGCGGCTGTTCTACACTCTGGGCAAATATGGGCGAACTCTGGTGTTGTTGTCTGGTTTTTGTTGATAAAACAAACATTCTTTACGCAGTTAATTACATCGGTTACCGGAGATAGCAAATACATTTTCTTCTCAGCATCGTAATGGAGAAGCAACTGAGTTAGAACACAAATAATCTACTACTCTCATGTCGTCTGCTTCACTTGCTGCTCTTTCTAAATTTGCATGTTCGCGTGGTGCTAGAGTACTGTCCAAATCTGTAATCTGTGCCCCTTTCTTTTTTGACTCATCGTTGTTGTCCTCGCCTCTCTCGCCTTGTTGTCGGTTTGCTACCACTTCGCGGTACAAACGGAATCTTGTGGTTGGACTTTAGTTGGTTGTTTCCTATCATCCTCCTTGTTCACTGTTTTCTTTAGCAACCGAAGCGATTAACCAAGATGGTAATGTTTGGGGGTCGTAGAGGGAGTTTGTCGTTTTATATTTTTTGTTTTCTTTACGCTTGACCATCGACATGCCGCATCCTCTGGAATCCAGTGTACGCAGCATCGCATACGAATACACGCCATTTGCTTGGGAGCACAATGCTGTTTACTCTTTTAGAGCAGAACACATTTACTCTTCTTCTTCTTTTTCACCTGTAACGCGGCTCTCGTTGCAGTTTCAAATACCTCGCGCACACCTTCCTTCGACTTGGCTGAACACTCTAAATAAGCGAATGCGTTTATCTTCTCAGCCATTGCACGTCCTTCCTGTGGCTTGACTGGCTCCTGCTTCATTTTGGCCAACTCCTGAAACAATACAAGCGAATGGAAATCATTTTAAATACCCGCTGACAAGGTTGGGGGGTAAAAATTAAAAATCACCTTAATTGTGTGAGGATCATTCCGAAGATCTTTCTTATTGCCGACTAAAATGATGGGTACGTTGGGGCAAAAGTGTTTGACCTAAAGAACATATTGAAGAAACCATTTATTAGCCCAAATACAATCAAAATACCGTATCCTTATAGTTATAGTAGCCATTCTAGTTAACAAGAGAAATGTCAACATCCAACCGTTTGCCAACCATTTCATGAGCCCGAATAGTGGAACCGATTTGTGGTTAGAATTTTAACACAACACCTTCGTCTCAAAATATGTTTATTTAAAAATTTGCTTTGCAGTAAAATTTCGCAAATAATAGTAACGAAATATTCAAAATTACTGCCGACACAAAAAAATCCGTGTTTGCTGTCTGATTAAGGCACGTTTGTCAGCCACTCAAGATACACAATTGGCCAATATACGCAAATCTCCATTCTAATTTCTCAAATTTTTTGTTACTTCCAACAAACGAGCGAAATTCGCTCGATCAAATAACAGCTGCAACACAGAAGATAATGAAACGTTCAAATTCGCAGGAGAACCGAGGGAAAACATGCACGAGTGGTATGTAGCGATAAAGTTTATATTGACTTATGATTCATTCATATGACCACATCATCTTCAGGGAACGGAAATCTTATGACACATGAATCACGGTTACCGGACGTCAACACATAAGGTTACTGATAACGGGGGGTTTTATAACATCGGCACGGTCCCTTGTTCAAGAATTTAAATGGAATGTGTCTATATGTGCTTAAATTATTTGCAAATATTATGTATTAAATATTTGTAAATTCGAATACAGATATTGGTCCAAAAAGACCGGTTATAAGCGGATCAAAGTTATGTGGCAAATAGAAAGTTGAATCTAGGTACAAAAATGATGTACGATGAAAAATAGAACTGCAAAATTGATGCAGCTAATATACACACACCCGCTGATAGAGCAGTCGGTAGTGCTCTTCGCTGTCACGCAGCTGGCCTGGGTTTCGAATCCCGGGATCGGTTGTCACTCAACCGGCCATGGTTTCGATTCCCGATACCGGCGTGACAGGGGGGTTGGCGCGGGGCTAACAATCCCGTCCGTAAAAATTAAATGTTACAGAAGAGCATCAGAGATTAGCATTGTCTCTGGTGCCAGGCCAAGACTGCTCAGCGGTTGTAGCGCCAAAAAAGAAGAAGAATAGACACACACTACACAAAATTACTTCGAAATAGATAGGTATTTACCTCAGGGGTCCATTTCTCCGGGATATTCTCCAATGAATCGGGTGAGTCTACCGAAAAGCACATCAGGATCACGTCCGTATCCGGATAGCTCAGAGGCCTCAGTCTATCGTAGTCTTCTTGCCCAGCAGTATCCCATAGCGCTAGTTCCACCTGCAAAACAAAATACACGCGCGTTAAATAAAAGAAGTGAACAAAAACATAATGAATAATTATAGACCACAATAATTTCTAGACCACAATTTCTAGTGGTCTAGAAATTTCCCATTCCATTCAGCCCGCGATTAGACGGACAGATTTTTGTGAAGCTTCTCCAACATTAAAACTACAAGATGTTTATTACACATACGCTTCAAAACGTAACAAATCAGGAATTAATAAATGAAACAGGTGTCATTTGTCTTATAGGTGATTTGGGGCGTTATAATATTAGTTACATAAATTGACCACTTTTGGAGAGTCTTTCTTCCTATTGGAAACAATAGAGCGAGTGTAGAACGTGTTGCCGGCGCATTTGGCCATCACATGCTATACCTCGAAGCCTTCGTGACCTTCTTCTACCAGCGTATCTCATCAAGACTGTCCCCACTTCGGGTGTTGCTGGTCACGAGCCAACAAAACGACATCGCACTGCTGCTGCTTGGTGAAGAGGAGTTGTCTCTTATCAGGAATCGAGCGAGCGCACACCCGCAACAGGGACACAAGTTAGTAGGCAGTCGTTGTCGTTGGTTGCAGTGATATAAATTTTTCACACCTCAACAACGAGGTGCGTGGTGCTGCGTCCGTTTCTCTTACTTAGATGGTTTGCCCCTTTGGAGCCTTGTTTTTCGTGCGACCACATCGTTATCCGGGCCTTTGGGACAATTAATTGGTATTTGTGCTCCCTTTTGTCGCGGCGGTTATCTACTCCCGGAGCCAACGTAACCTACCAATCGGTAATAAACGCCGGTTTCTACCAGAACGCTGCAGAAAAATAGACTGAAGCGTAGCTGTATGGCGGTTGAAGTTTATTTAAGTCACTGGTGACCTCGTGACGATATCTATATGTGTGTGTGTGTGTATGTACTTTACCAACCCAACGAACCCACTACCCCCGCAACACACACGTCTCTTTCTACCATGTTTCGTATTCCTGATCCGCGATTCATTCACAATAAATTTTTATTAAGAAATACGTTCAGAATAGGGAACCGGGTGGCATTGTGAGATAAATAGAGAAAACATAAAAACCAACTGATAAAACATTTTAATTTCAGTGATTGCAAAATGGTTTTCGTCATGCATCAAGTTCAATGAAGTTCAATACAAACAAAGAAAATGCACAACGTAACGCCACATTTTAAAAGCAACAGTGCGCTTGGTTTGGGCAGTGTTGCCAATGTTATCAATGAGATAACAGCACAATTCAAAAAGTTTGAAATATTTTTTTGTAGATAATTAGACATAGTCAAACTATTATATTATTACTAACATTGGGTAAAACACGTTTTGTTTCCTTTTCAATATTTTAATGATCTTTTTTAAGTCCTAGTGCTTAGTATGAAGCAACGACTTCAGTGCATCAATCAAATGTCTTCCTGGAATTTGCTCTCCTAAAGAACGAGCCTTACACCTTACAACGAGATGCACAGGCGACCACCTCGAGAGGTGACATCATCAGCTCCGTTCTTTCTGTAACATAAGCATCGTGACGCACCTTGTTCCACCCCAATCGGTTTCGCTCAAATAGTATCATCATCATTGCTTTCCTGTATCACAAAAAAAACTTCCATACATAGCTACCTGCACAAACACTCATTCAATTCACACACCTTGCTCCCAAGAGGTCGTTGCATTGCAAATTCTTCGCATTCAAGCAATGTATCACGAACAACCGTATCTGGAATACTGGGCTCCATGATCTTGATAGGTTTTATTCTCTAGCCACTGCTTCGAGTCTCGATTTAGTTGACTTTAAGTGCAACGGACAACAACAAAATTTCGATTTTATCGATAAATGAAAATCATTATTTAACTCAAAATTCCACAGCAGATGGGAATGGAAGAGTGAGCGTTCCATATTTCTTGTAATGGGTGTAGCATATGAAAACGAACGATCGTTTCCGATCGACTCATTGAATCTAAAAATAGCCACATAAAATTAATAACGCAGAAAAAGCCAAAAAATCTGATTAAAACGGAAAACTTACATCTCCATCGCTCAACCGTCATCGAATAATGGATAAGCGACATGCAATTTCTAGGTTTTGCTTTCATTCCACTCCAAATACACAAATTCGAATTTCTTATCTAAAAAAACCACAACGGAGACAATATTTTCGAGAACTCATTTAGATGAGTAATTCATTAAAGATATTCGCTGCGAGAAGAAATATTATGCGATACAATTAATAACCGTGCAAATACACAGTCCTTCCACGCAGATCCTAACGAATTTGCAAAAGCTAATTATGACCTAATGGCCAAGGAATCCCAAGCATCCAAAATCCGACGTTGCACCGGTTTTTGTCAGAGGATTAGATTTACTCCTGCTGTTCTCTCCACTGTCAAACATCATGTTGGAGGAAAAGAAAAAGAAAAGATGTTTCCGATGTTCCGATTTGCGTCAAATATGCACCGTTTTGTTGCATAATTTGTTACCATTTTGTTGGTAGCATCATAATGCCTCTCTTATAGTCTTGGTCGTTATTGGCGAAAGACTCTAGTAATCAATTTTACACAATCTTCTCTTGATCTCAATTTCTTATCACTCAGGTTGTTTTGCAATGCGCGAAAATGGTGCAAGGTTCGGATCATACGATGGATGCATTAAAACTTCCCAAATAAGCTCCCGAAGTTTTGGCGAGTCACTATCGACGTCATAATGGAACACAACACCTCTTCTGTTGCTCAATTGTGGCCGTTTCAGGTAGATCGATAGCTTTAAACGGTCACTAGTAGAGATCTGTGTTTAGTGTTTAGCCACACGGAAGCAACTCATAATAAATTAATCCTTTCAAGTCCAACCAAATACACAGTAGAACCTTCCTGGCCGTTAGTCCTTGTTTATTTGAACAGTTGTTTTATCGACATTTTCGACGACATGTCTGCCTGTGCGAGGTGCATCTTTAACATCAAAAATACAAATTCTCGTTTTTTTTAATCTTAGAAGAACAGACCCGGCCGTATTTATAACTTTCGCGTTTATCAAAGAAAAACTGTAAAATGTATTGGATATTCTCTTTGTTGTCTTTCATTGTAAACACCCTGTAACTCAAGAGACGAATGAAACGAATGAAACAAACGAAATAAAACAATGAAAGCATTTTTTTAAATGAGAAGCTTGAAAACGAGCATTAACTTGACACTCGATCATTCGATCACTAAAGCCATCTACCGAGAAAATAATGGATCTCCTTTTCACCAAATTTCCTTTTCCCAAATGACATTCTCCACCGCGAGCGGTGTACTCAAAGCTCTCTGTTTTTCCGTTGGGAATTGATTTCTTAAAAATGTTTTTAAAACATGTTATTTGAACGTGTATTTTTAAACAATGTGTCTAACGCACGTCGGAGAGGAATGTGATTTTAAACACCAATTAAGTGATTTTTATTGACATTGACGCGGCGTGGTACATGTTGATAGTGCACACGCCCATTAAATGATTAATAATTTCATAGATAACACATAACTCCAAAGGAATGGAACAATTTACATACAACGGTGTTGAATTGTTCGTATTTTAAACAAGTTTAAAAGAAAATGTGCTTATATATCGGTCATAAATGCTTCGCAATATGACCGACAAAGGACGTACAAAACCTCCGAAAATTTTCGGAACCATCCAAAGAAACAAAGTGGTCGTGGGTCGCATGATTATGCGCCATGATATACTGGAAAAACGATCAGACACCAATTGAATCAGGTGCTAGACAAGTTCTTCAGATGTCGCTAACTTTCCAGACTTAACATTCCTTCCGACTAAAACTTATTTTCATAGATGATACACGCCCTTGCTGATCAGCGCTTTAATTCTTAAGCAAATGTACAAAATGAGTTGAAGAATGGCATGCTTGAAAAGAGGTGTGAAACGATAATTAGCGAAGATAATTTTTTTTATTGAAAGAAGCGGGTTGTCCACAAAAGCAATACGTGATCAACATTGTACAATGACAATGGCGTACTGTTATTGAGGCCGATTTTTTTTCCCGGCTTCTAGGAAACCTTTGGTCAATTCCCTCATCTGGGCTGCTATGTGAATAACTGACGGACAGTTTTATTTAGTACCGAATCGAAGTTCAGTTCAACGTGATTGGGAATTATGAGATAGGCAATGTACCGATCGGAAACCCATTAGGGCCACTATAATGAGAAAAGATTGTGAAGCATTTTGGAGGCTTGAAGTATGGGCCGGACGACCATGGGATGTTTTTTTTCTGCTAATGGCTTCAAGGAACATATCGTTTCATTTTGTCAAATTCCAAATTCATCAACTTTTGAGGAAATAAATAAGAGCCAACCTTATTCTACGCAAGTGAATCAAGTTGACAAGTGAATCTGACTGATTTCAATGGTTCCATAACCTGTTTTATCGATGAGCCTCATGATTAGTTGCCAAAGATTTGTGAATATATCCTGTGATAGCGTTAGAGTCTACTCTAACAGAACAAGACTATGTAAGGAATGATACAATGAAAACAAAAGAAATCAGAGGGAATAATTACGTTTACCAAGAAATACGGAAGCGATATAGCCCTCACAACAGGCCCTAGTGGAATTGCTTTCGTTGCCTGACGCATTGTTCAGTCTTTTTCCTTCGCAAAGTTTGTTGGGGAAACATTTTCCCAACGTTACACGATCAAGATAAATGAATGTGGTGAAGATCACTCACCTGCTTGCCGTCGACTTCGATATCGGCGACATAATTCTCGAACACGGTCGGCACGTACACCTCTGGAAACTGATCCTTGCTGAAGACGATCAGGAGGCACGTCTTACCGCAGGCACCATCGCCAACGATTACCAGCTTTTTCCTTATAGCAGCCATTGGTTCTGCAGAAGTTTTGGGCCGAAAGGCACAGAGAATCCGGCGAAGGCGAGCAAATACGGCCAACAATGAAGTTCATCGTCACACACGGTAGCACACCATCGCGACGTGGGTTCCCAGGAAAAGGTGGCGCAAAGAAGACCATGTGTCCGTGCGTATCATATCATATTGCCAGAAACAAAACGCGAAAATATTTCAAGGCAGGGAAATTCAGACGCGATACCACCATCATCCGCACCCAACGCACAAACACCACGCGCGAAAGGAGAAACAATCACAAAGGAGTGTGTGAGAGCGACAGAGACAGAGCGAAAAACCGGACGTCGAATTTGTGGCCGATGACGATACGCGCGCGACGTCAAGTAGCACAAACATATTCAAAACGCACCAACATCCGCGTTGCGTGTATATTCATATCGGGTAGATCCAACCAGATGGAAATGGCAGTAGCAGCAACCAATACACAAATTCACACACGCACACGCGCGCACCACGCGTACACACACATTCGCGTTTCCGTCATCGTAACGGTAGGTAACGGTAGTGAATGTACGGACGCGAAGCCACACACCCACGGCGACGCAGCGAGATATCGAGTCATCATTGAGACGATCGGACGACCAGAATTGGATTTAAAATTTAATTTTGGATTATCAATATTTGTAACCAGTACGAAGACGCAACACACGAAGAAGGAATGCACCATTTTTGGCACAAACACATACGGCAAAACGCGCACAGGACGACAGGAGCGGATGCATATACGCACAGACGCACAAACACACGCATCACGGCGCATTGGTGTTCACAGATAGCGCAGATGTGTACACGTACGCACACGGGAACGACGAGCGATCGTGGTCAGCATCGTTGGGCGGATGAGAAAGAGTTAGCGTTACACGCCAATCACAATGTTCGATGTCCAATGGTTGATGAATTGGTCGAGTTTTCGGTGTTTCGTGTTCGCCCATCCCGAAAGCATAGCACACACACGTCAGTTCCAGTGTCCAGCAGTGCAAACGCCATTCACATGCCCAAGCGTTCGACACGACCCGGCATTGACGATGAACGTATTCGTAAATTCCGTGAATGATGATTTATTTTCAGCATATATTTGACGACGGGAGGAGAAACGTTTCATTTCGCACAGCAGCCGGCCCCGTGACGACGTCAAACGATGAATGTATGAAAAAGAGAAAAAGAAAGAAACAAGACAGATAGATTAGAAAGATGATTTCGAGATAAATCATACGTTGCAGAAGAGTTTGCATTTCGTGAAGGATCATAGCGATGCATAAGGATAGTAAAGCGCTCTGCTTTGTGCTATGCACAATCCGCGGTGTGCCCATCCAGACATATGGATTAGATCGTCAAAAAAAGATAATGCGACCAGACGGACGTTGTAAGAAAGGGACAGACCAAATTCACTCACTCGTTGCAGCCTTTTAGCTCTTCAGTAAACTTTTTTCACGCGTACACGAAAAGATGATGACGACGACGATGACAACTGGACAAGCACTAAGGCAACCTGTGGTATGCTCGAAGTGATGCGATGGAACACAAATTAAAATATCTCAACAGGCTCCGCACTGCTTTGGAAACGAGTTAAAAAAGCACTTCAGCTGTGCTTCGTCAGCAAGAGACACTAAAAACGGAAAATTATTGGAGGATACGGCTGTTTTCGTGACACGTTTTTCACAGAACACTTCGGACTCGATTACTTGGGCCAAAAGTCACTGTGCTCACACGGTGCAAACAACCGAAAAAACTAAAAGCCCAACCGAGCTGCAACTAGCGGCAGCAAGCCCCTTGAAAACCCGCGATCGAACAACGCCTTTATTCCGAATTCCGTGACGACTGTTTTTTTTTCTCTTATAATTATAGAGACTTTGAGCTCCAATAGCCTAACATTTGTCTCTTTTATATACTAAGTACTATTATCTCTAAAAAAGTATATTCTACCTTAACTTTTGTTAATTTGTCCTCCCTAAACACGAAACACGGAACGTCTAAATATTTTATGAATGTTCCGACCGATGTTTGAACCTAACTTTGACACTGCGAAACTGACCAAGTGCCGAACCCTCCCGAACACGAAACGGAAATACAAAATGGCCGGTAGAGTGAGTGTCTACATTTAAAAGTAGGTACGTTTTTTTCAGCCGAACACTCCAGCAAGAAGCACTCTTTCTTGTGCAAATAGTATACGTTTTTCATCGGGGCGCGAAAACTTGTTGCATCCAGCAACGAATTTGTACATTTCACACGCCATCCAAATTTCACTATTAGCTAAAACACTGCCTTAAGATTTGACTAAAATTAGTCTCAGCTCTCTATAAGCAGATATAGTTTAAAAAATACCTAAAATATTCAACAAATCCGTAATCGATCATGTCAAACCAGGGGCAACAAGTTGTAGTTTTCGATCTATGCGTATCGACGAATTGGCACTCCAAGGTGACGGTTTTCTTGACAGCACAGGGTGTACCAAAAGTAAGCCATCATCCGACACTATCGTTTCCTTATCGCATAATCAAAATAATCCCGAGATTTCATACGCGAAATCTCCTCAGATTTCTGTCTAATGGCGTAGGGTAATGGCCAGCGATAAGGTTTGGCACTTTAAGCGAAACAATAGCAATCTAGATAACTCTATCAAGAAATACTAGTTGGCTGATAACAAAAAAAGAACATACAATAGCAACCACAACGCCATTAAACTGTGTATTTGTCTACTGTAGTCATGCTTTTGCAAAAACCTGAAATTGATAACCCACAAAAGCCGTAGGTCCTCATCCTTGATCTGGTTTTTTCGTTCTTATCATTCTTAAATTCTTATCAAACATGGTACTTTACAAACATTTTTTTTGGTTTCAAATAACCGCTACAATAGATTGTAATAGTGGGCACAACATAAACGTCGTAGATAAAAACATGCTTGAAAACCGACAACTAGAAGCAATAGTCATGCACTGATCGTTCGTATGGACTGCCTTCTCAAATACTAGATATAGTAACGTTAACGATAACATAATGCATTTCAAAAAATCATAAGAGAAGCTGAAGTGGGATCGATTCTTAGTAACTAAGTCCGTCCAAAAGCGAACCACAATGCTTACACTTAAACGCGATTCCGCGGTGTGTCACTAAACCACTAGAAGACATAAATTTATCATCTCCGCAAAGTGCAACTCATCCAACTGCACAATGCATCGTACCGTACGTGCCTCACCCGCTTTAGAGCGGAACGCCAAGAAAACCCGAAAGTAATTGGAGCGAGTTTGATCCAGTTCCCTCTTATTAACCCGCAATCGCGGGCCACTACCGACAAAAGGGCAAACAGCAGTGCGAGTGGGTGTTTTCCATTGGCTGCTGCTAAGGAAACACTAATGGATCACAAAACGCATAGCCAGGGAGAACTAGCCTATTTATTAAAGTTTGCTACTAACCAATATGAACATTAAAAGATTATGGAGACAACTTTGGATAACTTTCGATCAGAAAGACAAAACGAGAAAGCGTTTCAGTTGATTCAGGGTTAGTGGGGTGAAATCCAAATCAGAGTCTAATGAACAGGTCAATAGAGTATAGATTTTCTGTAGTTAGCCAATGTTGAAGCGGACTATTCAAGCGTGATAAACCGAAAGGACTAGGAACGCAATTGAACACTGCTAAGCGAGAAAGCAAAACATACATCCTACTAATGAAGCAATACGACGCAAACAGTGAAAAAGCGGAAGAGTGAGTTCGGCTAGAGAAACTGAGCAAACAATAGAACGAAACACAAGACAAAATGCAAACATAGTATAGTGTGGTTACAGATGAAAACAATAATACCTGAATTAGTTGGAGAAGAGACGCATGAAAAACACCACATTACTTATCTCCTTACACACATGAAACAACACCCGTACACAATTGATGTACCTTAAAAAGGATTGATGTCTTAAAAAGAGGATCTCGCTTCTTGCTCGATTCCTGTCTACTAAATTTCGATCCGCTTACTCGTCGGTGCTTCGATGTATTAGTGGTTGGCGACCGTCGTTTTTCTCCGCTCTTTCACAGTATGCTGGGTACAGAAGAAGACAAAAAACAATCACATACACACACGAACTTATTATTTTTTCTCCGCGAGCAAAAAAGTGAATTGCAATTCAATTGATAATTCTTGGGACAAATGCGAGATTCAGCACTGCTTTCACCGCTAGGCCTTTGGGAAAACTGAACGGCAATTCAATTACGACGGAAACCAACCCTCCTCACGATGGTGTGAGGAAAAATGTTTAACGCACAGTGCGAATTGCCAGCAAACACAGAAGCTGTTGTTTGTTGTTGCACTGGTTACGCGGTCGCTAAGGTCGCAGAGTTTTGTACGGCGACGGTAATCGGAATTTAGTTTCACTTTTGGAGTCGTTTGACCCAACGCAACAAGCAGTACTGTGTGATTACTTTTCTGGGGTGCTCCCCACCGCGACGTGTAGTGTAGGGTGTTGGAGTTCTATGTTTGGATTTCACGAATGCACACACCTTCGTCTGAATAAACCCTTACACACATACGTTCACCAACCCCGTGACACGAAAGAGAAATAATCACAGCCAGAACACACCTTTTTTGCTGAAAACCCAAAATCGGCGAGACAACGGCAGCAGCAACAATGACGGTTCCAATGACTGTTCCAATGACAGATGACAGGCTAGCCAATGTTTTCTGAGTGTCCGGAACTCATCAGCCAGGAACTCAACCGCAAATTCAATTTTATTCAAATTCTTCTTTTTATCTTTTTTTCTTTTTTCGCTAAAAACAAAGAATGATTTTCGGAGCCAGCATCAACAACCACTAGGCACACTTCGCTGTCATGTCAGATTGGCCGGTATTTTATTTACCGCATTCACAGAATTGAAGTTCCGGCGTTCACGAGAACGCGGCGTAATTTATTATTTGTGTAGTACTTTCTCGAAAAAGGTTTGTCTTTTCTGCTTCATATCCTGTGGTCGTGAGCTTTAAGCAACGGTAGGGGAACAATTATTTACTAGCACTTACTAACTTATTGCCCAAACATTTTCTAACGCCCCGTTGGATTCCATGCTTTCTTGGTGTTCTAGGTTCGAGTACTCCTCAAGCTCTTGCTTAACAAAAACGTACAATGGCGAAGAAAAGTCGCAAAATGGCGTCGCATCCCGTGCTCGATGCAAAATCGCAAACGTTATTCAAACCGGATGCGAAAGACAAGACTAAAGCCAAAGCTGCTGCTAAAGTCGCACAACGCAAACACATCACTAACGCATATGAAACTACAGACAAAGGGTATTCTAGCACCGCATCCGATGAACGGAAAACCAAGAAATCCGGCACTAAAAGAAGTCGCTATCCCGCGGAACAGAAACCATGCTCCACTACTGAATCAAAGAGTAAGATAGTGCTCGCTAATGTACAGTCAAAGGCGATTGGCGGGAGCAGCGGTGTTGCTGGCAAACGGAATGCCTCGAACGGGGGTACTAAAGTCGGTGCACATAAACGCAAGAAAGAAGGAGTGCGACCGAAAAAGCGAGCTAAACCAACATCAACGTCGAACAGCGATGAAGAAAATTATATCGATAAATTTTTCGATCATTTCTCATCGGAAGACTCGGAAGATGAGAATCCGGTGGTCGTTGCTGTAACAAAGCCAAAGCAAAGTTCGGAAGCGAAGCAATCGCCTAAGCCGTACACCATAACCTCTACCGGTTGGATTGTGGAAGAAAATGATGAATCGCTGCTGACCTATAGCGATTCCGAGTGCGAGGAAAAGTGTGAAAACGCTGCTGTATCCAACAAAGTAACAGCTAAGAAGCATAAACCCGTCAAACAAAATCGGTTCGATAAGCAGGAAGACACTCTTGTGTCTAAATCGAGCGACGATGGTTTACCATATATTTGCGACGATTATTCTTCTGAATACGACAGTATGGAAGGTTCACCACCCGAAGGTTATTTTTTCACCAGTGGTTCGGAGGATTCGGTCGACGAGCTTAGTGTACTTAGTGATGGACAATACTTTGAGGATACATTTCTGCCAGGCATCGGCAATCTATATGTTCCGAAGGATGCTGCCACGGTTTACGATTGCAATGACGATACCATAGTGTTCAGGCATGACAATAAGGCTGGGCAAATTATAGAACTGCCGGCAGATTACAAGGTGGCCTGTGAGGTTATTCTTCCGAAATTGGTTCTTCCCACATATAACGAGAATGGTGAAATGATTGGTAGTCCCAGCAAGGTATGGGGACAAAGAAACGCTGGGGTCATCGGAGAACTACTAGAACCCAGTGTCGGTGATCAACTCGATGAAACTCTATCGTTGGGTGGATTCGAATCGGACAAAGACCCAACCACGAATGTAAGGAGTGACTTTTCTTACCGCTTTTTCGACGCCATTGATTCTCGAAAGTCGTTGTTAGTAATGAAGAAGCAGATTTACCTTTATGGTCATGTATCCATCCAGCCACTCTATGGGAGGGTTGAAATCATGGGCTACACGCTCGATGCGGGCGAAAGCCGTACCGTGTACGCCGCCCGCGGGTTTAATGCGCTCAATCTCAATCCGGTACCAACACCTGAGGCCTTCAAACCAACCGAATTCGAAGCTTTTCTAGCGGAACAGAAGACTCACTTTATTGATGTTAACATCGATGGTTTGCGCGAATCGTTCGATCCGAACGACTGCGTCCTACTACTGCTCAGCGCTGAACAACGGAACCGCGATTCAGTTTCGATCGTTAACCGATACCTAGAGGAGTACAATTTGTTCCCGACATCCACCATACGTACCAAAACGATGTCACTTCGTTCGACGGAACACATGTTGGATGTACGCCTCCTGGAACCTGAAACAAAGGCAACTCCTCTCTTTCAAGCCAA
Source organism: Anopheles cruzii (assembly GCF_943734635.1). NCBI lineage: Eukaryota > Metazoa > Arthropoda > Insecta > Diptera > Culicidae > Anopheles > Anopheles cruzii. The sequence goes on along the minus strand of NC_069144.1, from coordinate 35,602,344 downwards.
TCCGGCCTGGGACACGGTGCAACTCGGTGATCACAGCCGTCTGCTGGTGCTCGGCGGCAAAGGGTCCGGTAAATCAACGCTCTGCCAGTATCTAGCGAACCGATCGCTTAAATCATCCAAACGCGTGCTGCTACTGGATCTCGATATTGGCCAACCGTTGTTGATGGTACCGGAAACGATGAGCGCCTCGGTTCTCCACGAGCCACTGCTTGGTGTGGCATGCTTCGGAAAGGTGCAGCCTGTGCGATGCCAACTGTTTGGCAGTTTGAATGTAGTGACCTCTCCGATTTCCTACATCCAGAATGTACGCACATTGGTGGAGTACTGTACCGCAGATCCCCAGCTTCGTGGTGTGCCGTGGATTGTCAACACGATGGGTTACGTGACCGGATTTGGCGAGGAGCTAACAGCAGCTATCGTCCAATTGATACAGCCAACCGACGTGATACAGCTTACGACCCCAGCGCGCTTTAAGGGAGCACGGAACTACCATAACAAATTTAGTGCTGAGTTCGTGAATCTCTTCAAATTCAACATCCTGAAAGATGAGCTAAACCAGAACGAACAGAAAGAGCTGGCCTATCAGCTTCATTCGATTGACGTACTGTTTTCGCCAAGCGGATGTCCGTTGATTCCAGCGAAACGCCGGAACCTGTCCGTTATGGTGCAGCTGGTTAGAATTCTTGATAAATCGTCCGAGTTGTTTACGGAAGCCAATCCCGTGTGGTAAGTGGAAAACAATTTTATGGTGTTTTCGAAATTCAAACACAATGAACAATTCAAACCTAATAACGTTTTTGTTGATTTTTCTACATTTAAAGTATTCCTTTGGACGAGTTGGAGGTGCTGGTCACGCGGGAGGATAAACCGACGGAAGACATGTTGCCCAGCGTTCTAAAGGCAACGCTTGTCTATATTTGCCAAAGGCTGGACGAAGGGCAACTTAGTTGCCTTGGTGTCGGTAAGTGCGACGCCCGTGACACAATCAGTAGAAGGCCACTCATATTTCTTTGCGACCGTTTTCAGGGATCGTTCGGACGGTGGATAGCCAGCGAAATGTTCATCTGCTTCACTATCTTCAGCCGGAGCAGTTAGTGAAGGCGAAGGTACTGGCACTGTGCAACACCTGTCTTCCAAGCCCAATTAAGCTGAAGCTGAACTCGGGAATGAAGAGTAACATTCCGTACCTACAAAACGTTACCAATTCAATGGAGCAGCCGGCCGAATCGTGAAGTGTTCCTGTTTGCCACTGCACTATCACTATCCATATTTCGAAATGCATTTGAAAAATTTAATGTGAAACCCAGCATTATATTCCACCGAGAAACTTGGTGTGTGAAAAAAAAAATCCGGCAGGGATAATAAACTGAACTCAACACAAAAACCAAATTGTTAAAAAACCGGACGTGTTTCTCGTTTGGTTTATTGAGTTTATTACGCTTTTATCGTTAAATATAATTTTACGTCTCTTAAATTTAGTTTACTTAACAAAATGGATTGGGCATGAAAAAAATTATACAACAATAATTGCGTCAATGCGATGTCGATATTGTTTGGAAGAAAAATCATTTATACTATGCTACTGTCGTAAAATGTCGATCTCAAGTGGAACAAATTTAATAATGGGCCTAAGCTGTGTAAACTCAACTGCGCACTGCTATTTGTTGTTCGATTTCCAATTCAGACGGTGTATAATTTGGTATTCTATTGCGCATTCTCCCTTCTTTCAACTAGTCTACCGTAACGGAGGGCAGTATTGGCCGTTTCCGAATAAATTCTCTTCGTGAGATTCTTCTTGAATGACCACAACGAATAATAACAATCTACGAGATTCCTTTACCAACCGTTAACAACCATGGATGGCGGCCAATAATAGCTTTGTTTCAATCCTCGCTCGATCCGCTTGGGAGCTCTATTGCAACAGTGACTGTCACAATTGAAACTTCGATTGCTTACGCCACAACTTCGTCAAAAAACGAAAACAATATTATATCAAGTCTTGCTTGCTCTGGTCCTGTGGTCCTCGGTGTAGAAACTTCTACGGACCCGTTGGTCTATCGCTACACTAAGGTACACCAACGAACAATGAAAGCACTTATCGGTGTCTGTATGGTAGTGTACGCGCATTTGTTAGTGTTTCGTCCCTAGCGTGTGTATGTGTGTGCGCAGGTGGGTGATACGTTTGGTGTGCAGAATTCGTCGCTGTTGGACATTTTAAAGACGCATTCCTCGATATTTCTCGATCGATTTACAAAGGCAGAATGCCAGGAAAATGGCCAGCAACTGCGTTAGCCCGACAGCGATGGCCACGATGATCACCAGGTTTCTGTTGTACAGGATCCAATCGGTTAGTGCCATATAGCAGCCCTGAAACGATGACAATCCGTAAGGGTTATGATGAATCCAGAAACAAACAGTTACGCAATTCTTACCTTCTTGAAGTAGCTATTCGATTCGGTCGGTGAGAAGGGACAATTTTTGTCCTGCGGTTGGAACAGCGAAGTCTGCACGCAGCACGCCACCGGGATAATCTTGTCGCGCTTGCTCTCGTTCCACTTTTCCGACAGGCTAAAGTCTCGGTAATCGTCGACGCCACAGCAATGCAGCTCGGACATCATGTAGTCCCACATCAAAGTGACGGCGTCTGCGCTTTGGTTGCGGTCGTTGCTGGTGTAGTAGTTGGAAATTGTTGTCTGGAGGTAGTTTTTGGTTTCCGTCCGGGCACGATCCTTGTAAGCAGCCGCTAGTCCAAAAGCCGTTACTTCAGCCACCAGAATTACAAGCACAAAGAGACCATACTGCAACGACGCAAGGCAAGAGAAAGGTAAGTCAAACAAAGAGGAAGATTTTTTAAAAAAGATGACGGATTCTCTATGTTGCACTCAATATGCTTTCACGTGCGTATAGTTGTTATTTAACGTTACAGTTACACGTAAACTCTCATCTAGCACTTGTTACCTAATCAAAGAAAATCGTTACTAATGCATAATCCTCCAACAAATTAATTGCGAAATTGGAAGCGATTTAGCTCGTGCTACATGCGAGGGTAGAGCCAAAAAATGGTCCATCATTAACCAAAGCTACTAAACCGTGACGGTAGCCGACATCCTATCCTAAGCCTACGAGGCACCCCCTGATGCAAAGCAGCGTGCAAGGGAATGGTGGCAAGCACACCCCGACAAATATACGTAGGCCCTCGCCACTTTTCTTTTCTTCGCCAAAAAGCGTAACAACGATGAATGGGTGGCTGGGGTCTTAAAAATTACTACTAAGCGCCACACTTCAGCGACAACTACACACGCAGGTGGAAGACAGCGTCGCAAGTTACCAAAACATCACGGATCGTGCGTAAGGTTAACTCTTGGTTCCGTTCATGTGGTTAGGCAATAGTAACATAATCCTGTGCCTGTGCTGCTATTGTTAATTTGATTTTAAATGCACTCTAATTATCGAGCATGTTTACTATTAACCGCCTTTAAAGCATCATCAACATTAGCCCATTACATCACAATACATCTTTACATGATTCGTTAATTCGAAGGGGCAACCGCATCTCAAACACCTCTGATCAAGAGAGCGCACTTTTCACACCATTACGTCTAACTACTGTAATAATGTGTCACAAACAAGTTTTACATAGTAAAAGGCCGAAATTAGTGTCCTTCCGGATACAAAATAAATAATATGAATCAATGGATCAAATAATATTATAATTTGGTTAAAAAAGCTAATAAGCTAAATATTTCAGAATCTCTTTGGCTCATTGTTTGGTTTGCAGAGAGCAGAAAAACAAAAATAAAAACAAACTACTTATTTTAAACAGGCAGCCGGAAGTATTATGGTGCACGCTTCCTTTGCGTGTCTTATCACATAAAAGATGCACCATACGCATTCCAGGACAGGCTTCCGACGGACCGGTTTGGAAGCATTGGTTTAAAGCGATCACTTAAAGATCACTTTGAAATGAGAATTATTTTTCACCTCAACAAGAAGATGCTAGGCTGTACTCATCAAGAAAACAATTGTTAAACTATTGTATAAAACATATAACGATCATATACACTACATCGAATAGAAAAGATCCAATACATAACCAGTACACACATCCAATGCACAACCACAATCTTGCTTTGTATTCCACTCGCACTTACCGTCGTTAGGAGACACTGACTTTCCCTGATCGCACCACAGTAGCCAAGAAAGCTAAGGAAAAACATCACCGATCCGATCACTATCAGGAGATAGGCCAGCTGCTCTATGACAGCGGGTTGCGTGAAATGCTAGAATTGAAAGATGAAAATAAAGATGTTATGCAATTGATTTAGTTTGCCATCCGACCTCGTTAGTTGCTCTCGTGTGGGAAGCTGACACATTAACAACAGCGTTTAGTCTATCCGAGGATGGCGTGGGACGAGACCATATGCCAATGTGTTTAATTAATAAACAAAGCGTCGCAAGAGTTGTAAATCGCACACTTGCAACGCCTCTGCGTTCGTTAATACTCCCTTCCCTTCCAGTTATAATCTGTGGACTGATTGATGACAATCATCGTCAGAAGATAACGGTGACCCGCAAAAGCTAAAAGGTCAGTAAAAACGTCCAGATCGTCCGGTTGTACCACCGTGCAATGGAACCATTGTGGGAATTGTTGGCCCGTTTAATGCCTTCTTACTGTTGTCTGCGCGTGCCAGACCGAAGTAAGTGTTCTCAAGGAGCATTGGCCTATTTCAACGGGGTGAAAGCCTTCGTCAAATGAATATATGATTGGCCGCGACGGTGCATGATTTAAAATTAATGATTTGGCTCCAGTCCGAAGTTGCACCCAGCGGAAAGGGTCTGCGCTCTGATGGGCTATCATATTTGTCGAAGCAGCAATGTAGTAGAAAAGTTGAGGAAACAGGATGAATTATACAACATATCATTATTGCATCATTGCAGCCATTGTACTGAAAATGCCAATGACCTAAAGCTGCACAATTCACATTAACATGTTTTATTTTGCTTTAAAAACAAATCTGCAAAACACCTCCATTCTCTGATGCCAACTATTTTCTCTTTGGCTACTAATATTCTTTAAGTTACTATAGGAAAACTTTAAGTAATAATCGAACAACATCAACGGTATTGAGGATTGCTGAGTGCAATACTTCAATCGAATGCAGTCTACTTCAGCGCGAACTTAAACGGCACATATGGCATTGAAAATCCGTTCCATCTTATTAGCTAACCGCTCACGTTTGGCGGTGGTGTTAGAGATGCGGCGAATGCAAATTCGTTTCGAAACCATTCTGTGGATAAATTGCGCCCAAAAAGTGCGTCCGATGATGCAACTCGGCTCACCCAGTACATTGCTAGTAAGTTGATCGACGAAAATGTGACATTGTTCGAACACCATGACGCTAACAAACTCGAACCGAATGATGAGCTTAGTCTTAATGGGCGCTACACACACTTAACTTTAAATTATTTCAATTGATACATTGTGATCGGAAGGAAAAACGATAGCACAAAGAGCAAGACAGATATTCTTAAACTAAACATATATTTTTTCGAAGCAAATTTCTCACCTCCAACTGATCATTTTCAACCATTTTCAGTAAGGCTATAAACGATGTCTTATCAGTGACTAGCCATATTCCTACGCCTAATACGATGGTACCGAGAACCTAAAAGAATACAAAAATAACCATTACATTAAACGGTTGGTCGTGGAAAACGCTCTATAAACTTTATCAGCTATAACATCCTTTCAGAATGGTTACTCGTTATACTGTAATGATACTCACAAAGAAGAGGAAATTGAACACGGATAGTACCGTTTTCGCTAAACATGTTTCACAGTCACACCCCATACTGTTGGTGATCGTTTATTAGTGGAATGTTGATGGTTTTTGGTCAAAGATCGTGTTTGATTCAATGCTGCAGCTTCGACGCGGCTACTGGAATCCCACTGCAATGAAAAAACAGAATAATGAGAGATGTTTAAATGCTTCTGGGATGATAATGTACACTCTAGAAACAAACAGAAACATTCTATTTTAAATCCACAAGAATACGTTGCACCACAAGATCTTGTTTCAAACTTTGTGTTTGTCTCGCATAAACACTTCTCGTTTCCGGAACAATCCGATATACCATCCGCCGAGTTAACAGTCGGAAAAGGTTAATAGGTAGGTTAAGTGACATCTTTTCTCTCCTCTGGCGGTCAATGGTCTGATAAGATCCAAGTTTTCTACGATAAATATAACCCTAAGGCTATAAGAGCAATCTATCCAGCGGACGAATGAAAGAATGCAAATTGTTAAATGACATAAATTGTTCTTATGCGCAAGCTCGACGAGTTGATTGAATGTTTTTGACCAACCAATTATTGTTTAGCCCACACACGCTCATCCTCTATGAGAGTGTTTATAAATTAGGACTAGACAATACTTTTAATTCAATAATGGTAGTAAAGATGTACGTGGAAATCAACAATGTAAAGCAGGATGGACTATTTTTGGACATGGCCTTTGAACTTGCTGGTGGCAAAGTATACGGCATTTCCTAATGCTCAATTAGGAGAACTGGACCGAACGCAGTGCGTAATATGAATCGCTTCTATTGCCAAATTGGTTGAATGGACTGTGTTTTAATCCCATCGGAGACCCTCGCATTGTCGGGCCTGTAAGGTGTTCAAGATTGTTGAAATATGATCAACATAACTTATAATAAGTCCCCCTCAGACAGTGTTATGAAACAAACGATAAGCGTAAAATGAGAGATTTATCTAAAATGCTACGGAAAGTTCGTAACAACTTTCCACAAACATGCATCAAAGAAGGAAGCGAAAACGCAGACCGAAAAGGTTGCACTTCCGTTGGCATTGCCGGTTCCACGAGCTTGTACCGGTTGCAACGGATGCAAAATGTAGCGCCATCGCCCCAATCGATCATCAAAGGATTAGGCAATATAGACTTGGCCGTGTACTTGGCGCCCTTTCCAGTGAGTGGTTAGCAAGCTGGGATACGATACAGTGTCGGGTGGTGAAAGTTGCCAAACGACTGTGAATGATATTGAGTAACGTTGTAAGAATTGGCGTGTGGCAAAGTAATTAGAGAACTAATCTACTTTACACGCATTTAACCGGCGGTGGCGGAAGTAAAGTCGCAAATCCACAAGCTGCACTCTTTATCGATTAGTCCGATTAGTCTTTTTTTGTACGAAGCAATCGAGCTTAGAGCAACAGTGTGGAGCTACGAATGTTTCCAGATGGCAAAACTATGCTTAAACTGACTTACTTAAAATACACTTATTCGGAAATAATAACTAAATAACCCATACCTAAAATAAAACCTTTACAAAGAGACTGTCTTTCATTCTTCAAGACAATCAATTGTTTCAATCAAATTAAACTTTTCATATTGCGACCTATTGGAGATCGGAGCGGAGCGAGTTGATTCGGACCCCCTCTTTGTGTTTCTTTTTTAAAGTTTGTATTTCCTCAAATTGGTACTGTTGCTTCCACTTTAAAAAGTACCATTAGAGAGCTACTGGAATAAATTAAATGCACCGGTGGCCAACCTGTGAGTTACATGAAATATTTATTCACACTGAAATCGAGAGCATGCATACAATCGGCTTTTTGATTCAATGTTTAGTGATTATGCGACACGCTGCGGGTGTACCCTGTGTCTCTAGTATTACACGCATTTTGAAGGCTTTGTATGGATGGACATGTGCAAGTGCATCGTGCAGTGTCAATGCTGAAATCGAAAGCATCTCAGTGGTAGAAGGTTCTCCCACTTCGATCGATGTGAGTCAACCCAGGCCAGGAACAGCCAGCCGTCGGTGTCCCATTTAAACGCGGAATTGCGTGATGTTCCGCAGTCTGACCCATATTGGGTACACCCTTTTTCTATGCACCACTCTTCGTTTCCTAGCAATGGTCCCCAGCACAATAGTGTTGCACGAGCTGTTGCATTTTTGTAGGTGTAGTGTTAAACTCCGAATTTTGATATATCTAAATGTTGTAATTATAAAAATAATGTTGATATATAAGGTTGGCTAAAAAGAAATCGACGTTTTTTGGGTGATGTTCAGAACTATATTTAACAGGTTTCCAATGGTCCGATTTGCGTCAAATATGCACCATTTTGTTGGAAAATTAGTTGTCTTTTCAAAGGTAGGCTTATAATGTCTCTCTTGTAAAAGGATTAGTCGTTATTGGCGAAAACCTCGAGAAATCTATTTTCATAATCCTTTTTTGATCTCAGTTTTTCATCACTCAGGAAATTTTGTAATGCGCGAAAAAAGTGTCAATCGCTTAGTGCAAGGTCTGGACTATACGGTGGATGCATTAAAACTTTCCAACCAAACTCCTGGACTTTCTGGCGAGCCACCAAAGACGTGCGTAACATTTCGTTGTCCTGTTGGAACACAAAACCTCTTCTGTTGGCCGATTCTGGCCGTTTCTCGTCAATTGCTAGCTTCAAAGCGCGCAGTTGTTGGTAGTAGAGATCTAAATTTATTGTTCAGCTACAGGGAAGCGACTCATAATAAACGATTCCTTTCAAGTCCCACCATATACCCCGTAGAACCTTCCTAGCGGTTATTCCTGGTTTGGCCACCGGTTAATCTGCTTTACCACCCTTAGACCACGATTATTTTTACACAGTATTGTCGTATGTATGCCATACCTCATCCCCAGTATCAATCATTTAAAGAAATGGGTCGATTTTGTTCCTTTTGGCCAAAACTTCGCAGATGGCAAGTCGAGCCATCATGTTTTTTGGTGTAAATAGGGTGGGGCCCAAACATCGAGCTTCTTTGTGAATCCAGCTTTGCGCCAATGACTTTAAGCTGTTCGATGATTGATCTTTAGCTCCTGGCCGATGCTCTGATTACTAAAATGCGGATCTACTTTGATTATTTCTGTGATTTTATCGACATTTTCGATGACGTGTTTGCCTAGGCTTTAACATAAAAAATAACTGAAACGTGTCAACGAAACCAAAATTTGACCCAGCCAGCTGTTAGAGTATCGGCACCATGAACACCATGCGAAATTTCAGCGGCCTAGCTTAAACTTTCACCTTTATCGGACAAAAAGTGTAAAATATACCGAATTTTCTCTGCGTTGACCTCCATTGTTAACACCCTGTAACTCACAAACGAATAGAATAAACAAAAAACAATGAAAGCATTCTTTTAAGTGTAAAAAACCAGCTTTAAAACGAGCCCAAACTTGAAACTGTACGACCAATACTTCACGAGATATAGATCATTAAAAGCATGTATCGTGAAAAACGTCGATTTCTTTTTAGCCAACCTGATATAAACTGTACGATAAATACTTCACAAGATATCGATCACTAAAGGCATCTACCGAAAAAATAATGGATTACTTTTTAGCCAGCCTTATATTAATTATAGCAAATTATTATACGTGATTGCCCGCACTTCGGTAGAAACGAATTCTGCCACACCGATTAATCGGCAGCAATGTTAAAGACGTTGATGCAAATTCTATTAACAAATCTTATGTCGATAAAAATATGGTTTTAGTCGTTTGTATAGAAAACATGTAAACACTTTCTAATTTTGCGCCGCTAAATAATTAACAGAGATAATACTTTTATGAAGAGACAAATAATTTTCCGTGTGACAAATTCACCGCGCGTCAAAAGAAGAATTTGTTACTAGATTACTTTTTAAATAGTTACTTGTTTACGTTTTACTAGTTAATTTTACAATTATTCTATTCTTGTAAATGAGGTAAAATTTCAAACCATGATCGAACATTTACACAAGATCGGTTTGTTTAATTTCTTCAATTTTTAGATAGTAATTTAATTTAACTTTACTTCAATATTTATGTCAATTGGGTACAATTTTTATTTTTAAAGTACACCACAATCATTGGAATAACAATTGTCGACTCCGAACTTTGGACGCAGCACTGTTTCGAATGAAGTATTGAGGAAAACACCGTTTTGAGCAATTTACACAGTAGTTTCGATTTAAATCGAGGCACGAGTGAACAGCAAACATTTCGTACACGAAATTGACGTTTGAAAATAGTTACTGATGATCGACCTATTTCAGAGGAGGATGGGGATGATTTTTCTGTATGATGGATGATGATCGTCATTCAATAATTTCAGTTGAATCCAGATGAGGCAGTAAGATGCCGTGGGTCACTAGAAAATGGAATAAGTTGAAAGAAAATTTGGAAGCCTTGTTTGAAAAGTGAAAAGCTAGGCAAACATTCGAACGATTCGCACGAGCGGTCTTTATGTGATGCAACGGATTTTTTCACCCATATCTTATGGCATATTTTGTGGTCGCATAGTTTCCCTTTCACGTTGACCATGTTCCGTCAGCGCCAAAGATTGATTGCACCCCTTAAACGCCCATAATTGACGCGCTTCCTTTACGAAGTGCTTCCTTTTGTTCACCTGTCAAACATCAGCAACGATGGCGATGCTGCTGAGAGCCCTGTGGCGCTAGTTTTCTCCCGATAAGCGTAATCGATCCTACTAGACAAGCGGCGAGCAGAAGAGGAGATCAGTTTCGGTCCATCCGATCGCCCCAAGACGTTGCAGCGCCGTTGCTCCGGTGCAGAGGTCGGCCAATCCGGGCAGGTGATTGTGATTCGAAATTTTCGCACATTTAGAAAGTACACTGGACAAAAGGGACAATGGTAACACCGAGGAGAGCGGTAATTTAAGGCCCGTGCACAATGTATTAGGAGCGATCTTGCAGGCCGAACCTTTAGGTCCTCCTTAGGGGTCTCGTCTCGACGGGGGTTTGCGCCGGTCGATTGAAGGGATCTCGTTTTCAGTACGCTTCCTGGACGAAAGTTGTGAAAGTTGTGCCCGTCAGCAGCCCGGGCAGCGATAGACTCCGGGCAGTGGTGATGGTATGCTAATTGTTTAAATCAATAGCTTTGTACGTGCGTTGGAGCTCACGAACGGAAAATGAGTGGGTCTCGGTGCACGGTGCAAAGACGAAAAAAGAAATCTGGCAAAGTGGCGAGAGCTGTCGACATTCCTTCGTCGGCGCAACATTAGGACCCAGACACCGTCCGTGGACCCTCTTCAGTGGTTAGGCAACCCAGTACAGTGTCACTCTGCATCCATCATCAGCGCTACATCGACGCTACATCGGTGCTACATCGACGCGCCATTTAAATCGGAATCCACGGGCTTTTGATACGCTACCGCTTCCGATACGTTTGATAGGATGTGCTTAGCATCTCGTTTGGAATTCCAATTACCCTTAGGAAGCTATCAGGGAAAACTGCTCAATCATCCAAGACTCCTAAATACTTACGCTCCTCAACTTACTTCCTGATCACTGGGCGGTGTGTGTTGGATATAACCACCAAGTGCAGCTTGAATGGTTTGTAACCTCTAGAGCTGAGAAGTTCCAACTATAGACTGTTTCATTATGTCTAAGCACGATTTTGACAGATCACTACTCTCTCCACATAACGTTTAAAGAGCCAAACTCAACAGATTCTTTTAGTATACACTCTAACTTAAAAAACGGTGTATAATATGTACAGGTTTCCTGAACTTTTGAGAAAATGCGCAGCATTTCTCCAGAAAAGGGAAAACAGATTCTGCACAAATGGTGCACTATTCCCAACATTTCACTGAGTCAGTTGGCAAAACAGGAAAAATAAGCATTGGAGCGGTTTGAAACGCAATAAGGAAATTAAAAAAAGAAAGCAGCTTTCAGGATAAAATGACATCTGGGTGGAAAGCGGGTCCTGTGGATAAAATTTGGACCAAAAAGGCATGCGTGTTTACACCAGCAAGAAAAGTGCCTCCGTCCGAGATGTGGCTAAAAAGTGGGATCAACTGCGAGTACCGTCCATCGTGCCAAAGTAAGATTATGTCTTAAGACATAAAAGAAGCAGAAAAAACCGAAACGGAGTGCAAAACAAGCTGCATCCGTTAGATCAAGGGCCCGTTAATTGTATGATCAACTGCTTCATGACAAACGAGTTTGCGTCATCATGGAAGATGAAACTTATTGCAAATTTGACTACAAAACTCTTCTGGGTCCTCAGTATTACACTGTTCTGGATCGCCAGAATGCTGATGATGCAGATACATCCATTTTTACTGAAAAATTCGGAAAAAAGGCAATGGTTTGGCAAGCCATTTGCGAGTATGCATTCCGAACCGTTCGTGACAATAGAGACGATGAAACTCGAAATTTACATCCTCGAATGTCTGAATCAACGCCTACTGCCTATGATTCGAAAACACCCGGTACTATTTTGGCCGTGCATTACTCCAAGGATACGTTACCTGGTTCCAATCCAACGGGGTTCAGTTCGTTCCGAAGGAGATGAATCCGCCAAATTGTCCACAGGCAAGACCGATCGAAACTTTTTGGGCAGTTACCAAGGCATACTTGAGAAAACATGTAAAGCCAACCAACACCATTGAAATATTCGCCAAAGATTGGAAGAAAGTGTCCAAAATGATTGCAAATCAGTCTGTGCAAAAGCTGATGCGTAGTGTTCGTTTTAAAGTGCGATCATTTGCATACGGTTAACCGGAATGTAATTTTGTAAAATTGTACTGTTAAGTAAGATAACAGAGCGTTAAATACAGAAAGAAAAATGGAGTTTGCTTGTAATTTGAATTTTTGGCGTTCATTTAAAATCGTGTTTAGACATAATGAAACAGTCTATATGGATCGTGAATATTGTAGTACTCAATCTTCCATTTCGCAAACTAAGAATGTCCGTTAGAAAAGCACAGAAAATTGAGGCAGAAATCCAAGACGAAAATGAGAAACCTATCACCTAACGGTTAACCTTAGCAACTCCTATCTGTGCATTCAGCGTGGCCAATTTCAAATTCTCACATTTCGAATCGTATTTTATGGCTGCTTCCCGCCACAAGTGGCGCAACCAGTGAACTTACGCAAAAAAAAACTCATCAAGCCAAAACCTTAACTCAGACCCACCCCCCCGGGGGCAAAGGGGTATTGTGGGAGCGGATTTACAGCGGAAGGCCGGAGATCGCCGCCGCCGCCGCCGTCACATTGTTGACGACGCCGTGCTCCGACGTTTTATAGATGCACAATAAGGGGGTGACAGCGTGGCGAAACATAACATCCTGTCAAATCGAATTTGCTGGCCCCTCTCCACGGGCGGGCGGGTCCAATCGCGTAACACCGAAGAGGTGCCGCCATCGCCGTGCTCAGGTGGCCAGCAACGAACCCGTTAGAGGAGCTCCTGTACAGCGAATTGGTTCCTATCTACGATAATTACTCCGCGCCGAGTTGAAATGTGAACTTGAACATAACTTCACTGTCAAGTGCAGGTTGCAACTGCAAACGATGATCGCTTCCTACCTCTACCAGATGGAACCGATTAGTTGGCTTTTGCAATTAATAATTGGTAAGTGTCAACGCGAAATCTTGATATAAACTTTCTAAACACATTTTCTGCCGTAGCATTGTCCCGCTTTTTTGTGACTACCCATTTTCGGCCTCGCTTCGAACGCCTCACAATTGCTATCAAAAATTTTCACCTTTCCCAAAATGGCACTTTGTTTCGGTGGTGGTGAAGAAAATTGCCTCCGCCGGACCCTTCCCTTACCCTTACGCGAGCATAATGAGCATAGGATTCAATCGTGGCGCTGGCGCGAAATACTTTTACCCCACAGCGCGCGCGGTGCACCACCGGTCATCAGGGCGTTTTTTTTTGTCGGGCGGTTCCTAGAAAGAGAAGGTACTCCGGAACAAGTTTTTACGTCCATAATATCATTTGAATGCAAACGTTTGGCCCGCTTGGGCAGGTTTTTTCTTCAGCCTCCCGTGGCCTCCCGTGACGTTCACGACCTCCGACATTCGGGTTTCCTTTTCGACCGACGACCCCCCGACGAGCTCTCGAAGCGTTCGTGTCCGATAGGAAAAATGGAAAAAGAGAAACTTTGCATTTCAGTAGCGCTCTGTGGAGAGTGCGAAACAAAGTTTATTGTTTAATTAAGAAATAAAAGAAATTGTGGTTACTTTATTACGGCAGACACTTAGAGAAGGGCCCCACATACACACAGGGCGAGTTGCTGCTAATGCTTTCGCACAGTAAAACGCTCACGCCATCCACCCTAGAGGCGCAGACAACTGTGAACAATTAGCTTTATGCATTCACTTTCATACCAATACAGCTGGGCCAGCAGTTTGTCAGTTTCCGATTCTTAATTCCCATTAGAACCCAGCCCGAGGAGGGCGTTGCAAACCTTGAAGACGCTTATGAATTATGCATGCAACACAACCTAAGATACCTCCACAAATCCGACGCTCCACCTGTGGCACCGTTTTATTTTCCTCTTCGCCGGCGGATTCATGGTTCATAATTTTCACTTTCAACACTCACGAGAGAAGCAAACCGGCAAAAAAAAAAACACAGAACCTCCACAAACGCGCTCCCAGCATTCTCTCAAGCGTGAAGGATAGATCACTGTTTCAGGTTTCGCGGCACTACTTGAACTTTGACGGAGCCCCCACATACGACTTGGACGAAGAGGCACAGGCCCACCTCTGCTGGCACGACCACCTTGGCTAACTTTAAGCAATGTTGCGCGTATTGCGTTGTTTTGGCGCAGCGCAAAGAAACAATAGCGTCTTAATTGCACATCAGTAGTTCGTAACAGTGTTTGGGTATTGCAAATTAGTTATCCATTCTGTTGGTTTTGCTCTTGAAACGTATCTTACAACGTTGAGATCATTCAGAGGATCAAACCACCGTCACTGGGTTGGAATTCGACAAACATCCGAAAAATATTAAATTACCAATTCGCCAAGTAGCCTAATAAAGTTTCATGTTCATCCGTGCATGAAAATGTATGTATTCCACAAGCGACTTCTTTCGTGTGAGCGGAGTTAGGTTGCCGATCCTTCGAGGCCAGTTCAGAACCAAGACCTTAAGACCTGTCTGCTGGCGGTTAAATGAGTGGCTGAGACAAAATGGAACCACTTTTACGGACCTCCTCTCTTAGCTTCAATGTTTCACGCGGCGGCGGCGGCACAGGAAAGTGCACCAGACGGTCCCGGTGCAAGTTTACTTTCTCTTTTCAGTGGCCCGTTAGTGCCAAGGCCTATGCCACCATAGGAATAGATAAAAAAAATCAGTCCAAGTTTGTGGTTTAGCTACTCGTCCGGGAAGGAAGCAAAACCGGCTCCCACCGCAGCCGACCGGCCGCCGAGAGCTGCTCTGCCGCACCAGAGACCGCGCCACCGAAAGACCACCGTCGAGTGAACGTAACTAAGCTGCCAGAGCACCAGAGCCATTGAAATCTGTAACTTCCGCTAATCCGTTTGGAATTGGTTGAATGATGTTACACGGCTGTGAATTTGACCAAAGTCGCATATAAACAGTCGGTGTTGCTTCAACACAGACTTGCGAATCCAAAAGAATACATTCTCTCTCTCATGTCTTTTCCGGTTTAGAGCAATTAGCAAACTTGCTTTGCTTCAACCACTTCAGTTTATGATGCCGAAAACGACGTCGAAGGGCTTACTGCCCACTCGGTGGACATCGGTGCCACTTTTCCTCTACCGAGCGAACGAGATGTGACAATCGATCAAGGATAAAACGGGAGTCCACAGTACGAGCGCGGAAGACAAGTTTTATATCGAAAGGGCTTCCCGCGACGGTCCAATATAAGAAAAGTGCTCGGCGACCTCTAATGTGCAACCCACACGCCGGATGGCGCCGGAGAAAGTCGGGACACAGGTAGCTCTAATGACCAACGGCGACCATTAATATGCGCACGGTGCGGTGCGCCATGTACAAGTCGATCGACGCATAAGACTAAACGCCGCACAATGTTTTAACATGCATTATTTGAATAAATTACAGCGTTTATCCGGCTTCGGAGGCGGAAATCGCTACCCAAATCGATTGTTTGACTTATTCACGGTGTGTTCACATGTTAAGATAAAACTAATAGGAGCGCAAAATATGTTCCCACGCACTGATTAACGAGTCCATGCCGGTCCACATATATGAGGTAGAAATCTAGGTTCAAAAGATTCGTACAAACTTTCCGAACTCCCGACGATCGTAGTGACGAGTAACGTCATCTGTTTGAAAACGAACTCAAACCTACACGTTATATAAAATTCGATCACAGATATTAGACTTGACGTAACAGTCAAGTAAACCTTGTTCGTGGTGTTCAAAATGGTTTATCAAAGTCAAAGTTGTTCGAGTATGGGAAGCTGAAACGGAAAGGCGGAATGAACAGGAATTCAAGTTGATAATGATGAAAGCGCTTTTCGTTTTCTACATTAACCAGGAAACCGTTCCTGAATTTCGGCGCAATAAAACCCGTACGCCCAAAATGCTGGAATCCTGACAAATCGCGTGTTTTACATGATAATGCATCGAGATTCACATCATCGAATCGTTTACCACACTCGCTTTGTATAAGGTTGGCTAAAAAGTAATCCATTATTTTTTCGGTAGATGCCTTTAGTGATCGATATTTTGTGAAGTATTTATCGTACAGTTTCAAGATGAGACTCGTTTTAAAGCTGATACTTTACACATAAAACAATGCTTTCATTGTTTTTTGTTTGTTCTATTCGTTTGTGAGTTACAGGGTGTTAACAATGGATGTCAACGCAGAGAAAATTCGGTATATTTTACAGTTTTTGTCGGATAAAGGCGAAAATTCAAGCTGGGCCGCTGAAGTTTCGCTTGTTGTTCAAAATCACAGAAATAATCAAAGTTGATAGGCATGTTAGTAGTCAGGGCATCGGCCAGGAGCTAAAGATCAATCATCGAACAGTGTTAAGTCATTTGCGCAAAGCTGGATTCACAAAGAAGCTCGATGTTTGGGCGCCACCCTATTTACATAAAGAAACATGATAGCCATCTGCACAGTTTTGGCCCCACGGAATGAAATCGAACCATTTCTTAAACGGATGGGTACTGGGGATGAGAAATGGGTTACTTACGACAATATTGTGTGGAATCGGTCGTGGTCTAAGCATGGTGAAGCATCTTAACCGGTGGCCAAACCAGGAAAAACGGCTAGGAAGGTTCTACTGGGTATTTGGGTGGGACTTGAAAGGAATCGTTTATTATGAATTGCTTTCGTGTGGTTAAACACTAAATTTACATCTCTACTGCCCATTACTGCACCGTTTGAAGCTAGCAATTGACCAGAAACGACCAGAATCGGCCAACAGAAGAGGTGTTGTGTTTCATCAGGACAACAAAATGTCACACAAGTCTTTAGTGACTCCCCAGAAAGTCCGGGATCTTGGTTGGGAAGTTTTAATGCATCCAACGTATAGTCCGGACCTTGCACCAAGCGATTGCCACCTTTTCCGGGCATTACAAAATTGCCAGAGTGATGAAAAACTGAGATCAAAGAAGGATTGTGAAAATGAATTGCTCGAGTTTTTCACCAATAACGACTAAGCCTTCTACGAAAGAGGCATGATGGAAGTATTTTTAAAAAGACAACCAATTTTCCAACAAAATGGTGCATATTTGACGCAAATCGGATCATCGGAAATCTGTTTAATATAGCTTTGAAATTGACGCAAAAAACGTCCATGACTTTTTTCCCAACCTGATATATCACTGTTTCCAAACCTAAGAACGGACTTAAGATATTGGAACCATAATCAAAAAGTTCCAACGAGGCAAACCTGCACAAGGCATTAAAAGAACATTCACTTTTATTGAAATAAAAGAGTATAAATTTAAAGAAACAAAAATGGAGATTGGAAAATTGGATTTGGTTTTATAGCTTCGATTTTGAAACCTGTATACTGGTCTCTACCTGTTTCGAATTTCGAAAAATTGCTACGACATAAATTCATAACCCTATGATTTGTGTTCCACTGTTGGCTGTTTTACGGGTAAACAATAGTCTAATGATTGGCTTTTGTAGCAGATAATTTTCATTGAATCGTTCATTGGATGTGCACTGGAGGGTCGTTTGATGTTGTGGCAACAAACAGTACCCATTCCGAGGTAGCCGCCGTTCATGATGTTCTACATCGATCGGGGACCGTGTACCGGAGGGGTACCGGGTCGATGGATTGAAAAGTCAGCCATTTTTGCTGACCAATGGGACCCCCCCACGGGGCATGATGCTATGCTCCACGCACCATTCAAACACGGGTGTACCTATTGTGTGACGACCCTACCTAGACATAAATTCTGCGCCAGGTTAACCGAGCCAAGGTCGGGTGCTAAATGTCACTCTCTTCCCCTCGGAGCAGTCGGAGCAGCGAGCGTGAGCGATGTGTTGGCGGCAATCGATGGCAGCATCGAAGATGCTTACCTTAAACGAACTCGAAACAAGTTATTCTGCACTTGACAACACATCCCCGAAGCAGGTTTATTTCCGACCGGTTGCATTGGTAATATATCCCACGTGCCACGCGGTTGCCTCGGCGGGCACATCCATTATGTTGTACGCATGTAATATGATGAACTTTGATTCTTATCTGCGCTCCTGGGCGCACATGAGAGTGCGAAAGTGCAAGATCTTACGCTAAACGAACCGTCAAGGTTGGCGCACCGGTCCCCCTATTGGGAGTTACGCAACAACGCGAAGAGAATCGCTCTCAAGTGCACCAGCGATCGCTTGGCCGACGCTAAGTCCAGTGGCGCTGTTTTGCTTCGGCCTTTCCGCCGAAATTCTCCCCTCCAACGTGTGGGGCGGTTAAGGGATTATATAAGCAACCCATTGCTGGCCACTGAAACTTCGTTCAGCTTCATGAGCACAACGCCGACCAAACTGTGTACCGAAAACCTGGCTGCGGGCCCCGCTTTGCTGTGGCCGAAAGAGCAGAAACTTCAGCTGGACCCATTATTGATTGCGCCCTTTCCGTCCGTCCGCCGCTGTCTCTGGCCGTCTCGGGCGGCTCAGTCATGCGGCCCGCGAGTCGGTTGGCGCGATCCACGGAACGACGGTGGCCAAGTTTGGTAGGAAATGTGTGTCATGAGTGTGGAAACCTGTTGATCTGCCGCGCTGATGAGCTGACGCGACGTACTTTTCCATCTGCGGCGAAGCACGACGCTGGACGTGGAGATCCGTTGGCGTAACGCCCGTAGCTTATCGTGATAAAAAGTGCTTGACAGGTGGGTGTTTTAGAATACTTCATTATGTAGTATTTCTCTACGGCGTAAACTATTAATCATGAATCTGAACCCACTTTTTAAAAAAGTGGTAAGCTAAAACAACAATACCGCTATTAAGTGAGAGAGCCACGTGCCGAACTTCCTAAACGGGGAGAAAATTTAAGATACTGATACTGTGAAATGTGAGAAATTCAGACGGAATTTCCTCTTGCGAGCTCTTGGGTCTTAGTTCATTAAGAACTACAAGGTGGTCAAATAAGCGTTCTCTTTTTGATTTGGTTATAAAATGAAAACGACTAAATATTTTTCGATGCTTAAACATTTATTTGAAAGGTTGATCATCAAATTTATGTGTGAAAAACAATTTCGCTCAATTGTCCACCTCGGCTGGCTTCTAGTAGCCCAATCGATCGACCCAATTTTTTGGCACTTTTTCGACTGTCTTTGGCCCTATTTCGGTAATGGCAATTTCAAATTCAGTGTTAATGCTGTCAATAGTTGCTGGTTTGTTGTCTTTCACCGATCTCCAACAGATAACAGTCCAATGATGCAAAATCGCAACTCTTTGGAGGTCAATTCACAACACCATTTCTACTGATTATTCGCTGTCCGAAGATGCGGTGCAAACAATCGATCGTGGCTGTCGCTGTATGGCAGATAGCCCCGTCCTGGTTTAACAAAAAAAGTCAACCAAGTTCTCAGCTTCAATTTCGCCAAAGAACCAATCATCCAACGTTGCTCGGTACCGTACGCCTTCAACGGTTCCGGCGACTCCTTCTTCATTCATTGATACGGCGGCCGACGATGCCGCCATCCCAAATTCTGCACCGATCAGTCACTCGTTTTGGGTGCATTGGCTTCTCTTGCACGACGTGTGGGTTTTCCGAACCCCAAAAACGACAATTCTGCTTATTACCATAGCCACCGAGTTGGAAAAGAGCTTCAACGAAATGAGCTTTTGAAATATCGTACCGTTTTATTTAAGACCTATCACTTTGGAAGTAAGTTTTTAATATTTCCCGGCTTTCGTTAAGCGTATAGCGACCCATTTCGTAAATTTCTAAGTGTTTACTAAATGTCTACTATTTCTAGAATCAAGTTTGACGTTTTAAACATCAAATAATGGGTAGTTCAAAAAGAGAACGCTTAATTGACCACCCTGTATCTGAAACTAGCCGAAATCACTCATCCAGTTTCCAATTCTGATTCCAATTCCTAGGTTAACACAAAAAACCGAAAGCTAGCACCACGCTTCAGGGACACCCGAACAGGATACGCGCGCGTATCGCTTTCATTTGACGGTTCACTTCGCAAAGTAAATAGCCGAACGAACTTTTCCAATAAAATCATTACATAACACCGGAAGTATCGCTTCCGCGGAACTGATGAATGGATGAATCGGTGGCACGGGACACGCCGGTTTGCTTTCGGCTTTCTTCCCCCGTTTCTTGTCCACTTCCGCCTATATCCGCCGCGTGTCTTTGACGCTTTGTTTACACATCCGCCTGAAGTTGTTGGCCAAAAAACCAACATCAAACGCGGCCATTATCATTTATGTGTGTGTTCCCGAGTCCCCGTCAAATGCTGGAACCCGAAACTATTGCACCCCGCCGTTTTCAATCAACACGCGGGGTTGTTGTTGGGTCGTTCAACTTCTCTGTCAACGAGGGGGTTCCTGCGTGCGGTACAGTGCGGGTTACCAGATCGAGGAGGGGCCCGAGAACCCGGGGTTCGAATGTGCCCAGTGGCGCGAACCAGGATTGCGCGACCGCGCCTGTCCGCCTCTTGCTACATTTGCTACCGATTTTCTTTCGCCTTAGCACAAGATCGCGTGTTATTTTTAGTTATCGAGTTACAGACGGCAAGACGGCGCAGCGACCCCTGAGACCAGCGCAATCCCGGGAGGAGTGAGGGGAAAAAAAGGAAGCAAATGGGGGATCGAAACCAACGAGGAACCATCCACCGTCGGAGGGCCTACTTTTATGGATCATGCTTTAACAATAAAAACCATGACGCTTCGGAGATCCGTTCCGGAAGATGCCATCGAGGAGGAAGCGGCAGAAAATGTCCAGCATAAGGGCACATACGAGAACACAGAGAACAGTTGGAAACATTCGTCGCGTAATTTAACCTCTTCTCTCGCAACATCGTTGAATAAACATGTCGCCCAGGCCATAAACACATCAACCACGAGGAGCATTAGCACCGACCAGTATAATACGCAATCAAGATAAAAGGCAGTGCTGGTGGTTCTGGACGGAGGGTTCTTCCAACAATCCACATTCGGGCAATCTCTCTCTCTCTCTCGGAGACAAATTATGCAAATGCCGCTTCAGTCGGAACGCCTTCGCCCCAAAACGAGCCCTCATAGAGTGCTCTGGGTGGCCGCTTCTTGGATATGGCACTCCATCCATCAACTCCTCTAGTCGGCGGACCAGAAAGTGACTTCAAAATCCGTTCCGTTCGTCAAACTGTGTCCACTATTCGTTCGTCCACACCGTCCAGCGGTCCGGACAATGATGTTTGTTTGCGTAGCTGTGGGATCTCTCTCTGTGGCCAGCCACCGTAAACATGCTTCCGTCGTTGGGGCTGTGCCTTGGCGCTATAAATGAATCAAGAAGTTGAATCGAGGGACAAAAACTGAACCACGCTGGTCACTGAAAAACTCTCTCTACTATTCTTAACATACATTCTGCCGTGTGCGCGGTGTGTGTATGTGTGTTGGGCTAAATAAAATTCCCAGGTTCCCCCGGCCATTCGAACTGACCCTTTTCTTGGCGATCATTCCTTTCACCTGCCTTGGTGGGTCCCTGTTTCAGTTCGTGCCAGCGCGCCTCGGGAATATCACTATCGGCGGTCCGGGAAACCGTGTGTAGCATAATTATGCTACACACGAAGCAAGTACTCTCTCGCTCTCTCTATTCCTCTGTCCCTCTGCTCGCGTTGGTTTCGAGTTTAATGCACATAGTTTTTTGCTACACGTTGGGTGATTTTCTTCATTCAACGCCGGCGTCGAGAGACTGTCTCAGATTGAAATCACACAGCGTCGCCTTTCGGTTCTGAGAGAAAGGGGCGAAAAATAAACACCATGTGAACGTGGTGGCGGCGGCCACAGGAAGCGCTTACGGCGAGAGGTCAACCGAGACCGGCCTATGAAGGGAATCAAGTCAGAAGGAAAAGCCAAGAAAATCGGAAAATCGGATAAGCTGTTGAGCGCTAACTTATTGGTTAAATCTGTTTATTTTGTAAACAGTAGCAATACGTAGAGTGTCATTTTGTTGTGAACGGAAAATAAAAAACTTATGGTTTCAGAGACCTTCCGAGTTCCGTGGCTAACTATTCGAGACCGAGTTCGACTCTATACAGACTGCAAGCGCCTGTTCTACCATTTTTTGCTTCCTAAAACAAGTGTAAAGCGACCATAATTCAATGTGTGCTCGTTCAATTCAACCGCCATGGTTAAAGGCAACGCCTTAATATTCGTCCACACATCATTGTGTATGCCTAAGCCATTACGTATCATGACCCCTCGCTCGCTAATGCGTGCAGCTTATGTTACCCTCCTTTCCGGCGTTAGTCCCCTGCGTAGTGTGGAAGGGCCCCGTAAAACCAACTGTAAACCGCGGCATTGCATTGTCCGAAATGCAACCGATTTGTCGCCTGTAGGCAAATGGCTAGTGTTGCATGATCGGCCCGAAGCCCGAAGCACTAGGCTTTAATTGGGGAACGCGGTTTATGTACGTTGCATCTGTGAAACGTAAGTGGTTTGTTGCCCAATTTTGCCCCTTGCAAGGAAAGTTTCTCGCTTGTAACTCATATAACTCACATCTCATATAACGTTTTTCGTGACCGTTATGTTGAAATTATTTATTTTTCGAAGAAAAAAGAAACTTTTGCCTATTAATGGAACGATGAATCGGAACGTTATTCCTAAAAGTAAAAGTGTTGGATAACCAAAACCAGATTCATTCTCATCGTACTTGTCTGCAATGGTTTAAATAAGCCACAAGTAACGGAACCGAACAGTGCTTCGATCCCGGTTGCATAATTTCAACCACAACTTGTATGGAACTGGACAACCACCTGGAGTTCATTGTAACCTGTTTTTCGGTACACTTTCGATGCAAGCTGGAAGCTGGCTGTGCCGGCTGTGATTCGTTGTGCAATAAGCCCCCAGTATTTAGACCCAGATTTAGGTTTGAACTCATTCTATCATGCATTCTTAGACCATGCCCAACATCGGAATGTTGGATAGAATAACGGAGAGGAGCATCGAAGCTAACAAGCTTTTGCCTTAGTTTAGAGAAAGTGTCACGAAGATGATACAACGCTGAACTACGGAAAGATTTCGGAGAACCTGTTTGGTTTTCTTATCCTGGCTGTTTTGCTGAAACATGACATGGTGACCTATATTATCGTGCTTGCGCAGCTTCTCGCTCAAAGTGAAAATTTCTAGTGATTCAGCAACGTGTTTGTATTATGATAAAAAGTGATCTTTTGTGTTACTATCTTACAGCAATGACTAAAAGCACGAAGGCCTGTGATTCACGGAGAATCGTAAATTTTACAGTTTGTAAAGCTATCCCTCTGATTTCATGGTAAAACCGTAAAGCTTAACAATTTACAAACAAAGTAGAACAAATTCCGATTTTTTTTTGCAATCGAAGAATTGCTCAAACCATTAAAAAGGTTTTAGTTCTTTACTATATACAGTTGTTTGTTGGCTGCCGTTTTCCTCCGATTTTTCCTTCACTTGACAACTTATTTGCCAACCAGTTATAAACCCGAGAACAGTGCTCTGTTCAGTTTGTGTCTATTTGTTCAGTTTGCGGCGAAGCATCAGCTGAAAAACTGATCGCCCGACTGATCGCGGTCGAGCACATGTTCTCCTGAACTCACTTCAGTCCAACACTCGAACAAACCTTCCGAAAGATTATACTCTAATGGCCCCTTTCATTTCAGTACGGGATCGATGTCACAGACGGCGAGACCGGCATGATGTCATCGCTTGCCTTAGCGTTAACAAAATTGATAAATTAGACATGTGCTGCGTGTCAGGAGTCAAATACGATATAAGCATACAGGCTAATTGTCCCTCTGTTAACATTGGGGAAGTATTTTATCGAGTTAACATCTCTTGCCACACATTTTCATGTTAGGTTCATCACTTACCTCGAAATGCGGAACGTTACTAATACAAAGCCACTTCCTCCGTCCGGATGCTGTACTTATTCTCTGATTACTCTGTGACACTATTATCCGCTGATAGCTGGAGTATTATCTGCAAAGATTGATATGTTTTTCATCGTGCCATCCTCCGTGTACAGCGAGCCCGATTTCGAGCGCTGGGTTCGAATAATCAAACAAGATTAGCGCTACCGGAGCCCTATTTATGCCCGGACAACGTATCTCGCTTCCACATTTCAATTCTAATCTGTCTACTCTTCCTACCGTAATTCTAAACTGACCCGCATGAACCAACACGTAGAAGTATCTGTTTCTGTGTGTTAAGGTTAGGTAAATAGGCTTGAACGTGGCGAAAGAGTTGCTTTAACACAAGGTTTATGTTACACACGCAATTTATACAATACGATAAAATACGAAACAAACACCGTTTTCACAGACGTCACACACGACGATCGCGTCACACTTTCCAGAACCGCATGGAATAGATCTTCCCACCGTCCGGACACAGCATCTGTTTCGAAACATTCGACCTTACAGCTTGGGAGGATTAGGAAACCGCAACTGAAGCTGATGTTTCTTCTTGTCACACCGTAACTGAAACGCGCACTTGAGCACCTTGAACCGCAGCTAACATTTCAGGAGATACGCGCCCCCAAGCGAAAGAGGAAATGCTCAATTCTGAACACGTTTCAGGAACACTCTTCGCCCGGCGCGATCGCGAACGAAAACAGGTTTTAAACGATTCAATCAACAAAAACACATCCGTACGACACGCTTGACCAGCGGCAGCACCAGAAAATTACACTTAACCAACCAAACCCGGGGATTGTTCACGACAAACAGATGCACTCAAAAAGCGATCGTAAACCAACTTTAAAAACTGAGGGATCTTTTCCTACAATAGATATTTTATCTATGACTAATCCGAATTTTTACCCTTTCGTGTATTCCGAGATTTGACCTGTTAAAGTCGAAAGAGTCACAAAACAGCAAATAAAAGGCCGAAATACCGTGAATCTGAGTGGAAACCGTTTTATTTTACCGCGTTCAACACGGAACGTGCACAAAACACGTCCGACGTCCGAATAGTTCAACCGAAAAATGATAAACATAAAACATAAATTTAAACTTAAAGGCAATGTAACGTAACGTAACGCATGTAACGTCTGTATTTCCATTAAAAAACCTGACTTTTGAACCTGACCTTTCTTTACCGAAACTGACCAAGTGCCGAAAAGAAAAAACCAAGAACTAGAAGAATGAATTTTGTCCTTAATTTTCGAAAAAACCCGTCGAATTCGAATTCGAAATGAAATGAAATGAATTAACGAGCCAATTGCTTGAAAGAGCCGTTGAAACCACCTGTTGAATTTAATTTTCGAAACACTCGAGCAGAATCCTTGCAAAATAACCATAAAAAATGAGTGACTTTGGTGTAGATTGGTGCACGGAATCAAATTTCCTAATGTTGTTCGCTGAATAGTCGCTGATTAGTCATTTACATCGATAACCAGTTAACCACGAAGCCGCGTAGGGTGTTCTTTATTCAACAATTTTTCCACTACACGATGCTTCGCGGGTTACAATTCACGGTGTCCTTAAACGAATATTCTATGGTGCTGCTACTAACCGTTTTCATCCTTTCGCGACGATGCTAACGAATAATCTATGATGCTGCAACTGACCGTAAGACCGAAGACTTATTTTGTCTCTTTAGGCGACTGCAAGGTCGAACACGACTGCAAGGAATTAGGAAGACTTCATGGTATTTTTTAATAATTTCGCCTACTGCCTTTGACTTATGTAGCACATTTTTTCTTACCCATTTTCTTTCATTACACTTCCTTTTAGCTTATATGCGCTTTAGAAACTAATGCCACTAATGGCTTGAAAGGGGGACACATTCAAAGTGCATAGAACTCTCTCTCAGTATGCCGAATTGTGGTGAAGAATTTCGAGAATTCGGAGGACTTCAAACTCAAGAAGATAAACACTTCACGATCTCACGCAGTAGTCTATGATATCGTCGACATATTAGACAAAGAGCGTGGAAGGTTTCATTAAAGAAATAGTCATGTCGAATGTTATTGGAATAAACCCAGAGTGTTTACAGTATTCGAAACAAGATTTTCAAGTTTCGGTAGCTGTGTATAAAGCACGCCATCTGCAGGTCCTCAATGCGGATACTTTCGTACTGGTGTCGTTGGCTGGTAAATACAAACGGACCAAAATGGCATATCGAACTGATTGTCCTTACTTCAACGATGTATGTATTACTGCTTCGCTGCTTCGTTTGTCTTGCCCTTCAAACTGCCGTTATTTTAGTATTTTAGTTTTGAGCTGCGCACCACCAAACAGGAGCTATTGAAGAAAAGTGTCCTCTTCCAGTTATATCGTGCCGCCACGTGCACTACGATGGGTTCCTGCGTCGGAAGATTCAGCATCGATCTTCGAACAATATGGGACCAAATCAGTGAGTCTGGATCATTTGGGAAAACAAAAAATATTTGGTTTTCTCAGCAAACATAACTATGCATATTTTTTCAGATCATGGGTTCATCAGGAAATGGGCCTCCTTCGATCCAGTGGAAAACCCTTCTACGGGTGGCTTTCACCAGGGGGTTTTGATGATCGACGTGTTCATAGTACCCTCGTATGAAACGCCAACTCCAGTGATTTTTGATAAGATTGATTTTGACGTCATCGAGAGGTGGGTCCATAAAAAAAGATCTTGAATTGTTTGCTAAACCGCTCTCCATTTCGATTTACTAGTAATTTGTTGATGCCGTATGAAAACTGTTCCACAGCACGTCGAGTGCAATACAGTTGTAGTATACGTAGCTGCCATTTCACTAGGGCTGCTAAATATGTCATACAAATCTCGTATTCAGGACAAAAAGTATGTTTAAAACTAGCTTAAAAAGAAGTCACACATTTAAATTAAGCTACCCTCATTTTTGCAGGCACGTACAAAGTCCAGTCCTTTCGATAAAACAGTCAACTGGAATGAAAAGCTATCGTTCAACGGAACTTTTCCTTCGGTGAATCAAAATTTTCTCATAGATCTAATAACGGTTGACTGCTGTTGTTGCAGTACGGTTGCAACCAAAAACATAAACTTCTCATCAATCTCGAAACGCATATCCGGAATCGGTAAGTTAAGTCTTTTTCTTCGCCTCCACAAATTCTTAATCGTTCGATTGCAGATCAATTACCAACCTTCGGCCCGACGTGGATTTACTTTTATCATGGACCGCAGCAAACATACTTTGCTGGAAAGCTTCTCATATCGATTAGCAGTGAAGTAGCGCCGGTTCAATCCGTTACATATCGTAAGCCGCAGACGACTAGTATCCTGGATGCCTTTGCAGCTTCAAACTATTGGGAGGAAAAAACATTCGTGGCCAAGATTTCCATTACCGGTCTGCAATTGTTCCATCACATTCAGACACCGAGCGTCTTGCTGTATCTCACATGGGGTGAAATTTACTCGGAATCAGTTAACGTGGCGATGGATAGATTTGAAGACGGTTATGCGGCACATAATCAAGCCATGCGATCTGGCTGTGCGCAACTTACCATTGCCATACGCGCACCTGACTATATGCACAAGTATTTTCTCAAAGCAACCGTTGTTAATGTCTACAATAGTGTGAAAAATGTGATCGAAACACTGAACTTTTATAAACAACAACGTGTATTTAATGACAATGCGATGAAACAATACTTGAATAATTGTATGATTGCGTTAGAGACAACATTCGGCGAGGCAATAGAAACAGTGAGCTCGGGCAGCTACAAAAAGCATACAAAATGGGACCAAATGACTAAAGATTATGTCGTTGATTATTTGGTGAGTTGAAAAAGAAGTACCCCAAAAACTGACTATCTATCAATATGGATCCTTTGTTACAGGTCGTCAACCAAACTAGAATTTGCCATCTCCAGCACGAAGTTCAAGAAAATGAGCATTCAAACAATATTCATGCTACCATAAAATGTTTATTAGATGAGCTAAATGCAATTCGGACGGACTTGCAAAACCTTTCACACGACGTAATACGCTCCTTGTCATCAGTTTACGTAAATTAGATATTCTTATCCTTGTGTTTGTTTTTCCACCCTCAAAGGAACAAAATCGGCTTCCAGATATTCTGTTGCATTTTGCTCGTCCCACACGAGGGTCGCCGGATGCAGTTCACCGGTTCAATACGATTGATTACCTATCTGCGACAAGCACTTTGGGCGTGACTAGCTTGCTGGGCGGAAAACGATGCACAATTCTCCCGAGATCACTGAATTGCCGTCATTCTTGTCCGGATCAATGCGGTTGTATCCACGCAAAGTTGGACTACGTAATGGTAATCGAGGCTGAACCAAATGGCGATTTTTCATCACCGCAAGTGCACGCGGAGGCAAATCACGGCACTGAACATGCTGCAAACCTTCAGCGGACTGATTTCCACATAGGATCCTTGCAGGTTGACTGTAAGATTCACGTACACCAGGGACGATTTTTCAGCACGCACGATGAGAATCAACTGTCTGATGCCAAACTGACTGTTCTTTTCGAAAACTATGAAACCACATTTTCAGTAAGTAGTCTTATGTTCCGATATGAGAAAATCTGAAACATTGATCGTCCATTGCATAGCCGATGGCCAATACTCTGTCACCCATTTGGAACGAAACTGCAGAGATGCACAATGTGCCTTTCGCTACGGTGATGAACGAACTCAACCCAAAGGCAGCTCAAAAATGCACACTTATTCTTGCTCTTCACAATAACTCAACACACAAATCCGTAAGCTAATACGACATTGTACAAATTGTGATTCCTCCAAAACTCCTGACGGCGGAATTAACATTAACTTCCCTCACAGCTTCGGGCGTTGGGATTTTTAGAATCTTCGGTAACCTGGGACCAGGTCGCTAATCTTCAAACCGAAGAAGATGAACTTAATGTGCATCGCTTCAACACGGTTTTGCGCTGGGTTCCGATGTACAATAATGGCATTCGAGTGGCGGAAATACTCATGTCTTGCAACATTTTGGAGGTACCTATATTGCTGCATTGCTATTTCAAATGATAACAGCTTTGATATCTTCTCAAACAAACGTTCAGGTGCAGACGACGGAAAGAAGTCAAACAGGTGTTGGTGTCGAATGTTTTCTGGTGCAAAGTTTGCCACAGGAAATTGCTCCTCAGTTTTGTGTCTTCACTCTGCGTGTGTCCTTCGAAGGCCTTCGCCAAATTTATCGTAAACCATGTGCCACGTTCAAAAGAATGCGTGTCCTTGTAATGGTTGGAAATGGAACTGTAATAAGTGGCTACTCGGGAATAGTTCACGGTCACAGTGTCAACTTTCCAGGTGGATGCGAAACCACCTCTCTGGTGAGTACAATGCAACAGGTGCTTGAAGAGGCAGTTTATTTGATGATCTGTTTCGTATAATGCAGAATCTTCCGCTTGAAACACACTACTGGCCATCGGTCATTATAAAACTTGTAGACTATTCTGATACCAAAAGACCAACAGTTGTCAGCCTAGCCATCGTTACGAATCCAGAGTGTTTTCTGGAAATCACACAACCACCGGTCAGGATGGATGCGATAGATGGACAGCCTGCAATAATTGATGTTACCCCTAGCTCCACCGACGATCCTGATCGTGCTGGGACCAGTTGGGTAACACCTTTGCCAAACATCGCCACTCTGATAGCATCAAAAGTAAACGCATACAAACCGAACACAACTACCAAATCAACCCGCAAACTCCGCCGGAGAACTAGCTCTAATACGCAGACTTGGTGGACGAAATTTTACTCCAGCTTACAGGATAGTGCGCTTTACAATCACGCCCTAACGGTAAGCATTCAGGAATTTTTCAGAGTACTTCTACTCCCATTAATCTTGCGGTTTAATAGGTGTACGATAGAGAACTGGAAAACGTTACAAAATTTAGTGGATTTAAGGATTGGAGTGGAAAATACCCATTGTATAAAGTTAAACGCACCAACGACTCGCTACTTCAAAACGACCTGTTTGGTTTTGTGAAGTGCAAAATTTCTATAGTGCCCGAAGATTTGGCACCATTAACGGCATCCGTAAGGTAAGAGGAGCAGTTAAGAAATAATCTTTTTAACGGTTCACCGACCGACTGATGCTTGTTTTGCTTTGCTTCGTAGTTTCAAACCATCTTCGTCGGTAACTTCGCATGGCGGTTATGTAGTCGTCGTTGTTTACGTGGTCCAGGCACTAAACCTAGCATCGCGAGATGTGTCATCAGAATCGGATGCTTACATTGTTCTCACCTACGGTAAGCGATGTGTGCGGGACCGGGCATACTACATTCCCAATCAATCGTCACCGGTGTTTGGCAGACGGTTCGAGCTAGAAGGTGAATTTCCAAGGTACATCAGCTTTGAGCTACATTTAAGCCACGTTGTGCCGTATTCACAAACACCTCTTGCTACTCCTCTTGGCCAGGGATCAAATGTTACAGCTGTCCATTTACGATCGTGACTTTGCATCGCCCGATGACCTCATAGGAAGCACCTTCATTGACATTGAGGATCGATTTCGCAGCAAGCACCGGCCGGGCTTCGGGTTACCGAAAGTGTACACTACTCAGGGCTACAACCAGTGGCGCCATGTACTAAAGCCGTCCCAAATGCTACAGCGGCTACTTGAGGACCATCGTCTTCCGTTTGCTCCCCGAATTGAAGGATCCAAAATAATGGTCGGTTCTGCAGAGTTCGCAGCCGACGAGATCGATGCGCACGAAAGTCAATCGGAGCAGCTGTGCCTTCTGGCGTTGAATAATTTTGAACAGCTCGCCGAGGGCTGCTCGCTCACACCGGAGCACGTGGAAACGCGTTCGTTGTATCACCCGAAACGGGGCGGAATCGAACAGGGCAAAGTTCAGCTGTGGGTCGAGATTTACGAACCGGATCTCCCGCATCCGCGGCCACTTGATATCACACCGCAACCCCCGAGGCCTTACGAACTTCGTCTTATTGTCTGGAATACGGCCGACGTAGTGTTAAACGAGCGCAATATTTTCGGTACCGAGATGAGTGACATCTACGTTAAATGGTACGTTCAAACCCCACGAACACGCCCCAGGTCATTGACTTGGATGCTCTAACCCCTATCCCTATCCCTGCGGCAGCAGCTGGTTGCAGGAGTTCACGGAAGCCCAGTCCACGGACGTTCATTACCGGTCGCTCACCGGAGAGGGAAACTTTAACTGGCGCATGATATTTCCGTTCCACTACTCGCCCGCCGATGCCACGGTAGGTTGGCCACTGGCTCTGTGTGGCTAACTTTCGTAATTAATCTTTCATTACCATCTTCAGATGGTAATCCGACGCAAAAAGGCGTTCTACGAGCGATTCGATACCGAGATCAAGTATCCACCGGTGGTGAGCGTGCAAATTTGGGATAATGACTCCTTTTCGGCGGATGATTTTCTTGGCACGCTGGAGCTGAATCTGTCCCGCCTGCCGCCACCGGCCAGTAACGCCGATAGGTGCAAGCTGCATGAGGGCTTCGGGGTGAAAAATCAACGTTTCGTTAACCTCTTCGAGGAGCAGCGCGTTAAAGGCTGGTTTCCGGTACATGGACGCAGCGCGAACCGGAAGGACGAGAGCTCAGAGCGAACGAACGACATAGTATTGACGGTAAGGGCCATAAACGAATGCCACGCGCAACTAGAAGGGGTTCACAAACTTTTCCAATAACTTTCAATTTTGTTGCATATTGTCTTTTCTTCTGTTTCTTTTTCTTGAACGCGGCTTAAAAGGGCAAGATTGAGCTAGAACTAGAAGTACTAAGCCAAGGAGCTGCCGGCCAGAGCCCGGTCGGTATGGGCCGGAATCCACCGCACCATCTTCCCGAACCTCTGTAAGTATCTACGCGTGACGACAGTTGAACGACGAAGACGAGAGCACAGATATCATCGGGATGAATCCGTACGACACTACGTCACGACGGCACAGACAACACACCCACCAGACGCTGGCGCCAGCCATTGGCGAGCAACTTCTCAGACGCGCAATGATGCTATTTAGTCGTTTTTGTATGGTTTCAAAATTGCTTCATTAGCCGTTGGGTTTTTAGCAACATTCCCGTTTCATTTCACTTTTCTTCGAACAGTGCCTGGTCAGTTCTCAGACGCTTTGCCAACATGTTTTTTTTTACTTATCGTAAAATTCTTCCGTCGGAATGACACACAACTTTCAACAAACACACATTTACTAGCACCGAAAAATGATTGAAAAACGTGATTTGGAAAGGGTTTCTTACGCACAGCCAAGATAAACAAACAAATGCAGATTTTTCTCATCTTTTCACGAGTAGCTCGTTCGTTCATCCCGATTCCCGATTGATCGTTGGTTGAGTGTGTGCCTGTGTTTAATTTTCTCTTCTACAGTCGCCCGGAAGTGTCCTTCAACTGGTTACATCAACCAAGGAAAACACTCAAGAAACTCCTATGGCCACGTGTACGAAACTCGGTTGTCTACTTTGGTGCTGTTGTTGTGGTATGTTTGCTCATTTATGGTATCGTCGTGAATGCACCAGCCCTCTTCTTGCGACGAAGCTCAACGGTGGTTTTGAGTGGAGCTAGTTCTTCCGTTGGGAATTAGCAATTACGGTACGGAATGAAAATTACGTTTTCCAGAGTGATGACGAACGCGTTATCAGTGTGAATTAAGTAATAATTGTTATACCGATACTGTTGATCAACACTCCTGCATGGTGAACGATGGAAATAAACATACACACACCAACTTGATGTCGATGTTGTTTTTGTAGTTTCATCTATTTAAAGTTGGCAGCACGGAAAAGTTATTTCCCACCCCTCGTTCTTTGGTGTTGAACATTTTGAACTTCAGAAACAAAGTTAATCGTCGATACCTGTGCGGTACGGTTGATATTTTCAGTATAAGTCAACTTCTTGTACACTGTTTTACGGAAATTCGTTTTATATTCCGGACGGAGGCGATGAAAGATCCTGGAAACGGTACGCGGTATGTGCAAAACAACCCGCCAACCTCAAAGTCTGGACTCCCTCTGGTGTGTCATCACATTTGGTTGAAGCTGTCCTGGGCTCCATTAATATAATGACCGATAAGATCTGACGGAACCGTTTTGGTTCGTCATGGGCGGTGGTTTTGGGTATAGAGTTTCAGGCGTGTTCCGCTGGTCCCTAATAAACTTTATGGTTTTATTGTGAATATAAGTGCACAAAAAAAGGGCTTCCTGGCATTAAAATGGCAAGTTTTTGTATTGGACACCAATGTTATTTACTTGGGTACAGAGTGTATCGAAACACTTGCTACAAGTACCGAGTGAAGAGCCGCAGTACCGAGGAGTGTAAAGCATTGAGTGAAGCTATGCTTTCATTATAAATGCTAATCATTATCGCTACGTACGATTGGTGTCCGTTTGCACGACGACCTGTTGTTATCTCGCCAACATTAATCTATGTATTCCTAGGATCCAAATCGGTCGCTGGGGAGCACGCACCGTGCCGGCAATTTCTCGCCAGCAAACGCTAAACAGTTTCTCTGTAGTCCGTCTATGCTGTCCGTCATTAATTTTGTTGGCCGTACTTTTCGCTTTTTATGCAAATAAATTCGAGTTGATCACCCGAAAAAGTGAACTACAAGTTGTGCAAGGGATCTGTGCAGTTCGACACAAGGCACGACGCACGTGAGGATGAGAAGTGTCACTGTCGGTGAACAGACAATGAAGTATGTCTGCTGGGCTTCACAAAGTCGTCGCTGTTGTTTGTTTTTCAGCGTATGTCCACCGTTCGATCTACCCTCTGACGAGGGTGGGTCGGTTTGCAGCTAGTTTTTTCCAGCATTTTCACGCACACACACAGTGCGTCAGCGTGGGATGCGTGGCAAGGAGTGGCCAAGCTGTGGAAAGGGACTACCATTTCCTCGCCTTGTTGAAATCATTAAGTTAATCTGACTCGTGCCGTAGTATTTCCGTCAGTGTTCCGTCGATCGTTGAGCACAACGTTCGCAACCTCAAGAGAGTGAGCAGCCAGTCAAGGCTCGGACAGCGAACCTGCTTTGTCCTAGTCTTCGGAGTGGAAATTAGTGTTGCAAAGTACCAAAAGTTTCTGCTAGTCAACAATATACAATTGCTTGATATTGAAGTGAATTCGGTGTAGTTAAAGTGTTTCCAAAATTTGCGCCATAATGTAATAAGACACAGTGGTGTGTAATTTTTATGATACAACAAACACAGCTTATTCGCAGAAACACAAAACAATATTTCGGTATTGTTGTGCGTTAATAAATTGCAGCTTAAAGTGTGAAATTTTGCGAAAAGCTTAACAATGTTTCTCGTGCATTTTAGACAACCAAAAGGGGATCGTATGAAAAGTGACCTGTGAAAAGTGGATCGTAGAAAAGTTTTAAAAGTTTGAAGAAAAATTAAGATCAATCGGACGGGCATGAGATTGACCTAGTAGAGCATTAAACTTATTTACTATTTTCTTCATTAAAATCGTGAACAGAATTGTGAAGAAATAATCGTACTGTCACAACAAACATAAAAGTGTTAAAGTGTAACTTTATTCAAAATCAGTCGAAACAAGTTGCCCATATCAATAGCAAAACATATGGCATCGAAAGGGTTTCTTATATGATTGTTGTACAGTCTACATTTAATCTAATAACAAATTTCAAAAACATTTCAACATAGCTTAAATTCAAAATGTTCACACCGAAGTAACCGAGTAAACGATAGCCAGATCAAATGTTCTATGTTAGCATAACTTGCTATGTTTCTGTTTCGAACGAGCAGCACTTTGAACCACACCTTTGAAAGTTTATCGCTGTAAATAGACGGTAAACATTACTTTGCGGACACAACTATTAACTACTTTTGCTCAGAAAGCTGGCGACAGTTTTGTTGGATTGATGTACGTCAGTAACGGATGTACATGAGAATTTTACACCATATGCTTGTATTACAAGCTTATTATGTAGTTATTGTGCTAAAATTTGCATGCTCAAAAGTTTATATGTTTTGTATAGGTGCTAATGACAACATTTAGAAAAAGAGCAGCGAACATACCTATGCTAACTTTATATTTTACGAGTGTAAATAACAAGGCATAGTTCGTTATATTTTATCGGTGAAAATTGTTCTATTTCTTCCGGTTTAAGATCAAACGATTAAGATAAACGGCTTGTAGAAATAGTCATGCCTGCATCGCACTACTTGATGCATAGTGCACGATCGGTTCGATCCGAGACCGAGCAGAACCTTACCACATGCAATGGTGACCATAAAGAGGGAGAGCTACAGCAGTCTCAGGCATTCAAAGTACAGTGGTTGCGAATAACTTTCGGTATCGTGGACAGAGACCTTATGAAACTATTTTCCAGAATTGGCTGTTGTCCCGTCTAAAGCTTCCATCAACGCAGTCAATGCACAATTCGAAAGTGCGCCAGATAAACGCCTACGACAGTAATGAGCTGCAAGCCATACTTACACAGCCTGGCGAAGCGGAAGTGTGTCTTCTTATCGATAGCCCATACCGCATACTAAGGGTGAGTGAAACTGTGATCCGAAGAATCCTAAGAAATCCGAAAATTGCTCCATTGCCACTTCAAGATCGTATTTATCACAATCTGTTCATTTGGTTTATCCGAATGGTCGGCAGAATTCATCAAACTACCCATCCAGTTTCCTTACCGTCTGAGGCTGTCGATCATCAACCGTCTATTCAACAACCAATTTATTAGATATTCACTTCAAAATCGCTTGTTTTGAATTGCTTTATACTTTTTTTGATCAATTTTACATTTCAACTGGCCCACTACTTTAAAGCTAAATAAATTAATCTCAATATGCTCGTACATTATTTGATGTGCGTGTTTTTTAAAACCATGCTTGTAAATCCTTTGGGCAAGAGTCTTCTACTGAGTGAAATTGCCGTACTCCCAGAGCGAATGATCCAAACTGATACTTATCTATCCTTCGGGAAATAAAATCGATCGTATCTGTGTAGTTTTTGTATTAATATTGCAGTAAATCTGATCCAACGGTGATTTCTGTCGCTTGCATGACACACCAACCCGATTCCGTGTCGTTGCTATCAGCAAGTACAAGTTTCAATGGCGAGGAACCGGTAGAAGTTGGGTCCTGGCTTGGTTATTTTCTATACAAATGTTTCGCTCACCGACTTGTAGCAATGAGGCTCATACTCTCTCCCTTTCTCCCTTTTTCTGACACTCTCTTGGTGATTTGTCATTTTGTCTCTCGGGTGACCGTAGCCTCTTAGGTTGATTGGCATTAATCTTTGCGTAAAACGCCGGAGACTATATAATAACTGTTGAAGAGAGCAGTTCACCGTCAGTCTGTCATCAACCCTTAGTTGAACTGGTGCCAGCAAGTGAATTTTCACCGAGTCGATCTCGACATCTTGAAGATGATCAAACAGGATGTAACGTGTTCGTGTTCGTGTTAAGAAAACGACAATCGAAACCTTTTCGTGATAGTTAGTAGTGCTCACTCTTCAGGAGTGGTGCGTTGGGAAAAGAAAGTTATTGTGCAATTAATTTTGTTGTAGCATAAGCTGGTTGGTGCGTTTAATGGCTAGAAGCTTAAGCTACTCGGAGTCGGTTTACGACGAGAACGTGTAGCTTAATTAGTATTGTTTGTGCGATACGTTGCGTCTTTCTCGATGCCATCCTAGAAAAGCTAATGTGAAACATAGTGGTGTGGAGATTTACAGCTTTTCGAATTAATATACACCTAACGGTTGGTTCCTATGACAATGAAAGTGAACGAAAGAACATTATAAAGCAAGATAAAAATAATATGAAGCAGTTAATGCGAAAAATCAGACAGGGGTCATCAGATCAGGTTTTGAACTTACGTGAAATTTTCTACCACATTAAAATGCACTTGGCAATGCTTTGTATCGACTAAACATTATACAGAAAGCTGCCATTTTTAAATGGTAAACTTCAAGTGTTTGATTTAAATGAGTGCTCCATTGGTGCTTCATGTTGCAAAACCCTGGCACATTGGACCATTTAAACAATAACTAAGTAACGATCGGATGAGAAATTTCATTACTTATGGGACATGTCTCCCGTTCATAGTGCACTCTATTCTAAAACAACATAATGAGTTAAGTGTCATTTGCCCTTATGGGACCAGTAGCTAAAGACAAATTGAATTAATCTACTTAAGCTCAACCACCAATTAAAATCTTTGGATAGTAATTCCAGACATCAGATAATACATTAACACTAATTCGGTTTCAGCGGAAGGAACGCTATTAATTTGTCATGAAGAAGGAAACCTGTGAACGAATCAATTGGTGCTGATTAGAGGAAATGACGTCGAATTTTCGGGCGCTATGTTATATTTGCGATTCAAGATTAAGAAAAAAACAATATGTATATTGTTCCAGTCAATCTTCCTCGACAATAAGATCAATAAGAAACAAAAAGGTACACACAGCGAAGCGAGAAGCGGTGTCAACAGTAAGCATCAGTACATTCTTTAAAATAAAAGTGTTGAAAATTGAAAAGCTTAACGAAACAAACATCCACCGTATAGTGAAAGTGTAAAGTGTCAATAGGTCGATACTATCCGTCCGTTACTATGTATACACAAAAGTCCTTAAGGCGGGTGTGGCAGAGTTGTTCGAAACGGAACCGATTCGTAGTTTCACCGCCGCTAAAAATCGCAGTAAACTGGAGCAGAGTGTTACGCCTTCCGGGCACGGTTCGCGTAAATGCCGAAGAATTCTTGCAGGTCATTATCGTCTATGTTTATCAGTTTGCCAAACAAAATAACAGAACATTTCTAGCAATGGAGGCGCCCAGTGATTTACTACAATTGCCCACCATGGAGGCGCCTGGTTAATTATGTTTACGGAGCAATAAGTCCGTCATTCAATGCCAAAAATATACCGCATAATAATATTGCGCACCAATAAGACCAAAGCAAGAAACAAATATTTTTTTTTTCTGAAAAAAAATGACACTTGTGTGCGATTTTTTATCAGATAAAATCAGGTTCATGTACTAATGGTTTCTTATCATTTCTCGACACTGTTTGACTTAGAACGGTGTATGCGAAATACCATATGACTGTTGGTATTATTTGCCCCAAACACAAATTGCATACCGACGAACCGAAGGGTCCCTCACCCCTTACACCGGTATCAGTTTATCAGAAATCGTGCCTCGAATGCGAAACATAAAATTGAGGCACTAATTAACCAAAACAATATGTTCCTCAAATAATGCACCTTGATAGCGCGATATCTTTGACACTGATTATAACTGCTTACATAGTAAATATGTGACAAATCTGCTGCCTGTGCAAAACAGGGAACGGCAGTACCGTAAATATTACACGAAAACAAAGATATTGTCATATAGCATTATGCATATAAGCTCAATTCATTATTGGTGAATGGTTAATTAAAATCTTATTCAGCGCATTATTGGACACTTTTTCAATAAAAACCAAGTTGTACACAGAACAACAGTTACAATGCATTAATTGCGCGAACAAAGCAATTTTACTGAGATTCAACCGTTATGGTTTTATTAAAGGAGAGTAATTTTTTTTTAATTTTTGATTCGGAATTACCACGAACTATCATTTGAATAGCACTGCAGGATAAATAAATTATAAAGCTCAAAAGTGTCTTCAAGTTTATAGTAGCAGTTTGCTAATAATTTCCAGATTGATTTAATGATCATTTTTTTAAGCAATGATGATGATTAGTTCATGCTGCAGTATATTTATAAGGATTTTTTTTCCCATTTTAAAATTTTCAGTTTAGTTAACCCTACCTATTTTCCGTTTATGATCATTTATAATATTCAATTAAATATAAACGAAAAACACAGTTAGCGATTCGGATTTTTTATTCAATTTTCTAAAAGCTAAGAAACTATGGCTGAACATGGCAAAAATGTAATAAGCTGGTTCAATGCTTTCTCTAATACAATTTTTATTAAGTAAGATTGATTTTTAGTGGTAAATCATCAAATTTACTATTATTCGTTCGTGATTGATTGTTGCTTCGAACACATTTCGACAGGCAGCCGAGTCCGGCAATTTGGAAGAGTTCATACGGCTGTATGAAGCGGACGTCACCAGACTGGCGGTACAAGACAGCAAGGGTCGAACAGCAGCCCACCAAGCAGCTGCGCGGAACCGTGTGAACATTCTTTCGTTCATCCATCAGGAAGCAGGAAATCTCAATGCACAGGACA
The DNA here is from genome assembly GCF_943734635.1 of Anopheles cruzii. Taxonomy (NCBI): domain Eukaryota; kingdom Metazoa; phylum Arthropoda; class Insecta; order Diptera; family Culicidae; genus Anopheles; species Anopheles cruzii. The sequence continues at coordinate 35,562,756 of NC_069144.1, read as the reverse complement.
TGATTGGCAACACACCACTCCACACGGCCGTCGAAAACGATTCGTTGAATGCGCTGGAGTTTCTACTGAAAGTGTAAGTATTCGTCGAAAAGTACTCCCAGATTCGAAAGCCAACATGAGCATAAGCACCATTTCGTAAGAAAACTTAATTGAGCGTTACATCTGCTGATGAGGTAAAAAGTTCGACTCTTTCGCAATCTTCAGGGTAGGGCTTCCGAGTGATGAAGTTCGATTAGGCAATTTAATTTATTTAATCCGTTACGAAGAGAAAACAAGTGGATTGTTGTTTAATCGAAATTAAAGAGTGCTCTCTCTCTTTTCAAAATATCTTACTTATGACCTTGCAACTGCAAATGAGATTGGAACTTTATTCTCGTTATGTATTAAGGAGCTTTCGATTAGTGTAGTGAAAGTTTTTAGATTTTAAGTTACTACAGAACTAGATTATATCTAGCTGGAAACACTCATTGGCCTTTTTGGCAATAATATCCTGCCAAACCCATTTACAGTTTCACAATAAAAATCGTACAAAAAGGGACAGGAACACTAATTAGAAACTAACTTAACTAAAATTATAAGCACATGATCTTCAGTGTATCGTAGTCTGTGATCATTTGTCAATGCTAAGCACGCTACAGCAGGCACGTTTATTAATTCCGATGAGCGATAGAACAAATGACACAACCCTTCTGCTTGTATATCTAGTTCGGTGGCTACAAACATTTTGAACGACAAAAAACTTGCTCCGGTACATCTTGCTACGGAGCAGAACAAGGTGAAAGCACTGCAGGTTATGGGTAAGTATCGTGAAGTTATCGACATACAGCAAGGCGGAGAACACGGCCGTACGGCGCTGCACTTAGCGGCCATCTATGACAACGAAGAATGCGCCCAAATTTTGGTAAGCATTCTCTAATAAACTTGCCGGCTTGGAGGATCAAATCGTAAATGTCCGATGATGATGTTCCGAAAAGATTTCCGAATTCGGAGCTTGCCCGCGGAAGCCCTGCAACAACGGTTACTACCCGATCCACGAGGCGGCCAAAAATGCCAGCTCCAAAACGATGGAAGTCTTCTTTCAGTGGGGCGAATCGAAGGGCTGCACCCGGGAGGAGATGATTTCTTTCTACGACTCCGAAGGGAACGTTCCGCTGCACTCGGCCGTGCACGGTGGCGACATTAAGGCCGTAGAGCTTTGCTTGAAGTCGGGGGCCAAGATTTCCACCCAGCAGCATGACCTTTCGACGCCGGTGCACCTGGCTGCCGCCCAGGGCGCCATCGAGATTGTGAAGCTGATGTTCCGCTCGCAGCCACTCGAGAAGCGCGTCAGTCTCGGCTGCACCGACATCCAGAAGATGACCCCGCTGCACTGCGCGGCCATGTTCGATCACCCGGAAATCGTCGAGTATTTGGTGAACGAGGGCGCCGACATCAACGCGATGGACAAGGAGAAACGGTCGCCACTGTTGCTCTCGTCGTCGCGTGGCGGTTGGCGCACCGTCACATCGCTGATTAGGCTAGGGGCAAACATTAGCTTGAAGGACGCCAACTCGCGCAACGTTCTGCACTTGGTGATCATGAACGGGGGCTGCCTGGACGAGTTCGCTAAGGAGGTGTGCCGCGCGCAGTCCGAGTTGTGCCTGCTGCAGTTATTGAACGAGAAGGACGATGCCGGCTGTTCGCCCATGCACTACGCCAGCCGCGAAGGTCACATTAGATCGCTGGAAAACCTGATCCGTCTTGGAGCGTGCATCAACTTGAAGAACAATAACAACGAGAGTCCGCTCCACTTTGCAGCTCGGTATGGACGCTACAACACTGTGCGCCAGCTGCTCGATTCGGAGAAGGGCACGTTCATCATCAACGAAAGCGATGGCGAGGGTCTGACGCCGTTGCACATTGCATCGCAGCAAGGCCACACACGAGTCGTGCAGATGCTGCTGAACCGAGGGGCCCTGCTGCACCGGGACCACAATGGACGCAACCCGTTGCACTTGGCGGCCATGTCCGGCTACACCCAGACGGTCGAGCTTCTGCACTCGGTCCACTCGCACCTGCTCGATCAGGTGGACAAAGATGGGGTAAGTTGTTTGCCTGTTTGCTAGGGACATTCCATTCCCGATCCTCCGATAGTCATGCTATCGGGCGAAATATTGTCGAGGACTTTCCTACTCATTCGGAGGTATGATACCGTTTACAAAGTTCTGAGGTTGTTAGCTAAATTTTAAACAAAACAATAAAATTGTGAACATTTAGATGGTTCATCAAGGCTCATAGAGGCAATAATTGATAACAACTACGTGGCGTCTCAAGCACAGATCTTTAAAATTTTTCTGTTAAAAGGGATGCGACCAATATATTGTGGAAGTTCTTTTTTTTTGGCTGCTGGCTTGTCAGTAGGGCTGTTTTTAATTATCCTTCTATTTACATGACGACGATATAATATCAATAGCAATACATTAGCACAATTGTTGTATTGTACTAACGATGAATTGGATCTTGATTGGTACCGTAGAAATGGGGGGATGAAACCTATTGAATGCTGAAGCAAAGTACTGCTTCGAGTCACGTTTCAAACATTTTTTTGGAAAACAATTCAATCATTTCATTCACATCATAAACTAGAACACAGCATTGCATCTAGCAACGATGGAAAACAAACCGAACGCCGTGGTGTTGCTGCTTGGCCTTGGCTGTAAGCTTCTGCACAATTACATGGACATGAGCGCTATTGACTACGCCATCTACTATAAGTACCCGGAGGCCGCCCTGGCTATGGCAACCCATGAGGAGCGATCCAGTGAGGTCATGGCACTGAAATCGGACAAACATCCTTGCGTTACGCTGGCGCTGATCGCGTCGATGCCGCGTGTTTTCGAAGCCGTACAAGATAACTGCATCACCAAGGCGAACTGCAAGAAGGACTCAAAAAGCTTCTACGTAAGTCCAGGGGCTGGCCCGCCGTTAATGGGTTAATTAGTTTCATTCTAGGGCGCGCTCACGGACTTTCTCACGTGGCGCGACTGCAGACCATCGCGTTCAAGCGCTCGTCAGCTGGGGCAGAAGCTAAAATGCATTGCTCAACATACACCTAATCTTTCTCCGCATAACCCTTCATTCAGATTCGATACTCGTTTAGCTGCCTCCAGTGTCCGGCACTGTACGCCCAAATGGACGGTCGAACGGGCGAAGCGGTGCAAATTTCTAAGCCTATACCACTTCCTGCACTCAACGTAAGGACATTCTCCGCGGAAAGCTGGGACGCCCCCTTGCATGTGGTGCATGCTTCTGGCTGCTTTTTAAGCGAGTTAAAATGTACACTGTCAACTTTTCACTCAACCGTGTCCGAGAACCAACTCTACGATGCTCCAGTTCCGAAGAATGCATGACACATTTCATGCATGCTATTTACGTTTGCTAATAGATGTGCCACGTGACACTTGTTGCTTTTCGGGCAGTATTACTCCATTTCAGCTTATTTACGATAAAACAGATTGCATCAGAAAGCGGCATCACACAACATCTAGAGATTCTTACTTTTGAAGATATCAAAACTGAATGGTGGACTTTGAAACTGAAACGCCTTTTTGGGGTGAACGAAACACTAAACTTTCACAGTTGCGCAAGAAAGTCTGTCGCATTTTGAAAACCTTTTAGTTCCCTACTAAATTGACAGCATCTGCGACACTTAACCTTTCGTTTTTGTTTTATCGATGGCAGATAAAATATTCATTTAGCGCGTACCAAAAGTCGCAAGAGGCGATTGCTGAAATGCGGAAAACCTTAAACGATCCCAAATGGCGATCACCGCCTTTGCATGTTGTTAATGTGAGTAAGAAACGCTTATTTGCTGTAACGTACGCTTGTGATAGTTGGGCTAACGATGTTTTGATGTTTTGAACATTCTTCGGGTTTCTTTTCTTTCGCTATTTGTGAAAGTAATTCTATTTTTTCGCATAGAATTTCACACATCGAATGTGATGTTAAAATATTATCATTTAAATGTATGTTTATGCACTGTTAATTTGTTCCCTGAATGCAAAACCGTGTGAAACAAAGCTAATTAAACTATGGTTTTTATTTTTGGTATGGTTATATTTATTTATTGGATTTGTGTATTTGTCCTCCTCTAATGACGAACTCGAATAGGCGATGGTATCCCATGGACGAGTGGAACTGCTGGCGCATCCGCTAAGTCAGAAGTATTTGCAAATGAAGTGGAATTCTTATGGGAAATACTTTCATCTAGCAAACCTGCTGTTCTACAGTGTATTTTTGTTCTTTGTGACACTCTATACTTCGCACATAATGAGTAATGTAGCTCCTGTCAGCCATGATACGGGCAATGTAAGTAAATGGTCCTTAGTGTAAAATCAGATACATGCGCCATTAAACATTCACATCATGATTGGCTTCCGTGTAGAGTACGCATGAAAACGACACTGGTGGACAGCAAGTAATAGTAGCGTTTCGTTCCTCGTTGGACCGGAACAAACGATACAACTATGCTCCTATCGCGAACCTCACCACGACTGCAACTGTACCACAAATCGTGGAACAACTGGACATAACGACAACCACACTGGTTTCCGGAATTGGAATCATTGTCTACATTGTCGTCAGTGCTCTCCGAGAGCTGCTGCAGGCATATCAGCAAAAATGGCACTACCTGTTGGAGCCGAACAATTTTATCTCGTGGATACTGTACACGTCGGCACTGATTATGGTTTGGCCAATGTTTGCCAGTGGAATGTGCTACAATGTCAACTACTCCGCTGCCTCGATAACCGTTTTCTTTTCCTGGTTCAATCTGCTCCTGTTTCTGCAACGATTCGATCAGGTGAGCTTTGATAACACTGCGAAAACTTCAAACTAAATTTAATCGAGGAAGTTAGACCCCATACCGAACGATGTTCGATGGAGTTATCAAGCAAAAGTAAACCGCAGTATCCGGAGAACATTTCAAACATTTATTTTGCTATTTTACAGATTGGGATCTACGTTGTAATGTTTTTGGAAATATTGCAAACTCTCATCAAAGTGTTAACCGTTTTTAGCATCCTAATAATAGCTTTTGGCCTAGCGTTCTACATTCTGCTATCAAAGGTCGGTAGTGAAGCGTTCACGCTACTTTGGGCTGCAATGAACAATTTGGCTACTTACCCTACAGGTTGAGGAACCGCAAGTTAACCACCTGTCGTTCTCCTCCATTCCAATGTCGTTGGTACGCACGTTCTCTATGATGCTGGGAGAGATGGATTTCGTCGGAACGTATGTTCAACCAGTTCACGCCGGAGATCTGCCGTTCCCGTTGCCTTCATTCGTAATACTTTGTGAGTAGCCAAGGCACATTTTTACAAGCTTGGAAAGAGTGATAACGGATGTAACTATCACAGGTTTGTTCATGATACTCATGCCCATTTTGCTGATGAACTTGCTGATCGGTTTGGCCATCGGTGATATCGATCGAGTCCGCCGAAATGCTCAACTGAAACGTCTCGCTATGCAGGTAGTTTTACACACTGAACTGGAACGCAAGCTTCCGCAAATGTGGCTCGAGATGGTCGACAAGATGGAACTGATCGAGTATCCTAATGAGAAAAAATGTAAGCTCGGATTCCTTGACTCGGTACTGCGGAAATGGTTTTGCAATCCGTTTACGGACGAATATAAAGGTAACGAATTTAGCATTCTCTATCCGATCCAAAAAATTAACGAGCACATGTCTGGAACTGTTCGCAGGGGGGCTCGATTTGGTACTCGACAACACGGAAGATTACTTGGCATTGGAGTTAGAGAAGCAGAAGCGGAAGCTAAGGGACATTACCTGTGCACTGGACACTCAGCATCAGCTTCTCCGACTGATCGTGCAGGTGAGCTAATCTGTAATCATTTTTGTTTGTTTTGTAAAGCAAAACATTTACGAAAGTTGATTTTTTTCAGAAAATGGAGATCAAAACTGAGGCAGATGATGTAGATGAAGGCGTTCCGACGAGTGATGTCAAAGGGTTACTGAAGGCCAGTCGTACCTCTCGCTGGTCTTCGCCAAGAATAAGAAAGAAGCTGGGCGCCACATTGAGCTTCAACAGATCAATTAACAAATAGGTGACAACAGTTTTTATAAATTTCGACAAGGTGTATAAAACTTGTGAAGCTCTGGAAGCGGCGCCAGAGACGAAAATATACTGCTCTCGATGTGATCCTCTTTTAAACATGAAGATACATTAGTACAGGCATGCGTCGCCGATTCTTACAGTTGTATGCTGCTAGTCGCGATCCTAATCGTCCGACTTTTCCGTTCTTCGTCTGCATTATCCTAATCGGCTCTTATTACTGGCGAAAGTTATTATAAAAACAACATTCAATGGAATTTGCGATCATAAGATCATAACTATAAACTATACTTGGAAAGAATAAAGAAATAACAAGTAAGGGTCACATGAGATTATTATAACTTACCACAGTTAATACATCATCTATATGATTTAGTCTCAATTCAAAGCATAATCATTTTTAAATGGGCAAAATTTAAAATTGTAAACTAGTTCTCGCTGCTGCTGTTGTGTAACAGCTGTCACGCAGCTGGCCTGGGTTTCGAATCCCGGGATCGGTTGTCACTCAACCGGCCATGGTTTCGATTCCCGATACCGGCGTGACAGGGGGGTTGGCGCGGGGCTAACAATCCCGTCCGTAAAAATTAAAAAAAATGTTACAGAAGAGCATCAGAGATTAGCATTGTCTCTGGTGCCAGGCCAAGACTGCTCAGCGGTTGTAGCGCCAAAAAAGAAGAAGAAGAAACTAGTCCTCGGATAGAGACCAATAAGTAAATGTATTAACAGTAATGGACTCTGTTGTCCACTGTTTTGGTAATCCATTATATGTGTCGGTGTGGATTGTATTATATTTCAAAAACAGAAAATAAAACAACTCTTTCCAACGATATGTTTGTTTCGCGTTGTCTCCTGTGTCCCAGATGAAAGCTCTAGTGTCCGCTGCGAAAAAAGAAACCGAGGAAGCCTAGAGTGGCCAAGAGGAAATTAAGACCAGTGACCTTTAACATCGACGGAAACAAACCACTTAACGAAATTATTTCGAGTCTCAACTCATGCATTTGCTTTGCCAATTATTTTCATTTATTTTTAAGATGTTTAACAAATTATCTTTCCCCACGCTTCTTCACTTGAGTTGCACACTCTACCAGCTGTTGTTTTTGTTGTTACAGGCTCATTCCATGCTCGCTCGAGCATTGGTCGTTTGGACCTACATTTGTGCTCCTTACAAATACATCTTCTTTAATGCGTCATGCTGTTATCGGCCGCTTCGGTTCAGATCGAATCTCTTTCACGTCGTATGTTGCATAATGTGTTATTTTTTCCTTTACAAATGTTGTCAATGCGTTCGTTCTTGTCATTAAACTAAGCATTCGCAAGTTTTCTCACTCATCTTTATTTCAATCGTCAGTCCTGCTTGATTGTGGGTCGTTGTTATATACTTACACTCATACAAGCAGAGGTACTTTCGACGAAATCGTTTCGCATGGGTTTTGATGTTCTGAATTTCAGAAATTTCACCTTCCTACAATGTTACAACGTTTAGTACATATCCCTGCGTTTAGATGCATGGTATCTTTCTCCGTTTTGTTCATTCTCCTTTGTGTCTGCTGCTGGCAAGTTGGAATAGATTACTTTTTGCGGTCGTAAGTAGAGAAAGTAGAGATTTTGAGCTCAATGGTCATAGTACAGCTGGCTATCACTTTCAAACAAATGAAATTCTCACATTTGTGAATTTACCCACGGTATTCGTATCCGTACTTGGAGTTCAGTATCACGCTTCTTTTCTTTTTAACTGCTCTTGTGGTAGATTATACGCATATTTGATTTTCCGCAGTTTTGCATCGATTTCGGGTAATACTCAACACAGGGTCATATTTATTCGCTACGTTGACATTTTCTATGAAACAACACTACGCAGCTGGACCGGAACAGGATGATTATTTTGCTTATTGGTTTGGATATACTGGTGTACGTGTTTTTACTTTTATATATTATGTGGGTGGTTCGGTTGTGATTTTTGTTTATTTTGAAAGATATTGTGTGTGTCTGTGTTTGTATGTGTGCGTATTGTTTATCGATGAATGGAATCGGGGACAATTGAGTATGCAGTTTTTACCTTAACTGATTTTGTACCGGTTTGGTGCATTGCAGTGATAACGAAAGCAAAGGTTCAAACACACAGAAATAAAAGATCTGAAGTGAAGAGCTTTGGCATCCAAGCGAAGCAACTACGTGGTTCATTCATTGTGAATTACCTTGGACCTGCCCTACACAATTAGAAGCGTGTTTTGATAATAATTGATGGATGTGGTCATCACTTTGCGTTTCCGTATTGCACGAATTCCCATACATTTATGCCAAATGAGTATTATTGGCCACATGCTCATGGACTGTTGGAAATGAACGATCGGATACGCAGTAGCTGGCTGATCGTACGACCTTTCCAACTCCTAAACGAACGCCAATAAATAAGTTTACCGCTTTGCACATCGGCGGAGTTTGCATCGGCATACATATTATTACAATGTGAGGAAATAGCTGAATGAGAAAGGCAGAGAAAATTTTACATTTAGGATATTTATCTATGAATGAGAGTGCTTTCAATTTTACTGTTTAGCTGTCGTCGTTTACGATCGCCATTTGTATGCTGACTCACGGTACGGTAATCAACAAGCAGTTATTACATTTAGTGTGCATATTTCAACGTTTATGATCCTTGCTGTAGGTCGCTGAGATTGCTGCAATACGCAGCGAAGTAGTATGCTAGTGTCAAGAGATACCTTTAACAGCATGCTCGTTATTCACATTCCGAAACATCCACAAATGGTACTACACACGAGTAAACGTACAAATACAGCATTATCGAAGTTTCCTACTCCTTACGGTTACAACTAGAAAGGGTTGTCTAAGACGTACCACTTCACGTAATAACACTGAACATTGGTTATTATTCATCTTTGCGTAAATTTTTCTAACACCCGCGGGCCGTTTGTGAGCCTGGTGCGTTTCAAAAGTGCCGATGCTGACCGGTGAGTTATAATTTATGGTGGTGTTGTATAATGTATTAACTGGAAGCGATCCAGTTGAAGCGTTGCCCACAAAAATTACAAGTCAATGTATTGCGAGCGGATTTCGCAATGCTTGGTCTACGAATGTCAGCTTGAACGCAATAAACATTTTTAGAGTAGAGGTTGAATGAAGCGCTGTATGTCATGCCGTGTGCATCACACAGGCCCTTTCAAATACACATTTGCATTTAAGCGAAATATTATGCTCTATACTATCGAGCAGGAGAATAGACAGTTAGAGCAGGATGAGCTTGTGTAACATAATGCACCTACATTTGAAGAAAGAAAGTGTTGTGAATCTTATGTACGCTTAACATAATCCTTTTCAACGTTTAGTAAACAAAAAACTGAAGAAACTAGCATGCTTTTTGGCATACACGTGTTGAACGATCATTTCCCTTTCCTTATCAGCGTTTATGTTGTAATTAATTCATGTTTGTGGTGTGTTTTAATGACATTTACTTAGAAAGTGCATCCGTATCTGAGTTATTACAAATACGTCATTGCAAAAAAGTTTGATTTTAAAATCCTTTTACCTTTCTTTTCGTGTCACTTTCTTCGCTTTGATGCTATCAATAGTGTCAAACATTTTCTAGAGCTATTGTACTTGAAGGTTCCATTAGAGCTCCTTAGTTCCGCCCTGCATGTCTACCACCCCGACCGCGACGGTTACCGCCGCCATGCTTGGTCGAGCATTTATCGTCCCTCTCCTTGGACTCTTCCTCTTTGCTAGAGTCTTCACCATTACTACCAGCTTGTTCGTCTGGGTTGGCCCCGGGCTGGATTACCGAGCTGCCCGATACAGAAGACAAGTCGTTCTTTTCGATACTGTCCACTGTGCTTCCAACTAATTCTGTCTCCATCGGTTCGATTTGCTCTGATCCGTTCTCACCGTCGTCGCTTTTGCTATCCTCCGCCATGCTGGCATCACCAGATTCTTGAAAGTTAAAGGAAATCATCATTAGAAGGTTAGTGGCAAAATGGCGAAAGTACGAAATCGCTAAACCATGACGTTCTTGTTCTAACGGTGTATAGTTCACATTCATCGCATTGTATTTATCAACCTTTCTATCAAGCGGCAAGACAGCATTAAAAACAAGTCAAAAGTAAAAGAAACACGAACTATTATAACCAAAGTATAATGTGCATTAAAATGCATGTATTCACAGTATGCTGAAAAACAAATGAATCATCATCCGCTCAAACGCTTTAAAAGGTTAGGTTTTCAATTCATAATTTAGTGTTGCGCAAACAAACCACGATTGAAAAAAATTATAATAATGAAGCCACATTAAAAAACGATAGCGTATATATAAATATATCCCATGTCTATAACTATTTTTAATCACACTTTGCTTCCTGGACACAACTTTGACCATTAGCACTAATATTATTATCTTCACACTCATCACCTGTAGCTTCGGAAGGATCGTACAGCTCCGAGTCCTTCTTATCGCCTTCTCCGTTTTGTTCAATGCAACCGTCGGCACCAGTCTTATCATCAATAAGTTTCTGCTTTTTCTTTGCTGCCTCTGCCTCTTCCAGCGCAACCGCTGCACGCTTTTGTGCGATACGCACCTCCATCGCTTTCTCATTCAGAAACCGTATGAAAGCTCGATAGTGCGAATGTGTGCGAGCGTGCACTTCTCCCGTTGCAACGTTATCAAAATACTTGTGACAGATACAACATTCGATGCACTCCAGTTTTCCGATTAGGCTCATGCCGAGCGCACGATTCTTCTTGTAGCGAGGCAATTTATTATCGATTTCAGGAGCAATTTCGTCGCCCGGTTTGTAGTCCAATATGCAGTCTTCACTTTCCTCTTCCTTCACGACCTCATCCTCCGGGATGTCCTCGTCTAGCTTCGAATCGTCCACAACGGCTCCACCCGCGTCCTCTGACAATAGTTTTCCACCTTCGCTGTCACCACCCAGCGCCTCTCGAATTGGATCATCTTCAACCACTGTTGTCGGCTCTTCATTTTCCAATGCTCTACCACTTGTTGATGCCGACGTTTCAGCGACCTGCGACGACTTGCTGCTGATTTTACCATCATCAGCTTTCTTAGACGACGAGCCGCCGGTAGAATCTTTCTCTTTCTTCTTTTTAGGAGCTGTCTCTTCCCTTATATCCTGTAGCTCATCGTTCATTGTACAAACTGTCAATTCTGTAATGCGTATGTGCAACGATTGTTCCATTAGTGTGTTGTTGTTTGAAAATCACAACGTTACTTACGTTTTGCCTTTCTTTCGATGTCAAGCCGGCTAGGTTTGGATTTGCAATTTTTCATATGCACAATCGAAAGTAGATGATCGTCGTACTCCGTGCGATTGTGAAACTCTAGTTCACAGTCATCGCACTTGGGGTGCAAAAACTTTTTGAGGTCCAAATGCTTCTCCGATCGCCGATGGGCAATAATGTGACCGTAGAAGAATAGTTCACACATCGGACAATATTCACGAACTTTATAGTAATTTTTGGCTTTGCCCATGCGTTTTAGACGATCAATCTCGATCGTCTTGAGCTGCTCAGCAATTCGAGCCTCTTGCCGCAACAGTGTGGCCCGCATCCGGTAACTCTCCTCAATGCTCTCCTTCATCACACGATGTGTGCGACCAGTGATGTGATTTTCAAACGAAGTTGCATCGTACATGTGCTTGTCACACATATGACAGTAGAGGAAATCATTTGAAACTTCCAAGTACGGCGAAGCCTTCGAGAGCGTAGATTTCTCCTTTGCAACACCAACACTATTGGCGTTACTTTTTTTGGCTCCTTTACCGCTGGTAAGAAGACACGGATACAAAAGATGCATACGGTTAGTAAAGATTGTGAATAGAAAAATGAAAACCATATAAAAATGACATTGGGATTAATTTTTAGACACACTAAAACTAACAATCTAGACAAGTTCATCGTAACACCACGCGCTCGATGCAAGTTGATCTGCATTAGCCGACCAACGTGTGTGTCTGCATGGTAACTTCTTTCAGATACATTCAAACTTAACTGTTCATTATACTCATCGTCATGTACAGCACCGCACATAAACGGGATGCGTACATAGTAAAAAAAAGTCAATCTAAAACGTGAGCAAATAGGTAACGGTCGCTAAATATCCTTCGTCAGATTAACCTGCACTCTGTAACACAGAGACGCTGAACAGAGCGACAAATTTTATGCAGTAATTTTATGGTCCAGTGAGTGCTTCCGGTAGACAATGCGCGTATGTTTTGTTCGAAAGTTTTTTGCTATGCTACCTTTTCAGGAACTATATTCACATATTTTTACACATTCGTCACATTGTATTAGACTACAAAACATTGATAAGAGTCGTGCCAATTAAACAGCATTATACTTCATGACAACGATAAGCGTGATATATGGTTTGTAATATGCATCAGTTCGTTCGTGGTAAAGAAATGAACTTCACTACTTCAAATTGTCAAACATTCTGAACGAAAACATGAGAACCGATTTACACACACACATTAATATATACACACGCGGATATTGAAATTCGTAAAAGATCAAGAAGCTTAAAAACTATTCAAACGTAGCTCTAGAATATTTGTTATTTCATTTAAATGTGATACCATCCTACTTTTCCACAATACTTAGAGCAGCCAAAGTACTTGCATTGGAAAGCTACACAAACTTGAAATCAGCAAACATTACATAAATATTGAAATTATGAATTTTTGCGTTAAGATACCCTATTAAATTGCTTATGTAAATTGTTTGATGTTTATTAAGTAAACAAACAGCCTCAAATTGAGAAAGTATTACTCAAAAATTCATAAAACCAAAAAAGATCCAGCATGCACAATAAAGCATAGGAACAGAGGAAAAAAGAGCACATAAACCAAGGTGAATCATGCAAAAGCACATGTGCGGGTTTTTAGTGTAATATTACCTGTTCTTATTTTTACTATTATTACTAGACTGAATTGGATTTCGTCTTTGATATCCGAGATTTAACCGCGAAATATAGTCATTCTGAAAAGGGACAAACCGGAGATAATATGAATATATGACAGAATTTAGCAACAACGAAAATCTGATCATTTAGAAGATGCCTTGGTATAAGAGGGACATTAAAAGTTAAGTACATCTGAAAACATACTTTATGTACAGTGCGACAAATAAGTTCGAAAGAATTGAACCTTTCCTAACGAAACTAGGGGCCGGTAAACCATTATTCCATTTTTTTTTAATTTCGATCGGAGTTTTGCAGCTTAAACATTAGCCAGTGTTTCTTGAAAGATCGAGAAGAAGAAGAACTGTGGAAAATCACGAGTTATACCCACTTCTGGTGAAGCAATTATTTGTCAAATTTTAACGGACTATAATGATCCCGTTACGTGGTTGTCTTATTTTTTGAACAATTGTAATTTACTTAAACGTTACCGTCATCGCTAGATTTGGCATAATGATCAAGTAACAGAACAATGGTAGATGGCATTTCAATGAACACACAATGGATACATTGAAGAGTACAATGGATGGATTTCAATTAGTATATTTTACGATCAGACTTGGAACTTACTTGTGGCACTTTATATGTAAGTCATAAGAAAATATTAATTTAATAACTTTTTAACTCGTTCATTTTAAGTTTCTAAGTTTTATAAACTCATACTATGTTATATGCTGTTAAACTATAAATATATTTATTACAAATATAAAAATATCGTTAAATTTGTTATCTCGACAAAAGGATGTTTGTCCAATTTCCTTTGGTAATGAATGAATGAAAGTATTAGCCTTCCGCAGTTTGAGTGGATCAATAATACGAAATATACCGAACAATTTTAATTTTAAAATAAGCATTTTGCAGTTAAGTTAGTGGATAATGGCTTGGAACTGTGAATTGAATAAAGAATTAGGAAAAAGTTCGAGTACGGGTCAATCGGATTATTTAATGAATACAGCACAAAATAACGAATCAAAATCCTCGAAATGAAACGTAGTTTCAACGACCCTACAATTGCGTGACTGTCGGAACGAATCGTGCAAAAAATAGCGCGTAGTGGAACACTTCGATACCAGCATACATGAGTCTTTCTCTACTTCTAAGAACTGCATTACCGCAATCGATTGAAAGTAACTATTGATTGGAGAAATTTTAATTTTACTGATTTTCATTAAACGAGCAAAGTTCTTATCAACCAGAAGCACCACCTACCACAACAACAAAAGTGTGAAGAAAAATAAACAACATTCCATAGTCCATAGAACGTGACTCCAGCCCAAAAACAAATTGTTATGCAGCTGTTACCAAGAAATCGAGTAATAACTATAGCATAAAATAGAGACCAATCATAAATGTAACATTTGGTTGGATATTGTAGTTTCAAATCGACCAAAACATGACACTGAAAAGTTGTATCATTTACTGGGCAAGCCCTTATAACAATAGCCTACGCTCACTAATTGTAGTTGCTCGAATTTCTCTTAACCACTACCTTACCTCTGGTCATTTCGATAACTGCTATTAGCATAGTCGTAAGTTACTTTATTAGTTGGATTATGTGCATTCTTTGCCAGAACATTCTTGGAACGGCTAACAGCATCCAGCTTGCGAATGCCACGTCCATTATTGTTACGGTTTTTGCCATATCGATTCTGAATAATTTATGGGAGTAAACGTAAGAAAAAGAACAATTTAGAAGCGAAATCGATTGTTCTTATGACACCAAACTTTCCGCGCACTGTTTCAATTGGGGAAGTTAATATATCTTCCTCCCCTGGTCAGGGTTTAGATAGAATTCTTTATTGATCAACAAGACATAGAAAATAAAACCATAAACCATAAACAATATAACAAAAAATATATCAAATATGTTAGCATTCGTAAAAGATATATTGAACTGGTGGCTTGAGATTGAAAAACTACGCTCTAAGCACTACCGACTATATAGTTAAGCAAGTTTCAACTGCTCATGTCGTACACATAAACTCAACGGGTTTTTTTATCATACCACATAACCGTTGCTTAATGAACGTTTTCGAAAAAAACACCATTATACTTTTCACAACGCTTTTGCTGTTTAGTATAGTCAAAAACGGATAGGCTAATTTAAGGCAACTGTATACCAAAATCAAAAGAATAGTGAAAATATTAATTAAGGTAAGGCAAAGGATGCCATCATATACGGCAAAGCGCAAAGTGTCATCCGACAAAAGCAAGAAACCATCTGATGAAACAATACAGTTCCGCAGTTTATACCAAGATACCTTTCTTACTCATATACATACTCATACATACCCTAATGAAGTTGTAACCATTGATATCGTCAAATCGCGAAGATTGAACGCCGTCCAGAAGCGACGGCACCTGGTTAGTGTTCTGATTGCGGAGCAAATTGTTGATCAAGCTATTGGCAAATGTGATGGCGTCGTTGTTCCCACGACCACCGCTTACACCTGCATCCCAGGGATTGATGCGGTTGCCGTAGTTATTGCTAAAGTTGCTACCGATTCCTCCACTGCTGCCACCGCCACCACCCCGACGGTTGTTGTTGCGATAAGCCATTTTTTTCGGGATGCAAATTTACTTCTTCTCTGGAATACCTGAAACGATAAAGAATTTTGTTGCATCGATCCAATTACGAAAACTTAGTGTCCGCGGGAAACGTAACCTGCAGAATCACGGAAGAGTTCGTTTTATTAACACAAACGCACAAAGTGCGACACCAAAGTTCTGAGATCGTAACAAATTCAGTATCTGATTCAGTAACAAATCTGAGGTAATGATTACACCACACATGAAGGTAATTTTCGGTGATCACGATTTGTTATTTGCTCCATGTGAAAACAGGACTCTCTTGTTACAGAAGAACGTTTTCGCTTTTCACATACTAATGACAGCAAAACTGGTAACATGCCTTTAGTTAAAATGCAGTGCTCGGCTATTCTATGCAAAATTTACTGAAAAAATAATTAAGTAAGCAGTTTTTTGTCCAACTTGTATGTTACCGCTAAGAAACTTCATGTTCGTCATAGCAGAAAGCACAGGAAATGTTTAGTAACTTTACTTCACTGATCTACTACTGCTTTATGAACTTCAGTGTAAACTGCCCAGGTATGTAACGTGTCCAAAAAGCATGCGCTCGTATGATTGCAAATTCGTCATCCTACACCGATTTTACCGGTATCCTAGCCGGACCAAACTCACGATCACTTCTCACTGGGACGATGAGTGAGTTTCATTTACGGCGGAGCTGTTTTCACTATTCATTCCCCCGAATGAACCTACGGCGCCACTTCCATGTTGTCAAAAATTGCTGGCCCACCAGCTGTTGTTCGGCAAAACGGCAATGAAACCTCCCGCGATGCGTAATGCATCACATGAATTTATAACTAATGCGTTGCAAGGCAAAGTTGGGTAGCTTTAAGAAATATTGGGCGTATGGAAGAAGAAAACATTACAAGCTGACCGGTCATAAATATTGGCTGAACAGCGATTATGATTATGTACCGCAAATCCATCACCTATTTTCGGCACCATGCCGAATCAAAAATACGGACGTAATGAAAACGATTGCCGGTCATGAATGAATACCGGTCTGGAAAACGAGTGCGTGAACGATACGGTAGAGGAACAGGAACTGAGACAACATTTGCATTGCGGTCTGCGGTAATGGGCGAAAAATCGATATTTTTCCGCTGCTTGAAACCTCTACGCAAAGATTACGCCCTTACACATGTTTACAACGAAACCAGTCGCAGCCAAACAGCAAACCTGAAGATTGTCGAAATGACTGGGGAACTTAGATGGCAGAAGAGACCGCGATCTTATTCCGGCTTTTTCGCTCGTAAATGGACATCTTGATCAAGCGAGGATGTCTGCCGCCAGTCTCACGTTCAAAGCAGCATTATTATTTGGCACGACACAACAGCTAATACTGCAAGCATCTTAATGTTGGACTGCTCCTCATTTCGGGCTTCCAGTTACTTACTTGATATTAAGAAGAAAAATATACACTTAGAGATACTTCTTTGAAACTTGCTTAAGAGAAGAGAGAAGGTACTCGACACCACGAAAGAATAAAATCAATTGAAAGTTGACTGAAGAGTGAACCTCCTGCCCAGTTGGATGAACCTAGTACACGCGAGGGGTGTCTCAATGGCTCGTTACGAAGAACGTACGAAGGAAATTATTTTACAATACTTTTCTTCATTTCTTTAGATAAAATACAATAAAATAGGCAACACAGCAGTTGATAGTAGTAAAACCATTGTGCAAAACTATTGAAATTAAATTCGGCCGTTTGCATACTAAACGGCCAAGCAACACACTTTATTACAAAACACACTTGTAGTCGGAAAACTTGTTTAATTTTGAAACAGTAATTTTGAACGCCGGTTGAAGGAGTTAAAAAATTATCATTACAGGGAAAATCCGTTTAAACGTTTGTCATCGTCATTTTTTTGTCAAATTCACAGCATTTTGAAAACACAAGTATTTTTCCATTGTTTTTGTTTTATTATCAGAAGGATTGTTCGACTTTTTATTGAATACAGCGTAATCTACAATAGAGTTATCTTTATTTCACTAACTCTTTAATACTACTTTAATGTTTACTGTTAGTTCTGTTATGTCTCTGGTTTGTTAAATAGTTTTATTACTTCTCCATATTTTTACACCCTTTTTAAACGTTAAATCACATGTAGTCGACAAACTTCATTCAGCAATCTGTCGTTACAACTTATTTTATGTTTCGCCGTCACCCGCGATCGCCGTGTGAGTGGTTGCTCTTTGCACCCGGATGCGACATGCACTACTGCGCGAAAAGCTGACGATGATCGTTTGATTGAACTGGTTTCCTCTGCTAGTCTTGATCCGTTCTCTTGTTTTTCTTAAGATCTGTCTAGTTCACTTAATCCGGTAGCACTCACTGAAATTCAAAACAATTTCATTCCGATGCGTAAAACACCTCACAGTGCGTTACGTACTTTGTGCGGGGAATGCGGTTTAAGTTGATGTTTGTCATGTTACGCTTCCCGCCCCATGTCGTCGCATTCCCATCGTCCATGTGTTTCGTTTAAAGAACGACTAAATTGCTACTAACGACACGGACGGGAACTAGTTAAAATTAGAAATTAATTTCATCTTAACGTGCTTTCTATAAATTGTAATCCTAGCTCAATAATAGTATTTACCTCTTCTACAACCACCGGATTCGAACCAATTTGGTCCGAGCATCCGACCGCTGTCAAAGGAGTGTTTAAAATCATGTTTTGAATTACATACACACAGAGGCCGACGACGCGAGCGGGGAATTGGGTGTTTGGTATGCGATTATGTACAATTATGCTTCTGTTTCGCACTTTGATCCGAATATCAGCATGGCATGAATGAGAGACATTCGTTTGTGCAGGTTGCAATTCTTCTTCGTGATGATGATAATCATAATAAATATGTTAAGTTTCCGAGCACCGTTGGCCGAGCATCTTGCGATGCACATTGTCGCGCGCGAGATTCGTCATTTGTGTGAAAAATACAATATTGAATTGGTTTCTTGCTGATTGCATTGGCTTCACACACAATACTAGCAACCTATAAAATATACAATTCTGATGTAATTACTGCGATGGCTTGACCACGTTCCATTGCCCTTTTGTAACATACAATTTTTCGAAAGCTGCCTTTTTTCTTCAACGCGTAAGTTGTGTGTGATTGAGTGAGTGCTGAATGACGGCAATCGCTAGCATTCGTACCAGAAATACATTTAACGCGAGCTCAGAATCGGAAGGATTGGATAAGAAAAAAGAATTTCCGAGTTACGTAAGAACGGAAGGTGGGTTGAAGAAATGACGGTGGAAAAGTTATGCCATGTGAATGACATTTTTCTGATTTTCGACCGCTAGTTGGACATCAAGCAAGCACGCATACAAACACACTCGCATAACTTACGGCAGACTATCGCAAGGACATGTTGTTATCGAAAGTGAATTCGTCATAATACATTGTTAAAAAAACGCTACAAAACACAAAATGAACGTGTTTCAAGTGGTTCTTAACACAAAAACGTGTGAGTGGGCTCTTGGCCTAACTGAATACATTATTCAGGTGGTTTGCATGGCTGATAAAAATAACATTCTCCGACATCGGCATTACCAACGAATTATTGCAATGCTGATGGACAAGGTAATTTATACACGTAGCAATATACATTCACGGTTACAACCACATCAAACGAGGACCACGGCATGACCATTCCATTCCATTCATTCGATCAGAGTTTCACGCTGTGAGTTGTAGAGTTTTTCTGGGTTGTTAATCCTCTGATCTTCGATATTTGAGCATCCTTTTATCTGCAGAAACCTTTTATGAGCGACGACAGCCCAGAAACACTCTCGTGCTAACAATTCACCGCGCGATTCAGCTCATTCACATTTTTTTCAAAAGAATGCTTAAATTCCCACCGTCACACTCAACACACATGCTTTCTACGATCTACCGGTACGAAGACGACGACATGTCCACCCCACTCCGACCACTATCAGCCGGTTCTTTGACACTAGCTGAATGTAGTTCACAAAACGATTTATATTCCTTCGTTAGCTTCCAGTTTTGCTTATGAGCACAGATGAAATGCGCCTTGGCGGTACATCCCTGGCTCAGGCAACTAACTACCGCACCGTTATATGAGCAGAACTGACAGCGGTGCCGGCAGCAGTTCCAAATCGCGGCCTCCAGCCCTATCACTCTCGTCCCCACCATATGGACACCCGGTGCCCACACTAGACATTCTTCGTGCGTCCACACCTCGTACGTGTTATCGCCCGCCGTAACCATGCCGTAGAATATGTCTTCCAACTGCTGCCGATGGACATCTTCACTCTTTTCTTCCTTTAACACCATTACTGAGGACTTAGAAGGGACTTCAGATGGGATTGTCGCGTTGCTCGTGGCGCCGGCATTTTTTCTTTTTCTACCTTTTGACTGAAATCGAAAAGAAAAAACAGTTTTAAGTTTAGAGGTTATCATCAAAGGGTGAATGACGATTTTACATGCCGAATTTAAATTGAATTACATTTTTATGATTACAATCACACAATTTACAACGTTACGTGGGTTTTTCAATATTATTTTTTACTCTTGGAGCAAATCAGTTCAAACAAGATCTGGTAAGTTTAATTTAATCAGGTTTTGATCTTTGATGAATTGGTTTAAAAATAAATGAACGATTCACAAAATAAATAGCTCAGCCACTGATTCGCTTAGCCACTAGTTTAACATGCATTTTCTGAAATAACCACCCCGACATAACGCAGAACGTGTTAAAAAAGTGTCAATATTGAATCGACAGTATTTGGAAATAAAAGCATAGCTTCAAGAGAAACAAAACTTACGCCTCCCGACTGCTTCTGCTGCTGTTGCTGCTCGGCCACCCGCCGTTGCTTGGCTTGTTTCGATTCCAGTGTCTCGCGTGTCCGCTTAACACTGAAGAAGTCCAAGTCCACTTCACTTTGTTTATACTCATTCGAGTCCGTGCTAATAATGTACGGTCCAAACAGATCACCCAGCCGAAACTTGTGCGGTCCTGTTTTGCAGAACACGCACATCCAGCTTGTGTCGGTTGTGTCTGCGTCGTACTTCGTGCTGAGGGTGCTGACGTGCAAGCCTCGAATCTTGCTGCGTTCGGAAACGTTGTGGGAAGTGGAAAACTTTTTCGCCAATTTACTCTGTGGCTTTTCGTCATCTTCGTCGTTGATAGGCGCATTAATAACTGTATGGTTGCCGTTCGCTTTGACCTGCACGTAAGGCCCCTTATGCTTGCTATACGTGATGTCTGCACTGCTCGATGGACCGGCCCAATTCGTCGCAGTAGTGACCGCCGCTGCTGATATCCGTTCGCTGCTATTCGGCGCCGCGTTCATCTTTTTGCCCGCTTTGCCCTTCGTTTTCCCGCTTGAACCGAACGCTTTTCCACATTTTCCCTTTCCTTTTGCAAGCGCCTTCAAGCCCATGATTTTCTGTGTATCCGGCTCAAGGAACGGATTCCCCTTGGCCGAATACGCATTGCCCTTCTTTTTCGGTGCCCGTTTTCGCTTCACGATCGGTGTACTTGTTTCCATGGAATTGGTGCCATTGGCACGTTTTTGTGCCGGCGTCAGCGGTTTCCTTCCGCTGCCAGCAGCAGAAGTTGCACTAGTTTCGGGTGTGACGGTTTTGCTGCTTTCTACACTTTCCGTTTTCTTCCCCTGCTGCTGCTCTCCTTCGCTTGTGATGGAATCGCACGACAACTGCTTCAACACATCACCATCTGTTACTGCACAAGATTTTTTATCTTCAGAACGGGAACAATGATCGGCGGTATCGTCAATGGAACGGCAGCCATTGTTGCCACTGACTCCGCTTCGCATGTTTCCCTCGATAGATTTGGTCGATAGATCAGCCTTTTCTTCCTCGATGCCAGCAAACATTTGTTCCAATTTATTTTCAACCTGCACGGAAAACATGTCACATTCAAACTGATTTTAAAATGGCAACTAACATTGCATTTCAATATGATAAAGCATAAAACTAAAGCGCTAAAAAACACAAAATAATGACTCTGAATAATGTTGGAATATACTGTTTGATAACGTAAATAAATCTTCAATTAAATTATTCAAATTTAGGTATTTCATACAAAAAGGATAAGTCAATAGAATGCATTGCAGGTGTGGAAATGTAGACTTCTTACCTCCTCGTAGCTGCTTTCGGAAGCATTGTCTTTTTCATTCAATTTACCCTTCGATTGGTGCACAGTTGCCGAGGTTTTGTGCTGTGCCACGGGTCCATTACAATTAGTTTCGCCTGTATCATGTTCGGTGCCGTTTCCTATGAACGATGCTTCTCCATGCGCAGTGGATGCCGTGCTAATCATGCTCACATTTGCCGCTACGCATGATACCATTGCCGCAATTTTACCGATGGTTTCATTACAATCCTCCGGCTCATTCTTACGCACGGATTCGATGGCGGCGGCCACTGTAGCAGCGGCCACTGACAGACCACTTGCCGAAAGAGGGAACTTAGTACAGGAGTTGGCAAGGGCCGCCGGAGGTACTAACATCGTTTGGGGCGATGCAACCCTGATCACGGGACTGATGCCGACGGTACTAACGCTGCTGCTACTGAGAGTGCTATTGCTTTGGATGAGGTTTTGTGGCGCTTCGACGAGACCCGTCTGCACGGCGGGAAGGTGATGATCACGGCTCGCGTGAATGCTGTTCAATCGACTGCTTTCCGGCAAATCAGTGACTGCAGGATGACTGTTTGTGACGCCCGGTAAGCACTTACTCAGAGCATTTATACCTTCGATTGCAAAGGCGGTGATGTCACTGCGTCCCGCAATGTTTGAACGTAGCGGTTCGAGAATGCCATCCATAGCTTTGGGTTCGGGACCGAAGAATGGCTGTCCCTCCTCGTGGTCGCTGGCCCCGACGTTCGTTGGATTCATTTTGCTCGTTCGCTCTGGTTTCCGCCTTCGCCTTGATTTGCTGCAACCACTTGAGGAATCGACTGAATCCTCGTTCGATGTGATGCTATTGTTTGTTGGAGAAGCAGCCGGATTGCAGTTGGATGCAAGTGATGTTACAGCGACTCCATTGTTCGATGCTTCCGTCGATTCTGCCGAAGTCGATTGTTTTATTTCAGCGTTCAATCTCAGTGGCATGGGCGTATTATTGCAGTTAAGCGTCGGAAAAGTATTATTAACGCAGTCCAGCCCTAACTTTGCTTCTAACGTCGATGACCCGTGCAACAAGTTTGACGCGGGACTGCGACTCCTGTCGGGGCTGTAGCTGGATTGAACTGATGTCCGTTGTGGTGATGCTAGATGGCACATAAGAAAATAATAGCTGAATTGCTCAAATCTTTTTCAGTCAAGTTAAACATACTTCGTTTCGGCGAAACCGGCAACGAATTGCTATTTTGTATAGCGTGCATGATGAAATCTTTCACCAAATCAGATGAATCCGCCGAAGTTAGATGGGAAAACTACGAAAGCAAACGATAAAAATACGCATTAATGTCTGGAAGGGAACCTCTAGTTCTACCCAGCAACTTACACAATCGCGACCGTTTTTACTTTCCATTTCACTGTTTATCTGTTTCGCATCTTTTATAAGCAAACCACCCGTCATGAAAGAAGCAATATCACTACCAACGCGACATCCAAGCACTGGCGGAACCCCGAATCCGTTTCCTCCTCCACTGGTAGACCCGGTGTGCGATCCATCATTGGTGGCGTTGCTGAAGTTCGTTGTCGTATTTCCACCCTCTTGTGAACCATACGTTCCTTGTATACAATCCTTGAGCGCAGCGGCAACTGCGGCAGCTGCACTGGTCGAAGTAGCAGTCGTTGTGGTGCACGTGTTAGCAGTCGATTGTATAACACTTGCAGTCGCAGACGGGACAAGATTCGTTTCTGCAGTGGTCGTTGTGATACGTGTAAGATTGCTCCTAAAACGGCAAACGAACGGTGAATACGAAACCGAACAGTGTTCAAGGAAAGGCATGACTTATTACGTGTGATCCGCAGCCGTCGTGTGGACAATGGCAGGAATGTTCGATGGCAGTGTGACGGAAGATGACGACTGAGGCGGGAGGGTTTGTGATGCGCCAGAAACGTTGTGCGGATGATTTGCCTTAGGTGATGGCGTGCTGCGGGCGACGGACGAAAGCGAAAGGTCTACCGATCCCAGCGGTATACCGACACTAGTACGGCCGTATCCTTGTAGTAAAGGATTATTTTCAATACTCTGTGAAAAAAGATATTTAAATTGATTTTCGGAGAGCATAATAAAAAAAAATAAGTGCATACATTCATTAGATTCCCGGTCATCAGATTGTACACTTTATCCTGGTGTGTTGGTGGTGTGTGCCATGTTAAGGGTGATCGAGCCATTGAGCGTTCGCTGGACATGTGCGCTAGTTGCGGTTGCCTCGGCACATAGGATGGTACCTAAAACGCATAATCGTATCAAGATCCAGTTCCTCGACTGCGATCTTTGCTCTCGTTACCTGTAAAGGATTCCACGTCGTACTCGGCTGTCCAAGCCGGCCATGAGGAGGATTGTGGCCGGACATTGTTTAGCGTTTTAAATGCTTGCTTATTGATCTGTTGGTGGCGAACATCGAAGCGCCTTCGGAGCACAAGTTGCTTTGACGAACGCTTCGAAATGCGGCACTGCAACGAAGGATGTTTTCCAATCCAAAAACATCTTAATACATTTTACAGGCCACAAACAATAGGTGATTCAGAACGAATTCACTATATTCCAGACGAGGCATCCACGGCCAACTACGAGCATGGTAGAGGTGGAAGTAAACCACTAAGCTAAACCTATACAGCTTTTTCACATAAACAACACAATTAATCCTTGAGACACAAGAAAATCACTTCACTTTTCCCTACCTTCACTACACGGCAGTGCAACATAAACAAAAGTACGGGCAGCTATTTAATACTGTGCAGAGATCACTGAAGATGCTGATAGTGGTTGCTCCTGTTGCCCCGCGCAGACCCTTGCTACAATTGGTTTTGCACACACTTCGCCAACAAGGACATGCCCGGAGGTGATCGTGCTAATTTCTTTACGACACATACTATTCATTCGTTGGCGGTTTGCGCTCCGTTTCCGATGTACCCAATGCACAAATTACAGCGAACGGCAGCAAAAAGAAAGCAGTATGTAAAAATCGATCTGCCTAGCTTATGTTGCTATCTTCGATAGGGGTGCTGCAACTCCGTTCGATGGCGCTGCTTCATGGAGATACACGCATATACACAGGCACGCACGCACCTTTTATCGAGCTGCCTTCGCTTTGCTAGGCCGTTTTGGGGGCTTATGCTATCCGGTGGGCGCTTTGGCAGTGATCACTGATTGCGGGCGTGTTGTATTTGCGGTGCCGGTCCTTGTTAATTCGTTTTCCGCTCTTTAACAGACGAAATGCGTTCGCTTTCTTTTCGTTGCGCTGTCTATCTTCTTGATTGCTACTTGCTTTTCGTTGCTCGTTGTTCTTGTTTCATACACACACACACACACACTATTGCACTCATCGGCGGCTTATTTCGCGGCAGGTTGACAGCTCCTTGACAGCGGCTGCGATTGGTCAAAATTCTGTTCCCGGTTCTGTTCATCCCGGTGAAAAGTGTACATTGTACCAATGTGAGTCATGGGGCGGCTATAATGTATGAACAGTAACAAACAGCGAATAGCTGGTTAATATAAGTTTACTTAATGAAAACAATTTTTTACTTAAACATAGTGTGGGATTGGATAAGTAGTTTTGGAGCAAATGCGGTAGAAGGTAGAGGATGTGGCAATAGTAAGGTTGGCAAAGCTTTGAAGTCTTTAACTACTATATTAGGATATTTTAATACTTTACTTTATTCAGGATGTTTTACCAGAGTTTCTGCAAAGCTTTATCTTTGCAATGTTTTATTGTATTCAACACTAAGCCGTGCAATTCATCCGTTAGCTCGTCGAGTGGCTTACTAGCGGTTACTTCTTTCCAATATTCCTCATCTTTCAACAGTTGATACATTTTCATCACTTTGTTCTGAAACTCAGCCACCTCGTAACGCTCGTCGCCGAAACCACCACGTTTTGCGAGCGTTTCTGCATCCACCGTTAATAGAACAACTAAATCCGGCTTCAACAGTCCAGCTTCCGGTGCTTTACACCATTCGATGTCCAAACCTTTTGCGGCACTAAAAGCAACCCCCGAAAAAGAGTACCGGTCAATGAGAAGGCTTATGCCACTGTTCAAATGCTTCTCCATCTCCTTCATCTTTTCCCAGCGGTTTAGTGTAAACATCAGGTGGATCCCTTCATCAGTAAAGTCGTCTTTGCGCATTAGATAGCCGTTTATCAGTTGGCCACATTGTGTCGAGCGATCCGGAAAGTTCATGAACATTGCTTCGAGTCCCGCACCTTTGAGCTTATCGACTGTAAACAAAATGATCATGGAACAAATCTTAAAGGTGCTTCATTTTCGCCACAGTATTCATACTCACCCAACCGTTTACATTGAGTAGTCTTTCCAGTACGATCGCAGCCTTCGAAAACGATCAATGCGCCGCGTTTGAGGGCTGGCTGGGGCATCGTGTTAAAAGTTCGCCTAATACGCGTGTTCTGGCGCAAAATTTGAAGCAAAACATTGCAAATCAACTTTCGGGTCATGACACCTAAACGTCGACCGGCGGCGCTAAATGATGGTTGGCTGAAATTAGCACTTTTAGTGTCACACGCTGTGCCCATTATTACTAAGAAGAAAAATGTTGTGTTTTATAAAAATATTCATGATTTCTCCAAACATTCAAAGCAGAATAGAATTAGAATAACATTAGAAGCAAAGCTTTAAATGAAGAACGTTTCAGAACATGGTATGTGTGTACATTTTTCATAGGGGAAAATGACGTTTTGGGTTGTGTTTTTTGTTGTTGAAAAAGGTTCTGTTTCCGACGGACTGAACAATAGTTTGCTTACATTTAACACAGAATTGAATTGTTAGAAACAAAATGAGTGCCAAAAAGTATTTGAAAATGCCGCAGCAGCAACCTACGCAGCCGGCAGCTAAAACGGAGAAAGAGGAGCAGCTTTGGAATGCACTGAAAAGACACATAATGCGAGAACGTGAGCGTAAGAAACAAGGTAAAACTACTTAAAAGCATTGTCTGGACTACTTAAACGCATTGATCGACGACAGGCTCAGCTTCAGGACTCACGCTGAGCAGGCCTCCGGCAAGGCAATGAGGGCGCTTGACGCTCTGTCTGGCATGATGCGCAGAACTGGGGGCCTCAGCAGCACCAAAAAACGATTGCTTGCGAGTGTCGTCACCTCGGTACGGCGTTCCGCGGGCCCTGCCTGGGTGAAGGCACTGTCGTCGAAGCGGAATCTGGGGATTCTCAATCGAGTCCACCGGATGGCCGCGATACGGGTCGCACTTCCGCACTGTATCCCTGGCGGCCGTGAGCGTGGTTGCTGGAATGATCCCCGTGGGGATCCTTAGTGAGGAAGACAGGGAGTCCTACGAGAGTCGAGCCCCGGGCATTCGCGCCGAGGCAAGACGGCGGTCGATAGAGCGCTGGCAACGGGAATGGGAGAACGACGTGCACAGACGATGGACGTGCCGTCTAATCCCGGACATCCGATGCTGGCTGCACCGGAAGGCTGCACCGGTATAAACCCCTCCCTAACTCAGTTCTTGACTGGGCATGGGTACTTCCGGGAGTATCTCCACCGGATAGGGAGAGCTCTGTCGCCGTACTGTCCGAACTGCGAGGGCATCGTGGAGTCGCCGGAGCACGTTCTGTTTGCGTGCCCTCGGTTTGACGACGCTCGGGAGCAAATGCAGCGTAGGATCGGAGATGGACTCACGGTGGAGAACATGGTCCATCGCATGTGCGCGAATAAGGATGCGTTCGACGGAGTGAGCGCGTGCGTTGCAGCCATTACAGCAAAACTGCTCGGTGATTGGCGACGAGAGCAACAGCAGCCGGCGGCGCAGACGTTAGCGGCATCCACCGCACCTGCCGACCGGGAGTTAGGGCAAACAGCACAAGAGTGCTCCTTTTTTGTTAAAATGGCAGACGAGGACTAGCCCTAGTCCCCCCTTCCGAAGTAAAACCGGTGACGGTAGTTCCGGAAGAGGTAGGATGGAGAACCAAGTGAGGGGTTTAGTGGGTAGGACCTCGGCACCGAGGGCGAGTCCCACACTCCGTGCGTAAATGCAGTACCCTACTTGTAAAATAAAAAAAAAAACGCATTGTCTGGAGAAGCGATTTGTGATTTTATGTTTATTTTTCACCCAAATACGGTACTGAAACTCGGTCGATATAGAACTACAAGCGGAAGTAGAAGAGGAACGTCTCCGAAGAGAGCGCGAGGAACGCGAAAAACAGGATGTGATGACGTTGGGGGAAACAAAAGAACAAATTCTAATTCTGGAGAAGAATCTTGAAAACTTGCGTAATGAAAAGCAGCAGCTTTTCCTTCAACTGAAGAAAGTATTGAATGAAGATGACAACAGGAAACGCCAAATGAAGGAGTAAGTATTTTCGGATCTTAGGTATCCTCCGCGTAAGAAAGTTGACCGGTTTCATCTACGTTTTCGCTTTTCACAGGGAAATGATGGCAATACAAAACAATCCGCAACAAATATTCTTACCCCAACGATCCATCGGTCTGCCTCATCAGCAACATTTGATACACAAAGTGAGTGTTTCTTTTACCGTCGTGGCTTTAGCCATATTTCAACAATCCGGTTCATGTCGCGATCCTTTTAGGGCAATCCCCAGGTAAATGTGGCGAAACGCACGCACAGCCCTTCATCACCTCAGCATCTGCAGGGCTATTACAAGCAGCCAAATCCCAACAATCAACCCTATCCTTCGCCGCAAAGTAAGTACAGGAATCGAAAAGTTGTCTTTCAAGGAATTTTACACCGGCCAGCGGAATACTGTGCACCTTGGCAGCATTCTGGATTCGCATAGCTTGCTGAAAGGAATCGTATCAGTATCACTCGTCGCCAGAATTCGATACTGAAATCCAAATCTTAATCAATTATTGTATTCGTTTTGCCATTTCATAACTTATCTCAACAGTTTTCGTTTCTAGCTACCTTCATTTCCAAACGGCGTCCCCTCTATATCCCCGGATGGCTCGCTACAAGGCGGTTTTACAATGTATAGTTTTGTGTTTTAAGCGTTTTACGATTCACTTTACAAACGAAACTACCGTTATTAGGTTTGCTTTTTATAGTTTGCACCATTAATTTTCTACATCATGAGTCTGTGCGCGCAGTTTTGCGATATAACTATTCAGGCGTTTGCTCAAATGCGTTTTACTCAACGTTTTACTCAGTTTTCATTTCTAATCGTTTCCTTTTTTTCTCTTTCTCTCTCCTATCGTTTTTTCTTTGTTTTCCATTCTTTTACGGACACCTACCCGTACCTATTTATCGAATAATTTAAAATATTTAAATGATAACAGAGATCGAGGAAGGTAGACGGGGCGGTGAAGTGGCCCGTGCCGTTTTATGGAACAGTGAGTTGAATTCAATTTATTACCCTGATACCTTTTGTAAATTTTATTTCATGTTTTATTTATATTTACTTTGATATTGTTAGTCAATGCACCGTGAGTGGGATTTGAAACATACATACATGTACATTAACATTCAAAGTACATGGATACAATTGTTCAAAAGTTTGGTTTTGTGCAAGCAAAACCGATATTATTAGCTTTTGGTTATTATTTTGTCCACAGTACAACTTATTTATTTCTACACTAAATTATAGCTTTGAATTGCATCCATTTCGTTTTGACCAAAATTCGTTCTCCGATAAGGAGAGCGCTTGTAAAAATTTTCTTAAAACTTAAAAAAAGTACAATTTTAGTTCTCTTATTCCTCAAATTCTTCAAATTTTCTTGCTATTATTTAGTTTTATTTGTGTGCAGGTACTAATTGTGCTTATGTGCGTGAGACGAATAACCTTTCTTACCATTGGTTCATGCTTCAGGCTTTCATACTTGTTTCGCATTTCTTATGATTTGATTGGTACTTTTCTTACTAGTCGGCTCGGTTGCTTGTAATTACTAATTGAAAAGTATCATCGAATGTTCCGGCGACTGGAACCGACTAGCTAGATTCATTTCCATTTTCCTTTTGTGTTTCCGTAACCTTCTGCACGAGCAAAATACAAGCCGCACTCGCGTCTAACATATCCCGTATCCGTCCTGTGCTTTTTCCTTGATTTATTTTATAAGCCAGAGTAGTTAACATCGTTGGGTACAAATATTTATTAAAAGACGATGGTTTATGCATTCTCCATTTCACCAAGAACACGGTAATCAAAAAGGAATATTTGCCTTTCGTTACTTTTCTTCTAATAACATATAATAAGCCATTGTTGCTCAGTATGTTGTATAAATTGCTGTACCTGTGAATCTTAGGATTGATCTCAAACGTCTCCTGTTTTCTTCCTTTTTGTTTTCGGCAGTTGCAGTCGTTGTGCTCCCCAGGTTGGCAAACCCAAACGTTCCTTCTATTGCGGAATAATGCCAATCAGAGCGATTTCATGTGAATTACTTGGATAATTTGTTTCACCTTTATCATAATACATCAATCGGTCTGTTGAGAGCTTCCCGATTCGATACCAGTACTATAGTTGTAATATTTATTTTATTTTGCGAAGTCTTGGATCTTCATACGATTTGTGCAATAATTTAATGATCCTCACGAATATTTAAAATTCTACAAAGGTTTGAGTAAAACAGCTTTTTTTTATTATTAAATAAATAAATGAGCGTTAGTAATGGTAATATGAATATAAGATGAAGTAAATAGCAAATGTTGCAAAACTCAGACCTAGAATGTCGAGGATGTTTAAGTTTGATATTTCTGTTGTTTCGCAACAAATTCGTAAACCAATTGTTCATACAGTTCAACGATAGTACATATTTTGGTTAAATTTTAGTATCATTATATGAAATCTCTACTAAAAACACCCGAGATCAAATAAAACACTTGCACATTGTGACTAATCTTAATGGTGTGGTATTCTTTGCCGGTACTGGTCACTGCCACCGTAAAAAGAGCCAACAGATGGCCTTTCGCACAACTAATCATATCAACACCACGTTAATATAAAAATGTACATGTGACTATATCAATCGCAATGCGATTTAATCAACTCTAGTTTCAAATATTAAGCAACGCAAATCTTACTCGCACTAGTCTGAAACGAGTAACGTTTCACCACGTTTTTCCGAACATTCCCACAAGACGGAATTTTTGTAAAAATCCTAACACATTCTTATCTATAGTTTCTTAGGAAGTTTTAATCGACGCTTAATAATAATGGCTGTTTTTTTTGTTTTGTTTGTTGTCTAATTTAACAATGATCGTGTGTAAAATACTAGTGTGCAATAGTCCAAACAATCGTTTATAAGTACGGCATGGTCCGTATAGCCATACAGAAAAGATGCAATTTGGTATACTACTTAAACATGCGCTTTACTATGAATGTGTGAGTGAATGTTTTGTTATTTTTAAAGTAACGATAGTTCAAACGAACATATAGAACGTTAGAGGAAATAAAACAACTACCAACTCGCTGCTGCTCACGCTGTTCGAATAAAATTGTTTCCTAACTCTGCTTTCCAGAATCGCAATACTGTCCCCCAGTTGGATTTTATCCGGCAACACCGCCGTCCAATCCGCAAGATGGTCGACAACCGCAGCAGATTCTTTATCCGTATCAGAACAATTTAACGCTACCAATGCGTCAATTCCCAATGGACATGCCAGCGCAACAAGAGCCCGGTCCAGCACCGGTGCAATCATCCAAACCCGATCCACAAGTAGTGAGTGGGAAGCCGGGTCTTCCGCAATCGGCACAGGCCAATATATACCACATCAACATGGACCAGGCTGTGGTGGCCGCAGCCGCCATGCATGGTCAACCACCGTCAGTTCAGGGGCAACCACTGAAAACTATCACCATCGAAAAGATTGCTCCTGAACGGATTGTTCCGTACCACATAGAGCTAGCGAAACATGATGAACGCAAGGATTTGCGTCCGTCGCAAGCACCTCAGCCTGGCACGCAATCTGGTCCCGCAGGATCACACCTACCGGAAGGTATCGTGTATGCTCCTGGTCTACGTCCAGGTGCAATTCAAATGCACACCATTGCTACAAATCAGCAAGTAAGCGCCATTGACTTATCCAAGTATAGCTGAAAGAGTATTAGTTAACGCTTGAATATACTTACGATTAACAATCTCTATGGCGCTTTGGCATAATCAATCCTATCGTTTGCTGCTATGTTCTATATTTTAATACTTTCGTTTTATTCTAACCCGCCTTTTGTATTTTAATTCTTAATTTTTGCTTTTACTATTTTCGCTTGCCTTCGTTCATATTTAATATCGCATATTTCTTTTAAGTCTCACTTTTGTTTTGGCTTATATTCATCACGTCGCATATGAACAATGAGAGGCTGTGTCTTGAAATAGTAATGCTTAGTTTTAATTAGCGGTTTCAAGCACAAGACGCGAACTTTAGTAATTGACAATTGCCTGTAGAAGAACATGCACCAACATTTCTTCAGGAAGGTAACATTATTTGGTAGAAATTTCGTTTGATCCGGTTTGATTACGAATCGGTTGATACACACATGGTTTGAGTACACGAAATAAAAAAGTAATCTCTGTAACAACTTACACTGCACAGCACATGCACATCACTTCGGATCATTTTATTTTATGTTTTATGGGCAACTTGTTTAAATCATCGCAAGCATAACGAGTATAGCGGAATGCACCATTTATTCACGTAACCTTTGAAAACAATTGCCAAAAGCAACGACAAGTTATTTTTCTATTGCGACGTTTAGCTCCCGAAGGGTGGAAGCATTACACAAGGTTACCCGCCGGTCAGGCCGCCACCAATCAGCAATCCTCAGCAGCAGCCGTCTTCTCAGATGCACTACAATCGACAACGCTACTAGTGGTCCACTACGCTACTCTGTGGACATTTGCGCAACGTCTGCTGGCGGTGGTCGAAGCAGCAGCAAACTGGTCACGTTCTCTGCGAACCTTGTCGGCCGTAGGCTAAGTAAACATGTTTATTTTAATGAAAAGAAATAAATAAATGTTTTGCAGTATGTGTGCTGCAGACTAACAGAATCTGCATTCAGAAAGATTTGTTCATTGAAGTTGTCATTGTTTTATTGTGATTGGAGGAAATTTATTGCAAATTATGTTGGAGTGAACGCATTTGCTTGTTTGTTTTGTTCATTTATTAAGCCAAACTTTTCACAAATAAATAAGTCCGTCGAGGAGAAGAAAAACTACAAAATACATGACACTGCCCTAAATAAATGCATGTGCTTTTTGCCTTTTCGAAATGCCTATATCGAAACGCCAACATGATTGACGATTGTTTTTGATTATTAACATTGTATTGTATTGCCCATTGTTTAAATCACTTGGTGTGGAGCACCGATAACTTTCTAGCAAGTCTTGTCCAGTACTCACGTTGCTGGAGTTTGCATTGGGAGTTTGTTCTTTTGGGTGGTTGTTTAGATTTGTTCCAAGCAGCGAAGGAAAGGAAAATTCTCTCCGTTTAACAGTTTCTTATCCTTATCCATCGTTTGTCCGCTACTTGGCGCCTTGTACAGCACGCCTTTTATTACTCATCAGGTATGGCAAAACACAACACCAATTGTGTTTTGCTGTAATAGATAAGGATGAATCGTGAGTCGTGAACCAATGGCTTGTTGCAGATTCCCTGCAATTGTCCTATCGATAAGTGTAACTTTACTGTTATTGTTATTCAGTGCAATATGGTAGATTAGATCGTACATTTCTTTGAAAACATTGCTTAAATTTTTCATTTTCTTCGTTTGTTAATTTATTAATTGTTCAATTGTTTACAACAACGTTTTGTATCAAAGATCTAAAGTAAATGTTAATAGCAAACATACCTTGAAATCTCTTGTGTACGACTGCCTTGCCAATTTTTCCGGTAATTATCGCCATCATGTTAGGGCATTGCTTAAATTCCCCGTGAAATACTGTTACTAAGTTACTATGTAGACGCTAATATCTCTTTCTAGCTTTAACGAGGCTAATACAAAGTTTATTTTGCAATTACAAGATTTTGTGACTCTATGTCCAGACGACTTACTAGGAAAAAGTAAGATTTGTAGAAAATATAACAGCGTGTAATCCATTAGGTTTGCCTTTTTTCTAAGGAAGATGGAAAAGGTAGTTGCTGTCATTGTTCCTTCAAGTGCAGAAAACGGGATGGGCGTTAATACTTTATATCTACTCGTTGGCATCAGGCGTTCACTGGGTCATCAATAAAACCTACTTGGTATGCCATATATTTTGGGTATCGTTACCATTTTGTTTAAGTAAATAAATGCGCACGAATTGATTGTAGGTTTTCTAACAGCTTTTGTAATGCTCGCGCTATCGTGATTTTGTTTGTTGAGATTAAATGCAACTGTTTAGCATCCTCACGAGTTTCGTGAGAACCAGACTGATAACCTATGGTAAATTCTACGGGTTTTCGATAAAAAAACTCCTTATAGCTACTCAAACTCGTGTTACTTTCTATATCTTCTAAATGACCGCGGATCATTGAGGATAAAATTGATACACCATTTTTAGTATTTCATCGTTCTTCAACATACTAAAAAAAGGGCATTACGATCGCGAGCTGTTCTTTGCTATGTTTGCCATATGTTTTTGGTGGCCCTATGTCGTACACTCCCAAGTTTTAATGTCAAGCCGTAAGCATCGTACATTATTCCTTTTAATCATTATAATCATTACAATGCATGCAAATCAAACCCGACTGTGGATGTGTACTATCAGCTTAGTTTCGTGTAAGTTAAAGCTAGCATTGCTTGCATAAATTTGCATTTGCTTGTGATTATACATTTTATATTTAGCCTGAATGGCTGACTTTTCATGTCGGTTGTAACGGTTTTTATTACGCTAAATGGCCTGACGCAATATGCTGGCTACATATCAGTTCTCGAAGATTAAAACGTGAAGTTGAATCAACATACCAATTCTATACATTTTAAGCGTAGCCAATGCCTAGCTATTGTAGAATTGCAGCACATTCAAAAGCTAAATAATATGTAGACAGAACTGATGTTTTGTCTCTTAAAACAAGTTCATCCTAGACTAGCCGCACAAAGGGCCGAAATATTGATTTGACCCAAAAAACCACATGTCAGTAACGTCCTTTTTTGCATCAGATAATTTTCGGTTTGAAAAAAAAAAACTATTCCTCAGACACATTCCTCCAGACATAGTCATAGCGTGAAAGAATCGAAATACGTTGACTTAATACCCTGAACGCTAAAAGTTTTTACAAGGTCACAACCAACTAAAGAAATTGTGCATAAATGTAGCAATGTCGTGGGCAGGAAAATTTGCTCGCCGTTACTTCTTCGCCGTGTGCCTATCTTCCATTGCTTCATAGCGTGCAGTACTCCACCAGACTGGGAATGGTTTTTAGCAGCTCGTCGATGTTTTTCTCGCGCAAATGGACAATCATTGCTTCGCTGGATCCGTGCAGTTGCTTCACGAAGGTTTGCATATTTTCCACAATTTCTTTCGTCATCGACTCACCGTTCAACGTAATTTGTTCAGCCAGTTTCCCGCCAACACCGGCTTCTATTAGCAGTCGATCCAAATCGGTACCTTCGTTTGTGGAACTTTGGTTGTGAAACACTGTCGTCAGAATGCTGAGCGCAATCAGGGCCTCGTTCTGCATTACTAGATGTGTTGACGCCAGCATACCGACCATGCTAGCGACGGCTCCATCAATGGCAACGAATTTCCGCAAACCCGTAACGTCCATCACTGTTTCGTTGTCTTTTCGTTGGTACGCGTGCTTGATCAGCCACGCCATAAGTCGCAACGATTCACCCAATACACCCGTAAACTCGGAAGTTTGACTCCAGTAGACCAGTTGCTTGACTAGTTTTTCATTTTGTAGCAATTCTGAGGCCAGTTTTTCTGTGAATGTAAGACAGTATGAAAAAAGAAACAAACAAGAAACAGAAGGTAATTCAAAACTCTGGATGGTAGATAAAACATGCAAAGCCCGTTGCACAAGCGACCATCACAACTCAAAGAAAATCTCTTACCTTGCCCATCTACAGTCATTCGCAATGTTCCGAGCAGCTTAAACACAACTGGCGCCTGATGTATTTCAAGCATTGGCAGGATGACGTCCACGAGTCCCGCTTCGATAACGGCTGCCTTGTTTGGCTTTGGGATGACCAAATTTTTCAACGTACTCAACAGTGCATGCTGTAGAGTCATCTGATGCTCGGTGCCATTGTTCTTAGCCAATATAGCTGCGGTGTATAGGAATAGATTGATCATACAATGCTCTTGTTTGAACTTTAAGACAAGTACTTACACAAGAGTTTGTGCATGATCTTATTTTCGACCATATTGATACAGTGGCTATCGGATCGGGCAAAGTTACCGAGGGCGAGGACACCGGTCGTCAGTAATTCCACGTCGTACGAATCGAGCCAATCTTCCATGTACTTCAACAATGGCGTCGTGTAGAGGAAATGCATCGATTTGTCTAAAACAAAACACTCAAATCAGTTTCATCCATCTCCAGTTCTCGTCCACGTTCCGTACCTCCGGTCAATATGAGCACTATCAAATCACAAGCCAACTTCATTAGCACGCGAGCTTCATCGGTATTGGCGAACGTTTTGTACTTTTCCAACAGCTGATAGATTGTTTCACACAATCCTTCCTCAGCGAGCAGCAACTTTACATCGTCGTTTTGCGCCTCGTAGTGCAGGAGGGCCAAACAGGATTCGGCAATGTCCGGGTTGGTACACTTGGCCAATAATTTCGCGATGGTGCGATTTAGAGAGACTGGAAAGCACAGGTCACTAATCTGCTCGGTGAGTATACTCAACGGAGGTAACAGGCCAAGCAACAGTTCCTCGTGCTTGTCCACATCGACCAAGCATCGGGTCAGGATGCACTCTAGCTTTTCGATCACTTTCAGTTCGATTGCTCGCTCTGCTAAGTCGTCGCTGCCCAGGAGGTAATTCGAGATCAGACCACAGCGAACACGCACGAACTGCTCTCGGTCTTCGTCGTCCGTGTCTATATCGTAGTCGAGCAGTGCGAAAATGCGCTCGTCGGCACCGAGCTCCTTTATGATGTTCCGCGCATCGTCATTCGCATAGCAAATGTTCCCCAACGCTCGGGCCAGCTGCGTACATAGCTCAAGAGCGACGACGTCCGCCGAGTTTTCCTTGGAGCTTGGAACGCACAGCAAATCCGTTAGCCGTCGAATTACGTCTTGGTGGGAAAACTTTGCACGTTGATTGTCAGTTTTGGCCACTTCTGCAATGCACCGGGCGACCTGAATGTGCACCTTGCTGTCCTCTACCCGTAGCAGTTCCAGAAGATCGTTTTTGATGTCGTACTTATCACAAAGATTCGTTTCAGCGTCTGAAATCTTTTTCAGAAGCGGCAGAGCCCGTTCCGGACATCGTTCCAGGGTTGCATTCTTAATTCCGGCAATGATATCGTCCATTTCCGCTGCTGTTAAGAAAATGAGATAGTAATTGTATTAATGCGAGTTTTCCGAAAAACCATTGTTTATGCACGATTAACGCTCTTATGTTGTTACTTTTGGGGGCGAATAACGCTACAAAGTAAAATTTACATTTATATCCTCGTTTCAATCAGAAACAGCATCTGTCTAGACGTGTGCTGGGCCATGTGTTGGGATAGTCTATTTAGAACCCTGAATGTTCTCTGGATGCTTCACCATTCGTAATCAAACTTAATTATAAACATTGAGGTCTCAGAGAGCTTCTGTTCCTAGGGAAGCAGCAGGCCGTAGCACTAGCATCAAAGAAATATGCAAATGAAGCACTGAGGCGAAGAACGCTAATGTAAAATCCCTTTGTGGCTCGAATGTATCACACAGTTTTTTATCGATCCACGAAGTAATGTGTTGTTGCTGTCCCTCTGCATTGGCGTTTGGCGTTACCTTCTATCATTTTAGTTGGAGTTTTCGGTGTCTGTCGATATGCGCACAAACTTCCCTCCCTACTTCATTTAGACTGTTGAGCAGTTGGTCCTGATGCAATGATATTTACGGAAGAAGATAAACAACTGAACAACTGAACAACTGTATGCACTTTTGCACTTTTCGACCGCTTTTGCTACAACAAGCTTGAGGTAGAATTAAAGCACTCTTCAGACAGCGAGCTGAAAGTTCGGATCAACCAAATTTGTGACCGACGCTTCACACCGCCGTCGACGAAGTTGGAACGGTCATTTCGCCGCTGTCGTTCGGGGGATTTTGTATCACAAGCATGCAAAATAATTTTAATTTAATTATTACTTGTAATTCAAACACAAATTAATCATAAAACTGTTTTAATTCTCGCTTAAAAACTCAATGTCTTGAACTTGCGAATATAAACACAAATAATCTGTCAAGAGAAAAAATGTTTTGAGGCGAAATTCGTTGTTGTTGTTTTGTTATGGTTTTGTTGGCAAATCTCTGAAATCGTTGTGAATCGTTTATTTCCTTGGCCGGTTACATCCCAAGGAGCAACTATGTCCGATACAGAGTCCGCTGGACGGTCCATCGGACACTCTCGGACAGTCCTTTGGACGGTCCGAAAGACGGCAAAATTAAGCAGCTTTGCAGTCCTTTGGACCGTCCAACGGACTATGCTCGGGACTGCAAAACGGCCTATTGTCAAAAAAGCTTATTTTATAGCTACAAAAGCTCATTATGGCAAAGCTTTGTTAAAATTATAGCTCATTTCAAATATTTAAATCTATTATAGCAAAAGCCAGTAAAATTATTTTTCATATTTATTTATTTATTTATTTTAAAAATACAAACTTAGTTACATTACCCAGCGACGAACGCACAATCGCCGGGTTTACAATATTACTAACTATTACTACGCACGCATTGCATTACAATCTATTGGTTACAAACACCAAAAAGTGGATATTTTTCCACACGATCTGCGAGGCGCATTAAAAGAACAAACAACCAGTTGTGACTATGAACTTTTGACAGCTGCGTGGTGCACGTTACGAAAATACGCGGCACGGCGAATGAATGAGAAACGAGGTAAATGGACACCCGTCACCGGTGAGCGGCTTACGAAGTGGCCACTGGTTATCTGGTAAACTGCGTGCGTACCTCTTCCACGTTCAATCCGATCGCTCGTGTGAACCACCTCGTTCATCAGAAACTGGTACAGAATGGTCGTCTTGTCGGCGTTGTCCAGTCCCACCATGACAAGCTTGTGTTCTAAAACGAAACATAAAGTAAATAAACATTAGCAAGTTACAATAAACATTAGCGCTACAACGGGGAATTGGAACATCAAACGAAAACCATTTTACGGTTGACCATTTCAGTTTAATGTTACGTTTGACGATCAGTGAATCCATGTGGCCCACAAACGACGATCAGTGTCGCTAAAAAAACAAATTAAAGAAACGGCATTTTTTTTGGGTATTTGTCACGGGTTACGAACACCGCGTTTTGGCGTTAACCCACTATCAGTGCTCAAAACAGGTCCCCTTCGTCGCTAACGACCTCACAGCAAAGGGCCCACACAATGAGCTGCAACATTACCACTGATCCACTGATTCACAATCCACTGAACCGAACTACTGATTGATAGATTATCTTACGCACGACCGTACAGTTGCTTTGGCGCAGGAATGTCTGCAACACCCTCGCCACGCATACCACGGCTAACTCGGGCCGCGGAGGCTACCTTCCCTTGTCATAC
Source organism: Anopheles cruzii (assembly GCF_943734635.1). Classification (NCBI taxonomy): domain Eukaryota; kingdom Metazoa; phylum Arthropoda; class Insecta; order Diptera; family Culicidae; genus Anopheles; species Anopheles cruzii. Next base: position 35,523,271 of record NC_069144.1, on the reverse strand, counting down.
CTCTTTGTCCAGTTGCTTGGCTGGGGTACTTAGCAGTGCGCGACATTAGGCCATACGGACGACGGCGATACGGTGAGGCGGACTCCGTTCTGAGCAGTGGTTCCCACGGTTGGTTTAACCCGGTCCCGAACTATTAAACCGTGGTAACATAAGTAATTTGACGACTTCATAAAAATTCCAAAATTTGTTGAAAATGTCACCGGATCATCAACCATTCCCTGGCAGTTGGTGCGCACATCGTTCTCATTCAATTCCAAGTCATCCAGCACTCGTCTAACCTACAACGAAACGGATGCTCATTTCACTAAATACATTTCTTTACACCTTACTTACCTTTATAATGTTTGAACTGATTCAAAACATATCGCCGCACACCAAATGCTCGTTCCAAAACCAAATGAATGGCAATACACCATTCATTCATGCCGTCGGGTACAGTCGCTGTGTATGTATCTGGCGGCAGCGGGTTTGGCCGGGTACGCTTGACGGCGTTTTTACATTTGTCGATGGGCCAAGTACGAAGCTAAAATAGAACAAGACATCAATCGGTGCACATAACTATAATTGTTGAAACGATTAGTTTAACTCATAACACGGAACATCCAACGAAATAAACGAAACGAAACGAACTGCACTGACCCGCCGTCGCCGTCTACTGCGTAAAATGTTTGGCAAACACACATAACACACATACACACCGGTACACCGTTCTAATGTAAACAAACAAATCGAATCTGTCAGTTTATTCGCCATAAAATAAGCCTTTTCAAAACGAAGAGCTTTAGCAGGCCGTTTTGCAGTCCGCCGGGACTGCAAATCGACGGCATGCCGTCGATAGCAGGCCGTTTTGCAGTCCTGTCGACGGCATACCGTCGATTTGCTGTCCGCGTCGACGGCACGCCGGCGATTCGAAAGCTCGTGGCTCCTTGGGATTGTTTGTGTCAATATGTTAAATGCATCGGGTGATGAGGAACTAGCGCTTATTAGTGCCGTTTTGTTACCATCGGGCCGTTGTTGGGTCCATGAAACCAACAAAAAACGGAGACATCTCGGCGAGTATCACCGGAGCTCGAGAGTGACGAAGAGCGTTTCTTCGTCTACTTTAGAATGTCGAAGAACAGTTTTGAAACCTTGTATCATCTTGTGAAAAATCCAATTAGCCGACAGACGACGACTTACCGCAAGGCTATTGACCCACGCGAGAGATTAGCCGTTTGTTTGAGGTATGGTATCATTGGTGGTTCGTAGATTAACCGGTTCGATTTACCGCACCGGTTCGTAGAATTAATACTGATTCTGCAAAATGGTGGCAATGTTCACACGGTTACTCAAGCTAAGCAATCGATCTCTATATTATCATCCCGGGATGCCTAATAATTCAAATAAATTTTATATGTGTTTTATATTTAATGTAATTTTATACCCGAATACAACAGAATTATTTTAGTTTTCTTTTTCAAAATAACATCAATTTAAATTTCGTGAAACTGACAGAAACAAACCAAAACAAAAACAAACTGTCAAAATATTTTCGCCCCGTCCACCGCACTTCCAACTATACGAACCTTGGCGAGCCCTAGGTTGTATATAAGGCTGGCTAAAAAGTAATCCATTATTTTTGGGTGAATTCAAAACATTATTTAAGATACTTCCAATGGTCCGATTTCGTCAAATATGTACCGTTTTGTTGGAAAATTTGTTGTCTTTTCAAAGTAGGCTTAATGCCTCTTTGTAAAAGGACTTAGTCGTTATTGGCGAAAAACTCGAGCAATCCATTTTCACAATCCTTTTTTGATCTCAGTTTTTCATCACTCAGGAAATTTTGTAATGCGCGAAAAAGGTGTCAATCGCTTAGTGCAAGGTCCGGACTATACGGTGGATGCATTAAAACATCCCAACAAGCTCCCGGACTTTCTGGCGAGTCACTAAAGACGTGCGTGACATTTCGTTGTCCTGATGGAACACAAACCTCTTCCGTTGGCCGATTCTGGTCGTTTCTGGTCAATTGCTAGCTTCGAACGGTGCAGTTAATTGACAGTAGAGATCTGAATTTAGTGTTTGGCCACACGGAAGCAACTCATAATAAACGATTCCTTTCAAGTCCCACCATATACCCAGTAGAACCTTCCTAGCCGTTATTCTGGTTTGGCCACAGGTTAAGCTGCTTCACCACGCTTAGACCACGACCGATTTCACACATATTGTCGTATGTACCCATTTCTCATCCCCAGTACCCATCCGTTTAAGAAATGGTCGATTTCATTCCGTTTGGCCAAAACTTGCGATGGAAATTCGAGCCATCATGTTTTTTGGTGTAAATAGGGTGGCCCCAAACATCGAGCTTCTTTGTGAATCCAGCTTTGCGCAAATGGCTTAAAACTGTCTGATGTTAATCTTTAGCTCCTGGCCGATGCTCTGACTACTAACATGCCGATCAACTTTGATTATTTCTGTGATTTTATCGACATTTTCGATGACGTGTCTGCCGCGAGGCTTTAACATAAAAAATAACTGAAACGGGTCAACGAAACCAAAATTTATCGCAACTAGCTGTTAGAGTATCGGCACCATAAACACCATGCAAAATTTCAGCGGCCTAGCTTGAATTTTCGCCTTTTCGGAAGAAAAATGTAAAATGTACCGAATTTTTTGCGTTGACCTCCATTGTTAACACCCTGTAACTCACAAACGAATAGAACAAACAAAAACAATGAAAGCATTTTTTAAGTGTAAAGTATCAGCTTTAAAACGAGCCTAAACTTGAAACTGTACGATCGATACTTCACGAGATATCGATCACTAAAGGCATCTACCGAAAAATAATGGATTACTTTTTAGCCAGCCTTATATATACTAAGTTGTATACAAAGTTTTGACGTTCGATACCATAGGGCGCAGCTACGAGTCTAATTTTTTTTTGTTATATTGGTACACTCTTCAAATGAACGTATGTGAAGTTTCATTTCAATCGGTCACTTTTTTTTTTTTACAAGCCATTTAGTATCGACATGTCACAGTATTTTTTACAATGGAAAAAATCAAGTATCGTGCAGTGATTTAATTTTTATTTTTGAAAGGTTTAAAGCAAAGGAAAATTATGAACGAATGTTGAAAGTGTATAAGGACTCTTTACCTTTAATTAGGTGGTTAAAAGGAGTTATGAGTTTAAACGTGGTCGTAGTAGCCTTTAAGACGATCCATGTCAAAAACGTCAAAAAACAGACACAACATGAAATCGTAAAACAATACAGGATATCGTTTTCGAAAATCGTCCAATCACTGATAGAAATTAAGTACAAGACCTAGCCAACTCATTGAGCAGTATAACCAATATTTTGACTGAAGTTTTGGGTTCGAGAAAGCTGTTTGCAAATGGGTGCCGCATTTGCTACAAACGCATTCGAATGCATCTTTCTTGACAACATTTAAAGTGTTTTCGATAGGATAAAGTGGATTTTGTGCATTGAATCATCACTATGGATGAGACTTAGGTCTATACCATGATCCTGAATCAAAACAAGAGGTTAAGGAGTGGTATGAACCTTTTTCTTCAGTTCCGAAACGAGTTCGTCCAGAAATTGCCTAAAAAGATGTTAGCATCAGTTTTGTGGGATGCGAATGGAATTTTGCTAGCGGATTACTTGCAAATTGATAAAACAATAAATTTTGATTATTTTTGTAACATTTTAGAGCAACTGAAAGCGAAAATTCGTGAAAAAAGACCCGGTTTGCAGAAGAAAACAACCTCTTTCATCAGGGCAACGCACCCTGTCAGAAGAGCATTTGAAAATGGCAAAAATCCATGAATTAAAGTTCGAATTGTTGGAGTATCCACCTATTCACCAGATTTGGCCCTAGCGACTTCCATCTGTTTTCAAAAAAAAATCGTGCGGAAAAGTTTTTCATCAAATGATGACGTCATAACAGCTGTAAAAATACTGTGTGACATGTCGATACTAAATGGCTTGTAAAAAAAAACTAAGTGACCGATTGAAATGAAACTTCACATACGTTCATGAAGAGTGTACCAATATGACAAAAAAAAATTAGACTCGTAGCAGCGCCCTATGGTATCGAACGTCAAAACTTAGTATACAACCTAGTACAACCTAGGCTCGCCAAGGTTCGTATAGTTGGAAGTGCGGTGGACGGGGCGAAAAATTTCGGGCCGACCATCAGCACCAGCTACCTTTCGGAACAGTTGTCAAAACTACGTATCGGCCACGTCAGATTTCTTTCTTTTTTTTTTCTTCGCATCACTTTTGTTCGTGAAACGTGCGTGCAGAAAATTTGTGAAGGTGGTGTTTTCCATTGCATTGTGTGACAAATTTTCACGAAATAAACGATTTGAGCCTCGAAAACAAAACGTAAGCATTCGTGTCGTGTTCGTGTTATAGTAGGCTTTTCCGTCTTCCCAACACAATAAACGATTGTCGATCGAAGCACAAACGTCATAGGCCGTCGCTGCAAAAAGGTGGAGTGCAAATTATATCTCTGTTGAGGAAAAGAAGATGTGTTCAGTAATTGAATGAGGCAACTCACGTCGAAAGGTATCGCCACGAAAATTATCAGCGTTTGATGAGTTTTGGTGTGGAACCCTGGGAATGCAGCAATGATTGGTTCGTGCTGTTGAGGAGCACGGTTGAGTTGAACGTGAATTGTGTGACCGAATCGTTCGTGTGTGTGTTTCACCCTTCCGATGCTGTTACGAAGTCATTGAAGGCCTTAATTGAACGTAGTGTGAAGGATTGGAACCTGTGCACAGCAAATAGAAAAGCGTTTACGTTTCCTGGGATTTGCGTGATTCAGTGTGTGCGTGGTAAAGCGATCGGTTATTTTTATTTCAAGTTGCAAAATTCAAGTATCTGTAGTGTTCAATTTATGCGCTTCAAGCGGTTTCCCTTAGCACACTCTGAAGAAACTGGTGGTCACGTACCGAAAGGAAGTTCGTGGAATTCGCGTTGGTTCGGAAAGGAAGAGTTTTCCGTCCGTCATTATCTAGGTCATTAACATCGGAACGAACCTTGATTCTGTCCTTCAACGGTTTGACCAAAAAACCTTTGAACGTGGTCACGTATTTTTCGTTGCTTCAATCTTTAGAATAATATGATTATTTTCATTTATCTGCTGCTACTTTCCATTCTGGTCCATTGTGTTAAAACTTGGTGGTAGTGTTCGACGCTTTATTAACCAAAGTACACGGCTTGACGACAAATGAATGACAGATGGCGGGGAATGTCACCGCCTTTTATAACGAGCGCTCATGAACGTTGCATGGGTCACTCACGCGAGCGCTCTGCAGTCGTGACTTTTAACACTCCTCCTCAACGTTCATGTCCTTCTGACGGAGATTCAATTGTTCGCACAATTTTGCATGCTTTATCCACCCTAACGGTTTTGTTAATACATCTGCAATCATTTCCTCCGTTGGACAATATTTCAAATTGATAACTTGGTTACCTACCAGTTCTTGGATGTAATATTTCTTGGTTTCGATGTGTTTTGTTCTTCTAGTTGCTTTGCCTGATTCCGCGAAGCTTATGCAAGCTTGATTGTCCTCAAAAATTACTATTGGTTCATTCACTCGTTCTCCTATATCTGTCAGTAATCTTCTCAACGAGACGATTTCCTGACAGGTTTCGGTCAGCGCGCAATACTCCGCTTCCATGGACGATAAACTAACGCAAGTTTGACGCCGACTAGCCCATGAGATGACTCCTCCTGCAAGGAATATAACAAACCCTGTTGTCGACTTTCTACTATTTGTATCTCCTGCCCAATCGGCATCGGAGAAACCTACAATATTCTCCTGTCTTTTTCCTCCCAATCTTAAGTACCATTCCTTTGTTCCTTTTAGGTATCTTATTATTCGTTTTGCAGCCAACCAATCTTTTTCAGTAGGGTCATTGAATTTTCTTCCCAAAATTCCTACACTTGCCGAAATATCTAGTTAAAGGTATTCATCAGCTTTTAGTATCAATACATCGTTTTCTGTTGATTGACCGTCATCGACGCTTATCGATGGTGAAGGCCTGCTGCTGGGAGAAGTCGAGACGAGCGGAGTTTATGAACTCATTTCCCCTTCAACTGGTGACCACGGTGGTGACCGCCGTCACAACCTTGACTGCGTCGGTTTAAGTTGTGTCTGCTGCTTGTGGCAGTGAGAAACGTGGCAGTGAACACTCGTAGGTTTGTTTTACATTTGAAGAGTCCAAAAAATGTTATATCATAAAAAATGTTAAAAAAGGAATACATTCATCCAACGTACATTCAACGGCTCTGCCACGTTGAATGTTCCCAATACTGTTTTTGGTTGCTTAGCGTCTCCTTTTGTGCACTTGTATAACAGTATCGATGGAGGAGAAAGAGATCTGATACCCGACAGGCCAGAGTGAAAGAGTGGATTCATCCGCTCAATTGAGACGAAATTAAATTTCAGTTCAAACTAGTTTGAATCGCTTAAGCACGTGCTCGGTGTGGTGCATGTGGCTTGAATGTGCTTGAAATGATATTTGTGTAGTCGAAGCATTGTTTAACAATTCTGTAACGAACGTCGAGGAGTTTCAATAATATGGTATATTTGGTGAATATATTTCTCAGCGTTATCGAAAGACAAATATGAAATATGGCTTTGAAAAAAGATCTTAATATAAATCTTGTTTTTCAAATTCTATTATGTTTACGATTCAGGCAATTTTGTTCACGAAAGATCCTTTCCTATTCCATTTTAGGCCAAGAAACACGTCACATCCAGATGATGTCTAATTCGTCTCATTACTATGGAATGCCAAATGGTTTCCCAATGGTTCAACAGACTTACTATCAGCTGCCCCAAGTGTCCTCGGAACAGCTGCCCTCCGTGGTTCAGAATGATACGAAGGGGCCGATGATGTCCAATGTCCAACCACACCCGAACGTTGACTCTAGTAACTGTACTTGGCCTGCCGATTCGATACCGGGTGCAACGCCTATGCAACCGAATGGCGCTCATTCACCACCGCACGGTTTGGGTGCACCAAAACCCTACGGTATGCCGCCAGCGGGTTCCATGTTTCCCCAACAACAGCAACAGCCGAGCAATCAGCGTGTGGCTGCGTTAGCCGGCACCAACGGCAACAGTGCGAACTCGTCGAGAACATCGTCGCCCGCTCTAGGAAGCAACGGCCCACAAATGCCACCTTCGGAAAGAGGCCCTGTCGCTGGTGTTGCTTACGGGGTGAATAATAACATGCAACCGCCAGTATCTAGTCAAAATCAACCTCAAACGGTACAAGGCCCTCCGGCATCCGTTAGCGGTTACAAACTCAATCCGAATAATAATTGGTCGAGTGGTGCGCCTGTAAACTTCGTTAACACGCCGCCCCGCAATGCATCCGGCCTTTCGACTCCTCTGAACGCTTCGACTCCAAATTTAAACGGTCCTCCAGGCGGAGGGGTACCTATGGTTGGAACAGGCAACACAATACAGAAATTATCTGAGAGCGTTCGGGATGTAAATTTAAATCGGCCACCTTCTGCAGGAGTCGTGGGTAGGTCAGTAGCGGTCGCTCCTGCGACCGGCAGTCACCAGCAGCAACAAGGTCCGAATCCTCCACAACATCCATCGGTGCTCAGTAACGGCCTAACTAATAGCCCTCCAGTCAATGGTCCGCCAGTATCTGGATCGTTAACGAATCCATCGCTTCCATCAGCAACATCTTACGGTCATTTACCACCGCCGCTGAACCAACATCTACAGAAACAGACACTACCCAACCAATTGCAGCATCATCCACCGTCACAACAAACTCCATTACCCGGAGGAGGCTCGCTGGCTCAGCCGCTGTCCACCAACGGTCTGGCGAATCATCAACCGCCAATAGCGCAATCGCTTGCTAGTTCTTACGGCCCACAAGCTGTCCCACCACAGATGGCTGCGGCGGGACAGCCGCTAAACAAGCGCCCAATGTACCCTGCTATAGGAAAACCAAGCCCGACGTTAAGTCAACCAACGACAGCACAGCCGATGACGGCGAGCAACTTCGGTCAGCAACAACAAGGTGGTGCCTGGCAAGCTCATAATCCACAGCAGTTTCCCCCACAACAGCAGCATCCTCCACAACAGGACTATCAGCAACAACAACAGCGCCATCAGCAGCAGCAGCAACAATATCAGCAACAAACTGGCTACGGAACACCTGCATCGCCCGCATATCCGGGCGATGTTTCCAGTAATGTGGTTCGCGGTGGGTTCAACCGTTTGTGGGGTAACAACTCGGTAGATTTGCTCCAGAACCGCCACGTTCTGCCAACGGATCGGGTGCGACCTCCACCGATACATCTTGTAAACCCGTTCCAAGATTCCATTAACTGCAATCCAGAGTATGTGCTGAAAACCTAGTCTGCAGAAGATTCTGATTTTAGAATCACTTTTTATTAATTGAATTAAATTATTATGTTTTTTTTTCACAGTATATTTCGCTGCACTCTAACCAAGATTCCGGAAACTTCCGCACTGCTTCAGAAGTCCCGTCTACCGCTTGGTGTGTTGATACACCCATTCCGTGATTTAAATGTAGGTTCGTAGGTGAGCCCAGCCCAGGAGCATATCCTAAAACGTGTTGGTTCTTTTCTGCTTATTAGAATCTTCCTGTTATTTCCTGCAATACGATTGTCCGTTGTCGAACGTGCCGAACGTACATAAATCCGTTCGTATTTTTTGTGGACAGCAAAAAGTGGAAATGCAATCTATGCTACAGGGTGAATGAATGTAAGCCTTGGCTTTGGGAGCTTATGCGTCCCTATATTTCCTTTAAAAGTTCCTTATAATAGGAGTTTCTTTTTTCTCTTTACTTGATGACGTATGTAGTGCCAGAAGAGTTTCAGTATGATCCGGTTACCAAGACATACGGTGATCCGACACGGCGGCCGGAAATTAAATCGAGCACCATAGAGTTCATTGCACCCTCTGAATATATGGTAATAACATTAGAAGCATTTTTTGTACATACGAGGAGCACATAATAATTAAATTGGTGGTCTATCTTGCAGCTACGACCTCCACAACCGGCCATCTATTTGTTCCTGCTAGACGTTTCCTCATTGGCACAGCAGTCGGGCTACCTGCATACTGTCTGCAACACGCTTACGGAACACCTTGATAATCTACCAGGGGATGCACGTACGCAGGTCGGCTTCATCGCGTTCAACAGTGCGATACATTTTTATAACATTGCCGAGGGATACAGCCAACCGCACGAAGTTACGGTCCTTGACGTGGAAGGTTTGTAGATTTGATAGCTTATTGTACCAAAGGGAACAGTTGATAACACTGACGGTATCTGGTGTTATGCCATCTTGACAGATGTCTTTCTCCCCTATCCGGACAATCTGTTGGTGAATTTGAAGGAGTGCAAGGAATTGATCAAGGATTTACTGAAACAACTACCAAAGCGATTCGAGTTCACGCATGATGCAAATAGTGCATTAGGAGCCGCGCTGCAGGTCGCGTACAAGATGATGGTATGTTTTGTTTGGGAAACGAGTTTCAAATATTTTCTTTTCCTATACATGAGTTGTAATAACCAATACCACCTAGTTAATTTTTAATTGTTAAATACATCAAACGCTTATCGCCATTCGTGCAAAACTCTCTACTTTTTTGCTGGTGTAGAATGCTTCCGGGGGACGTGTTACTGTATTTCAAACTTGCTTACCCAATTTCGGTCCTGGAGCACTACAATCGAGGTAAGAAGGACACAATTGTACAACTGTCAATATTCACCGCTACGAATTGATTCACAACCTAACATTCGTAAACAGGGAAGATCCCAACAACCGGTCGTCTAAGGATGTGGCCCACCTCGGACCAGCCACCGATTTCTACAAGCGCCTTGCACTGGATTGTTCCGGCCAACAGATTGCAGTGGATTTATTTTTGTTGAATAGTCAGTACTGTGATTTAGCTACAATATGTATGTATATGCCGCATATTCTACGGTGGAAAAAGGGCACATTTATAGCGTGTGATCTTGCCTTTCCAGCTGGTATAAGTAAATTCAGTGGCGGCTGCTTGCACCACATCCCGCTTTATAATGAGACGAAACCACAGTTGGTTAAAACACTGCGCAAATGCTTCGAGCGCTATTTAATGCGCAAAATTGGCTTCGAGGCAGTAATGCGTGTCCGGTGTACTCGTGGTCTTGCTATCCACACATTCCACGGTAACTTTTTCGTACGGTCAACCGACTTGCTGTCGCTGCCGAACGTGAATCCCGACGCGGGCTTCGGGATGCAGGTACTAACAGACGTAGCCATTACGAATACGAGTGACCGATTATTTTACTCTTTTTTTGTATGTTCTTTTTACAGATAACTTATGAGGAAAGCTTGGCCGAGTGTAAATCGGTGTGCTTCCAGGCGGCACTGCTTTATACGAGTAGCAAGGCTGAGCGACGTATTCGTGTTCACACCCTTTGCATACCGGTAACGGCCAGCTTGATGGAGGTGATGTACTCCGCCGACGTCCAGTGCATAGTGGGACTGCTTTCGAAGATGGCCGTCGATCGTTCGCTCAGCTCTAGCCTTTCTGATGCCAGAGATGCCTTTATTAATGCGACCGTCGATATTTTCAGCGCCTTTAAAATTGCTCAGAATTTGCCGCAAAACTCCAACATAATTGTGGCGCCCGAAAATTTGGGTCTTTTGCCGCTATACGTATTGGCATTGTTGAAACATGTAAGTTATGAGTTTTCAGTGACAAAGTGGTAGCAGATTGTGTGGACGTAGTATTTTGCTTCTTTTCGTTTTGTTATTTGCATGTTCATATTTAGTTGCATGAATACTAGCATTTACTTCACAAGGCATTGAAAGTGTCTAATTGCACAAAATAGAGTAAAAATGTGTGGTGTTGAGTTTTTATGGATAATTCACCAATATATTTTATCATTTACACGATTTTTCAATTCCACCCCTATCACTAATATAGATTAATACAGTTGAATTATTGTGAACTTCGTATTTTACCATTCATTATTCCGTTTCCTTAGCCTGCATTCCGTACTGGAACTAGTACTCGGTTAGACGATCGAGTTTATGCGATGTGCGAAATGAAATCGCTTCCTCTGGATCAGCTTATGCGTTACATTTATCCTGAGTTCTATGTCTTGGACTGCTTGTTCGTTACAAACACCAACGGCGGATACATGGATGAAGAACATAAGATGGACCCACCACGGTTACAGCTGTCTGCTGAAAAGTAAGTTTGGCTACCAGGCAAAAAAATATTCTTATACTGTTCTGTACGTTCTTTAATCTTCAATTACATCTTATTTTAACCTACAGACTAGATTCTAGATCCATGTTTCTTCTTGATTGTGGCCCGTACATGTTTATCTACATAGGTTCGAACGTAGCTTCCAGCATCGTGCACGACATTTTGGGTACGTATAATTAAGCACGTTCGCTGGTTCGGGGAAGGTTTTATTGTTTTGCGGATTCTATTAAATACGTTTCAGGATATAATTCGGTAGCAGATATTCCCGATTTTTGCATTGAACTGCCCAGCAGAGAGACGGCGGCCAGTGAGGCGCTTCTTACATTTTTGGACAATATTAACGAGGAAAAGCCTTATACTTCATATGTACAAGTCATTCGGTAAGTGTTATCATCTGTACTCTAATACGCAATTAATGTATGGAATTTTCAAACTCTTTATTTCTTGCTTTATTCAAATTTTAATATGATTGTTGGTTCATTTGTTTCTTGGTTACTATCGACAGTGATACTAGCCAGTTCAGGTCCTTGCTGGTGGAAAAATTCGTAGACGATCGCAATCCCAATTCGTTAGCGTACTATGAATTTTTGCAGCATTTACGCACGCAAATAAAGTAGTTTGCGTAGCACGGTAACTTTTCGTGTACAGTGAAGCCCCCGGCGAAAATGGGAGCCGGTTCCCAATACGTTTGGTATCAAAATGATGGTGTGCATAGGTTTGTTTGTTTTTTGTTCTGGTAAAAGTTGATAGACAAATTCAAATCATCTGTATAATATAGGTGGTAGTAGTAACACATAGATCAATAAATATAAAAAGAAAGTAGAAAAGGATAATAAACCAATTTAAAGCCTCCGGTCGCCAATCGTTCCTGCACCGCTTTGTTCAGTGTGGTAACCGTTGTGGATTATACCATCCGATAATTTTATAAACAATAAAAGTTAAAATCATCAACACAAAGGGCGCACTAGTGAATTATGAGAATTGATGGAAAAAATGTAAATCTTTCGTTGTGTAGGATGGGGATCTTGTATGAATAAAGCGAGTTTGCAAAACTATTATCAAATTGATCACACATAACTCACATAATAATTGAGCGACATTTCGAACGAGATGTATGTGTATGATTGAGAATACGATTTACCTTGGCCGATTGCACCACGATGAACGAACGAAAGATGTGCTGGCAGCATCTGAGGTGCTAGATTTAACTTAGGAACTTTACACCAAATCCGAATACCGCAACCACTAAAAAAAGTTCGGACTGAATAGTCAAAAAAGGAACAACATAGCAAAAAAACAACCGGTCTCTTAAAAAAAACAAGAAAATGTGCAGAAATCAGGAAGATAGGTAAAATAAATTTTTGTGTACTCTAGTAAAATATGTTCATATGGGTACGGTGTTCGTTTGTAGATGGTACAATAGTGAATAAAATTATCACAATATTCACACTGATAATAACAATAATACTGTAGCTCGCGTCTCAAGTCTCAATCGTCTTCGTCGTACCGAGGGATAGCTTGTATGCGGAAAGAGATGAGTCCAAACTTAGCAGTGAATTTGTAGAGAAAACTGAGAATATGCCTCTTATGGGCGAAAAGCAAAATAATAATAAAACTAATGTTTATGGGAAGCAAAACACGCGAAAACGATAAAAAATTATAATCAACACAACTGTGACACAATGTTTATTAAGTTTTTACGGTACCCAACAGGAAAAAAACAAAGAACGGAGAACTAGAAAAAGTGAAAATGGTTAGCGTCATGATTGGTAGAAGAAATGCAAGTGTTTTTTACATTTAAAGCACATAATGTGAACAATAGCAATGGACGTTGACTTTTAAAATCGTTAACAAATCGAACGGTATTCAAATTCGTAACTAATGAATCAGACACATCTAAGAAGTGAATGGAGCACGTCTCTACATGCTCAGTTAAAGTTCAGTGTAGATCTATATGAAATGCTTGTAGTGAGAATGGTTTGCTTGCTGTTTTGCATCGGTAGGATGTATTTTTGTACGCCGATATCAGGGATGAATGCTGCTGCACTGATAGTTAGGATTTCCAGGAGCGTCCACTAGTTTCAAGAATTTGTTGGTTATGAATAAAGAGGCAGCTAATCGTCCATAACTAATTCGTGTGATGGTTAGTTTTCACGATGAATCGGACTAAACTTCTACACTCGTTACTTGTCGTAAGGTTTATGTTTGGTATCAACGGCCAACAGTTTAGGTTGCATTTTGTTTTGGCCGTCCATTTTAAAATGTAATACACTGGCTCGTGTACAAGACAAGGCATACAACTGACCAGACCAATGCTATTGGAAGACCGTTTGACGATCTACGGGACGCATCTGTGCAAAGCTACCAAAAAGAAGGGTTAAGAGGTGAATGTATTTAGTGTATTGTGTATTCATTCAATATAAGACATATTAAATTGCGATAAATTACCAACCGTAATAAACCAAGTGATGGTATTTGGGAACGCAAGAGTAAGGTAAGAATAATGATCCAAAAGTAAGGTAAAAACAATAGTGTGATAGCATTTTTTCATTACTATCCACATTTAGGCTTCATTACTATCCACATCCACTATCCACGGCGGTTAGGTGTTGGTTACCGTTATATGTTATTCTTTTTTTGCTTGGGAATATGTCCTTTTTGTTGCATTAATCTTGTAACCGCATTTTTTTTTACCCAACCGATATTAGTGTATTTTGACTTTGACTTGTTGCTTTGTGTAAATCTTGCTGTTGATTTGTTTAGGTTTGCTGAACTTACTGTATTATTATTCTTATTGTTTATAACTGTATACATTTATACAGTAAAGTTCTTTTTTAGTTCAAAACCATTGATTCTACGTTTTTGGCTTCTGATTATTGTGGAGAGGTTCCATGATTACTGTTATTTTGAAATTGTTAAAGCTTTGGAGTTTTTGTTTCAAAGTTTTTCGTCGAAATCGCAAAGGCGTTCAATATTGAATAAATGAATGAAACTACTGCTTCGACATATTCAAAATAGCAAAGCAAAGATAATGTTAAACATATGCATAATTCGAACTTATTATAAATGAATCGTTTTTAAGGATTGAGCAAATTCGGCAAAGTTGTTGTCCACTCAATGTACTATAACTCCGAACACTAAAACAATCGTATTCAACGTTTGGTTCGGTACTTATTTCGGTTCGGTTATTAACAAAGCATTTTTGGTAGCACCTTTGTGAAATTTCGTTACTGTTATAGCTAGTCAATGATGAATCGATTTCGCTTTCATATTGAATCATTGATAATTCGCTTGGTTCAACGCATGGATGAGTTAATGTCCTTTGGTTCATGGAACCAAATCATATTGGTTGGTTAAAAATATTCGTCGTTGCTGAATTCGCCGATTCCATTGGACCCGCCGATTTGCCGATTTGCTAGTTATGCTCAACTTTTTAATATCCTCTTGCAGCCAACTACTGTTTATTGGTTGATCCGAATATGTTAATTCAACTCTTCGTCTACCAAACCCAAAACCCAAATCTCATTAACTGTAGTCAGTTTGAGTAATTTATGACGCTTATTCATGTATTCAGTGTCACACCGGAACCACCAATAAGCTCGGTTATTATCGTGCTACTCAGTGCCACTTCCGCGTGACAATCGCGTCGAAGTAACTAACCGTTCTCCGCCGATATGAACTTACACAGTCAAACTGGTTAGAAAAATGATTTATTGTATCAACGATGAGAAGAACTTATGATGTTCGGAACAAACCTAATTATGATTTTTTGGTACACAAATTAAGCATTCATATGTTCGAAACCAACATGTTAATGAAATATTTGAAAAAAACGGGTACCATTGTGATACTGCCCAATGAAGTACATTTCCCTAAACATGATTTCGGCCACTATACATTATAGTACACAATAGTACACGGTGTATTGGCTCAGACTTGGTCCCTTCCGATTATCATTCTTTTTTATCGATGGGACACGTATTGGCTGAGCATCACTTCGTTTCCTACGAGGATGTCGAAAATGGATGACAAATTGGTTTGCTTCAAAAGTCGAAGAATTCTTTCGTCTGGGAATCCACAATTTAGCAGAGAGATAGGAGAAATGTGTATCTAGCGATGGCACATACTTTGAACAAAGTAGAATTTTTCATTTCACTGTAATAAACATTTGATGTCTGAAAAAAGTTCGATTCTCAAGTTTTAGGCCGGTATATCCCTAGGACCAACTTACCATTAATTGTAGTTTTATTGTTTTTTGCTTGTTTTTTAATTTTTTTATTGTTATTCTTTTTTATAGAGTAGGTCGCCTTGTGGCCTCGTGAACTGTGTATTATAATGAAATACACTGTAAAAATTACTATCAATGTAATTACTATTAATTTGCTTGGCACTCAAATGCGAATGCATGAGAGAATCCATAAAATACGCCATTTGCAGCGGTATAAAGAGCCACGCTCGGACCAGTACTTGATTCAATTAACTGCAATAATCAACAGTTAACGTTTCGTCAATATGATGCTTTCATTCAGTGTTGTTTGATTTACCCAAATGGCCTTTCCGACATCATTCGGTTCAATCAATTAACTAGCCTTCAATTTCATCTATTTCGATACGGGAACTTTAAGAGCGTTGCAAGCGAATGGTGAATTGCTAGTTGATGGTCTACTTCTGTTATAAGGACATTCTGATAATTCACATCATCGAGTTTGCTGCGCTCCACGCTGGGAGCATAGTGCTGTCGTCAGAAACTTCCATCCTGGGTGATTCGCAGCTCTCGCCTTGACCTGTGTCCAGGTCAAACTCGGGTCGACTCTCCTGATGTCATCGTTGAGGCTGTGACGACAAGAACCTCTGGGTCTTCCTCTGCAGCGACGTCCTTGCGGGTTCCAGTCTAGCAGATCTCGGTACCGTTCCTTTGTAAAGTGTTGTCGACCCACCGCCACTCCTGATGTCATCGTTGAGGCTGTGACGCCAGGAACTTCTGGGTCTTCCTCTGCAACGACGTCCTTGCGGGTTCCAGTCTAGCAGATCTCGGTACCGTTCCTTCGTAAAGTGTTGCCGACCCACCGCCACTTTCGCTCCAGGATCTCTGTTGATATTGGCCTCTGGTGGCAACGCCGGTGAAGCTCTCGCTTGCGTAGAGCAGCACAGATTTCACGTTGGAGTTGAAGATCCGGATTTTTGTACGGTGTCTAATCTGGTTTGATCTCCATGTATTTCTCAAGCTCGCATAGGCAGCTCTTGCCTTCTCAATACGTGCGCATATGGCGGCGCAGATTCAGCCATCCGTCGCTATCTGGCTATCAAGATACTGGAAGTTTTCAACCGTATCCACTGCTTGCCCATCTACTGTGAACCTGAGAGGCGTGACCGTGTTTATGTCCATTACTCTACTCATACATTAAACTCTACTCATACTGCGCTGTTACGAGGTCGACTATCTTATCCGGGACTCCTTTGCGTCTCAGGGCGTTCCAGAGATTCTCGTGGTTCAGCCGATCGAAAGCTTTTTCATAATCAATGAATACCATGTAAAGGGACTCCTGGAATTCATTGATCTGTTTAACAATGATGCGCAGCGTGGCAATATGGTTATTGCAGGCTCTGCCCGCTCGAAATCCTCCCTGCTGCCGCCGTAGAGTCGCATCGACCTTCTCCTTGATTCGATTTAAGATAATCTTACACAGTACTTTTAGAGTAGTATACAGCAGCGTGAACTTGAGGACCTTTATGAGGATGTCCTGCCTCCAGTCGACCGGAAAAGTCACGGTGTCCAATACAATTTAGAATAGTTTATATAACATTCGCGCTGATATTTCTGGGTCGGCTTTGAGCATCTCAGCTTTGATGCGATCAATCCCCGGGGCTTTGTTTGTCTTCATACCAGATGTGGCTGCTTTTTTCTCCTGCAGTGATGGCGCCTCTGTGCTTACGCGGTTGATGCGTCTTGTTGGAGGTGGATCCTGCCGAGATGTTGGATGCTGGTTATTCGCTGGCACTTGGAGCAGCTACTCAAAGTGCTCGAACCGGCGTATCTTCGTATTTGATCTCGAACCGTTTAAGCGTCATAGAGGAGACCTCATAGAGGATTCGAAGGTCCCCGGAAGTTGCGGTACTCTCCCCTACGTCAGCAAGGGAGTCTGTCCACGCTCGCTTGTTCTGTCGACATGAGCTTGTCCATGACCATGTCGTTATTTCCACAGAACTCTGCAAACAACTCGCCATTTTCGCTCATTTTGCCTAGACCATGGCGTCCCATGACGCGATCATAGTCCGTGTTATCGGAGCCAATCTTTGCATTGAAGTCGCCCATCAGGATCTTGATGTCACCCTATGGAATCCTATCCACGACGGCATTTAGCTGGATCACCTTGTCGCTAATAGGTTCCCACCGTAGCAGTACCGCGTGGACCTGTACGCTTAGTAGGAAGCCAACGCCACGGTGTTGCGGAGCCTTGTCTCCTCGTATGCCAGAGTATAATAGCACCTGTCCTGATGGTAGTCGTTGTTCTCCATACTCCGTCCAACGAACCTCGAGAGGCCCAGTACCTCGAGCTTCATGCGCCGGGCCTCATTTGCTAGCTAGGCTAGCTTACCCGTCTACGCTAAGGTCAAAATATTCCACGTTCCAATTCGTGTCCTTTGTTTCATGCTTAAAGTCGTTGCCATTGAATCAGTTTGGGAGTTTCTAATTTCGGTTTCCGTAATATGTTGAGTTAGGGTACAATATGTTATTAGCCCAGGGTCCCTATCCTCCGTGGTGGGGCTGCAACCTTAGCTTCGGAGGAGGAGCATTTAGTATCTCAGTCGCTGGATGCCAGACAGACGCTGTGCGAGCCGCACCTCACCTGGAGAACGGACGCTCAGGTTTCGCACCCCCTAGCTTAGCTACTCCGGACGGAGCATTTCCGGGTCAGGCCACGGGGAGTCGCTAGGTACGGACTCGAGAGAGGGGCTATATTTTGCGCTCCATAGTCTCTCCAATTCAAACCCAATTGTGATTGTGATAATTCACAGAGTAATGTAACATTGTTTTGCGATGCGATTTAAACTAAGGGTGCATCAAGTGTTTGGATTTAAAACTACCGGTTACTTGATTTGACCGGACGAACATCAAACTTGTAAACATTTATTATAAACTTTAACATTTACGAAATAGGACGCTATACACTGGTAGAAAATTAAGAAATATTAAAACGCACGAAACTAACTGTACGAAATTTGAGGAGCTCATTACATTTAAGTTCATTTCCACCTCAGTGATTATTTTAGTAAGCAGAGTTGTCGTATTTGGCGTACGTTGGTAGCGGAATTGCGGACATTGCTGTTTTTGATTAATTATTTTGATTAAACGTTTGTCCGTGAAGCGGCTATTTTAAGAGTGGATACATCGTTTTTTACAGTAAAATAGAAGTGAACTAAAAAGAAGGTTTTTGTCGGTGTATCATAATGGACGAAACTTGGAACAAACACTTTATTCCAGATCCTGAATGATTATCATCATTGTGAGTAGGGTCCGGAGAAATGCATATTAGGCTACAAAAACGCAAAAGTCGGATTAGAAGGCAATAGTTAAAATATTTTGAGATGCAGCTGATAGTAATTCATTTATTAGTTTGTTTCAGGAAACAGGACGATTTGAAGGCAGTGCTTTCCTAGGAGATCTTTTTTTTAACTCATTGACCTTTGTGCTCAGTTAGTCTCGCTGAAATAAAAGGTATTTACAGAATAATTAAATTCTTAAATAAGAGTAAAGTGGGAAATCAAAATAAAAAAGAGCAAGAAAAAGTTTTCCGTACTACCAAGACTATCAAAATGGGCAGGCCAAGAGCAAGGCTTCCTGAATTGATATTGTACACCACGTAGTGTAAACGTGCTGCTATAAGTACGACTATGCGGTTCGCTGTTAAAAGGTTGCGCAAACGAGCGAATCGGAACCAGAATGAATGGAAAACTAGGAGAGGGTTACTGGAAAAGAATGAGAAAACCAGGAAAGGGAGGGAGCTACTGAACCACTACCACTCTTTATGTCAAATGAAAACATTTTCTGCTCACTTCAATTGGGTTAGCCTAAGTGACGGAATGCCATGTAAAATGTTCACAAAATACAAGCCTTATTACACCATACCAAATGGCTGTTGGTTGGTTGGTTGTTGGCATGAGGTGGACCCAATGCCTCATTCCGCGAATTGGACGTCGAAAGCGAAAATGTGGAACTTTATGCATGTTACACAAAGATGCGAAACAAAGTTGTTTGTGTACATTATGTAACGGTTTCATGCAGTTTTCAGTCTACGTGCCAAATCTTAATTGTTGGAGTAAATATGTAAGACAAGGTAATTAATCAAAGTATTGTGGAAACCTTCAAATTAATTACTCTCCATATTGTCTTGCTACGTGCTGACGTGTAGCCTATTTATCACCCAACTTCTGAGTTTGAGGCCTGACATTAGATGTAGCTAGACTTCCGTTTTTCACTTTATGCTTTGCCGTTGAAAGGTATGGCCCAGCACGTCAACATC
The DNA here is from genome assembly GCF_943734635.1 of Anopheles cruzii. Classification (NCBI taxonomy): domain Eukaryota; kingdom Metazoa; phylum Arthropoda; class Insecta; order Diptera; family Culicidae; genus Anopheles; species Anopheles cruzii. The sequence goes on along the minus strand of NC_069144.1, from coordinate 35,503,495 downwards.
AGCGAAGAGCACGGGACACGGTAATGCGTAATTGTATAATTGAATTCATCACTAAAGCGAGACAAACAGCGTAGATAGGCCGGGAGCGACATGCCAGCCACCATGCTCTTTGAATTGAAACCTAAGGCTCTGCTTTAATGATGATTTGTCGGGAAGCATGCTCATTCATTCAAACCGTGCGGGGTTTAGCACTAATTTTTTGTTAAATTTAAGGTAATTTCATCAACGCAACGAGGACCTGGCCGTTTCGATTCGTATACGTCCTGTTGTCGAAAGCATACATATCATCTGGCAACAACAGTATCTGAATTTTGATAATAAAGTATGTTGATTATGCGATTAATTTGATAATGCTCCAAACTTTTTCGTCAAAAAAAACTTAGGCTACCTCAGTTCATCGGCATCGATGTGTCTTCGTCATTGGTTATCGTTAGCATCATCGTTTGTCCGTTTAACAACCCATGAATTAACATTTTATATTTATACTTATCGTTCAATTTAATGAATTTTGCGAATGAAAGTTTTCTTTTAAGATTTTACTGAACGTTCTCTTGTTCGTGCATTAAGACTAAATTTGAGATCTGTTCTCCATAGGTGTGCGTCACCAATAACTAAATCTTACTTCCACTTATTATTTGAAACGAAATGTTTGTGACGCTCAACAGCTAAAATAAAGTTGATTGGCATTACTAGAGGTATAAAAAGTAGTAGGCCTTTTTTTATACTTTTCTTCCGACTACACCTAAATTTGTTGATCCCCCGGGAGAGTTTAGCCGTCCTTCAGCGTGCTCTATATTGTTCCGTATTAACAATCGTCCTGCGAAATAAGGCTTGGAAAAAAGGTGCAAAATGAGAATATTTCCTAGCGAGCCACGTTCGCGTGATACATCTTTGCGCATACGCAAAGTGGAACGTTAAAGAGCCTCTGCATACCAAGCTGTTCAATAAGTTTTGCGGATCGATAAGACAAACACAATTTTAGGGTTTGAAATACACTTTATTATTCAGTGTGGTCTCCCTGAACATCTGGAAAAGCTGCAAATGGATGCTTCAAGAATTCGGAACAATTCATGGATTTTTGTCAATGTCAAAATGCCCTGTTGACACGGTGCATTGTCCTGATGAAAAAATCCTTTTTCTTCTGCAAACCGTGTCTTATTTAACGAATTTTCGCCTTCAACTTGTCTAAAAGCTACAATAATATTCAGAGTTTATTGTTTTACCAGTTTCACACCACTCTTTAGCCTCTTGTTTTGACTCAGAATCATGGTGAAATGGTGATGGCTCGAAATTTAATGAAATTGAAATGAAACTTCTCGGCCACTGAGCACGGCTTTGTTATTCAACCATGAAACTTATAGAACACCCCAGCACATTTTGCACCTGGAGGGACCTACTCCCCAATTTGGATCATATTTCTCGTTGACGGACATTCATTAACCTAACGAATGGTGCGTGCAAGGCACAGCTATTATCTCCCCACAAGCCGTAGGCCAAATTCAAGAGTGCTTTCGTTCTTTTAAAAAGTGACAACGTCATTACACATGTACTCATCACCAATCAACTTTTCCAGACATTTTCTTATAACTTATGCAACATAATTGAAGGTTGATAAATGTTTTATTTCTGTTATAACATATTGAACAGAGACTTTTTTAAAAGAAATACAACTTAATAGCATTTAGAAAGCCCAATTAAAATGTGTTAACGATGTAAAACAAGGAAAGCTTTTGCCATCACACACACATAGTGGCTAAGTTTCTTATCAAAGTGCCATTAAAACGTTAGGACGGCTCGGACCATGTTGTCACGCATCGCGATTTTCGCAGTTCACTTCGATGTCTTCGTCATTACGGGGGTCTAGCGGAGCAAGTGATTCGCAACCAATGCTAAACGAGTATCCTCATAAATTAAGTGAAGTATCTCCGTAAACAATGATACTTATTAACCCAACGTAAGCATAATCTATGGTGCTTACTGTTTTCAAGCACAGTTTGAAGGCCGTATCTTGATGGCACTCACATGTGTTCGGATTTTGGCGAGTCGGCACTGACCATGTGTGCCGGGAAAGAGGCAGTAAGCAACGTGCAAAACTTAAGCACCGTCTAATCTATAAAAGGTCACCTTTATGTGTGGTTCGGAAAATTGTCTGTGTTTAATAAACGGCGAAGAGTATAATGTACGGCGAAGTTTACCCTGAAAATAAACGCAATCATGATATAATCATAACTGAAAAAGGTTGAGTAAAATCAAAGGTGAATGAATGGTCTCATTTTCTGCAAAAAATCTCAACTTAAATCAATGCTTTCATCAGTTTTTAAACTCAATTGTCGATGAAACCAACTTATAAGGCCTACAAAGTTTGTGTCTTCAAGTGAGCTAGATCTTATCGTTCAACAAACAATTATATATTTTACTAAAAATACTTATATCTTTCAATCAATCATCGAAATTTGGATTACACATTAAAAATTGCTATGTAGTGTCGCACGCGCATAGTAGCTTGAACATCATTTTAGACTTATTGTAGAAAGTACATAAAAAACCTACTAAGAGCTTCTATTGAGGTGTTAAATGATGGAAGGAAACTGAATTAAATGGAAAAAGTAAGCCAGGTCGAGTTAAACTGCTGCCGAGCTGTGATGATTGTGTTTATTCGGCTATGACGGTTACATGGCTGTTGTTTGTCGGTCATGGGCACTGCAAAGTTAAGATACTACAAAAATCAGCTAGCTAGTCAGCAAGCGTTCGTCGAATATTGATACCGCACCGACACTCGAGATGTCCACTCGAAAGTCTGGTGTCGGTGTCCTTAGACAGGTGTCAGGATATGTAGAGTGACCGGTATAAGAGCACTCCGGTGTGAAAATCGGCATAATCGGAAATGCTTTTTTAGGCCTCAGTGTGGATCGATAATTTTTGGAAATGCTGTTCCGAGGCTGCCGGGTCGATCCTGCCGTTGCTGCAAACCGAAACGAGGGTCCGTGGCTTTTCTGGCCAACTGTGACCGATATGATCGACCGGGTTTGCCACGGCAGAGTGGAGTTTTAGTACAGCTTAATGGTTTTCCCTCGTAACGGTTCGATATGAATAATTTAGTATCTATTCCACCCATTTTTGGTTCGCTGCAGGAGCGTATACCGGGATGTTGGCGGTGTCTTGGTGGAAGTTTGACGGGTCTGTCTGTTATAGGAGATGCACAGCTTCACTGCGGGAAGGTCGGCTTGCTCTATTTGGTAGGTTCTTGTGTCGGGTTCTTTGGTGTGCTGTATGATGAGGATTGATTGAACCCTGCACTAACCGGTGCTAACCGGTGAAGGGACGCGGTTCTTTCTGCTTGAAATATTGTTTGCTTGAAAATTCGTCGATGACTCTCCCTGGAAGCGCTCATCAAGTTTTATTATAACCACGTGCACAAGAATACGTAGCAGGAACGATTTATATCCGATATCGGCGCTAGAGATGTGATAAAATTAGATCAACGACCTTATTTGGGAACCCTATGCGAATGATATTAAAAAACAAGTAACATACATTTTCATACAATTTTCCCAAAACATTAATCAGGTAATCGGATTCTGTAGGTGTTAAATTTCAATAAAAAGTTACACAAAAATAAGCATCCTTGAAAGCATCGGTAGCAATATGTCGAATAATTATGTAGCAATCTTTACGATAATGCGTTCGACAAAATTTGCTATGCACTCTCGTGAGATCAGGCACGGCTCGCTGCGTGCATTGGTGTGTTTATTTGCGACGGTAAAGTTGCTGGAAACTTTTCTTTCGGACCAACTTTCGGTACTGTCGGAAAAGTTCAGAACTGACTGCTCACCGTGATGGTGATGAAAATGGATTAGAGTTAGTAACAAAATATTTTTCGCCATTCTGCCGAAAGCCCGCCTGGTCAATGAACGAAGTGTAGCCGTTTGCGTCGTGAGTGTCCGTTGAAATTTGGCTGGCGTATTTGTGGTTTCGGTGAGATTTGATCGAGTTGGGCTGAAAATAATTTTGCTTCTTCCATTTCTGGACTTCACGATGGCAATGGGAGACGTTTCAATCGGTGACATGCCGCTATGGCGCGAAGGAAAACGTTTTTTCTTCAACCTCGAGTTTTATAACACGAAATCGGAAACTTCCTAAATAACTTCTTATTGCAACCACTTTCCCCGTTGGCGGCAGAGCTGAAATGGAGTAGATTTGATTCAATTTCTTTCAAACCAATCAACTGTCCAATTGCAAGGGACACGTTAGGCAATCATTTTTATCTTCACTTTTGAATCCAATTTAACACTCTCCACTGTGATGGCAACTTTCCCGTACATTTTTGCCGGTATGTTGTAAACTTGGTTACTTGGAGTAGTGATCTCAGTCCAACAGCCCCACGCTGAGAAAGGTCATAAACGTGAAAAAGTCCGTTGGAAGTATCACGTATCACCTGCCAATCGATGTCTAGTACAACGGATTAAATGTGTTGCTGCAAATTGCTGTCGCCTCCATTAAATCGACTAATACAATATCCGTGCGGCTAGGAAAATACACTCAATAATGGGTGAAAAGTCCGTTTCACAAATGCTAGCGAAATATTGTGCATAATTTATACTCCCAACCACGGTTTCGATCGATTTGCTGCCAGAGCTATGTGTTCCCGCGAAGCTTCAAGTGCACTGAGGAGGAGACAGTTGGATGTTAAGAGTTGCTAGTCCAGACTACGGTTAACCCTGACATAGAAAAGCATAAGCAGAAAACTCATGCGGTTCACATCACGTTACATCCGTTCCACGCTACACGGAGCGGAAATTGGAAAGGAAATTATATCATATTCAATCAATTAAACCGAACATCTTCCTATTGCTATATTTAGATGACTCCCAGTTGTGACACAGGTTGAACAGCTTAGCACAGCACGTCTCTTTTGGATTAAACGCAGCCGTTAAGTAGTCCCATATTCCATTGAAGTCGGATCATTTTACAAGTGTTTGAAGATGGTTCATGGGATTTTGCATTTCGAAACACGCCGTTCTGGATACCATTTTTGACGTCGAGTATAAGTAGATGACTGTCCTTCGGTGAGTGGACGCTTTCTCGAAATTCCAGCACGCAAATCACCTAATTCGCTTACACGTTTTATGCTTCCCGTTAACGAATATTCTATTTTTATTTCAAAGAATGAAAAGAGCCATGTTTTGTTCTTTTTAAATTGTTGCGTGTAGATTCGGCCGCTATTAGAACTCGGATGCCCGAATGGGACGATTTTAGCGATATAAGTTTTATTTATGTACACATGTTTATGTTTATGTACTTTGTTGTACAAAAATCCCCGACAAAGTGCCAGCGACAAAGAAAGAAAGTAATTAGGTCTATCAACAAAAATGAGTTTGCCGGGAAACTCGTCTGAAGCACCGCAGTGTCGGAGTGTTTCCAGTGTTCTGCATGCTTCTGAATGTGGAGGGATCGGTGATGATGCTTCACAGCGGCGGTGAACTCGCCTTAAAACCATGATGGCATAATCAAGTGACGTGGCTCAACAATACGAACAGCACACTCGTCGCTGACGAGCAAAGAACAAACTGGCAGTGCGCACACTGATGAAGGACGAGCGGAGTTAACCGTGACTCCGTGTGGAGTGTCTAGCAGCTGGAGAAAGCATAAACAAGCCGTCTTGGAAATGCTACCCTACGCGGCCTAACTCTGTCGATGATGAAACGTTAGCGAATCGCAGCAGACGAAGAAGATGAAATGTTGATGATGGTTTTGTTTATTGCTCGCAACCGCACCATCGTCACCGGAAGTTGCGGAGAGGTTTTGCGGTCGCGTTGAGACGCTAAGCTTGAGTTATGGTTGATTACAAACCGTTGAACCGAACGCGTATAGCAAACCTGTGTCAATACGACTGCAAATAGAAGTTTGTTTGACATGCTTTTTCACTTGGCAGAATATTGTTGACTGCAATAGTTGGTATAAAATGGAAAAGTTCGACAGACAGATGGGCATAATAATAACAAGAAAACCCCCAATTGTAATTACTTCACAATGCTGCTGAGGAAAGCTAGCTTGACAAGGACGGCAGTATTGCGAAATATTTGGGTTCTTATCTGGTGAGCACACGGGTCCAGTTTGCTCTCTGCCGAGAGCATATGCTCCTGAATCGCAGATGTGTGCACGGAAAAGCTCCGATTTTCCCTCTCTGCGATTCTAAGCTGTTTACTCTCCTAATTTCAATTAAGCTCCCGGTCTTGGCACCGCAGTTCACTCACCTATCCTGCTGCTCAGGCCATCGCATTTTCCTGCTGCTCAGAGAGTGGCCAGAAACAGCGTCGGCCGTAACAGGTTGGTATTGCTCTGCCGCGAGAATGGGTCAGTCCGAGATAAGCTTTTGGCCGGTGTGGTCGTGTACGGGTCGTGACGGTTTTGCTTTCAGCGCGCATCTTTTCGAACAGTGTTAGCATAGAAGTTAGTGTAATATTTGCTTGTCTTTCCGTTGTGTCATTGTGGTGCGATGGAAGTGAAGTGCAAAGTGATAGGCTACACTATACGAGATCCAACACTAAATGATAGCATGCTGATCTCATCGGCTGCAAAAGTTGCCCTCTTCGGATAATGTGCGTTGAATTTCGAAGACGAAAAAGCAGTTGCAAAGTGTAATATGAGTTTTGTGTTTGCCTTCATACTCAGCCTTCTGTGCAAGCATTTGCGTTACGGTACTGGTTCTCCAGATCCCCGGTGCTTACCACCCGCGATGCTAATTGAAACATACGAGCATAAGCGTGAATTGAAAATGAAATATTTTCAAGAGAACGTTGGCCGTTTTTTGTGTAACAAAAAATCCAATACGAGATTAAACTCACAAGTACACATGAAACAACTATAATACTATTTAATTATTAACAAAACGCAAATAAAAAGAAACATAAACGTGGCCGTGGTAGTGGCAATAATACATATTTTATGATCAATGTTTCGTTAGTGAACGTCACTTCGTGATGTGCAGGAAATTTTATTTCACATTCTAGCAACTGCAACAACTTTTACATTGAAATCCACTTTGCAGCATCGCATCGCGTAACATACGAGTATGGTGAAAGAAGGGCGAGTGTTTGAATGCTCATGAATTAATAGATTTATGGATGGATTATAGATCACTCATTGCTGGAAATAAGGTAAGTCGTACATTCTTCCAATCGATTCTTTTAGTTTAACAAACTTGCTACTAACGACTAAACTAACGACTTGTGCAAGCCGCCGTTGAATACGGCTTTATGTTTTTATACAAAACTTGTTCATCCCGGTTGCGGTTTCCTATCGTCACGGAACGACGCACACGGTTTAGAGGTTGCTGGCGCTGAAGGTTGCTCGTCATGTTTATCATCATGTCTTCCTGCGGTTCATGAGCGAGATTTATAACCTACTGGAATTTGTTGCCTTTCTTCTGGAATTTGTTTATAACCCAACACGGTGGGCAGCTTGAAACAGCAAGACGAGAACTGCGTTGGAGCATTGTACAGCCATCCAACATTTATTGCAAACTGAAGATTGTTGTTCTGGATCGAATTTTGAGTAGGTTAAGGTTTCACTGCGAGTAGAGATTGTTTACCGAACACTAATTTCGGATTGAAACCCGTTTCACTCTCTGGCAGGATATCTACCCTAGTGCAGTGTGGCAAGCTAGAAATATGACGTGTTTTCGACACAATCATTAAAGGAAGAAATCGTTTGTCAGAAATCTGAACTAGTCTGCAAACTCGGCACACACATTGTTAGACTTGTAGCGGGTGCTCTTATTCCGTGCGCGTGAAGGTGAACACCGGGTGGCAATCTGAATAAATAAATATATTTAATTTAAGCTAAACTAACGCTGTTGGCGCTACCTGGCCTGCCTGGTGTGCCACCGGGGTGCCCGGTTATAGGTTTTTTGCTCTCCCGAACTCTCGATTCGGGGTTCGTTTTGCGAAAATTTGCCATCGAAAAACGGTGAAAGGGCAAAAGAGCGGCAAAACACGCAAAGAAGAAAGTGAACGAAAACAGCGCGTGATGGCAAAAAAGGCGAAGCATTGACGAACACAGGCTCGTACGGTGCGGCTCCTAAAATGAGTCGGCGTCTCCAGCGGCGTCACTAATTCCTGTGCACCGTGCCGCTCTAGCTTTGCGTTAGTCATTTCACCGGCGCCGTGAAAAATAACCAAAATAAGGTGTTCTTAAAAAGAAACGGAAAACCTTTGATAAGCCCGCGTGTTGAGTGTGTTCCCGCACGCGCGCGCGCGTGTGTTCGTGTATGGAAATGGGAAAGAAAGCGAACTAACAAGATGCTCGAATGGGCGCTTGGCCACAAACAAGTGATCATCGTTGTGTAAACAAACAACTTCATGTTCACTTGCGCGCACTTTGCCAACGTGCGTACGCTGGCGGCAACTCCTTGTGGCCAGCTCGGCTCCTGAAGCACCATGCGTCTCCATCGGGGGCCGCGACAGGTGGGAGTGACTTCAATTATATTTATATTACGACGGGCACGGAAGCAGAAATCGAAAGCAATTCATGGCGCTTATGGCGAACGGTGTGACAACAGCAGGGCCCGGACCAGCTGACAGAAGCTGGGTGGCCAAGGATGAAAGTGGGAAAAACATCGCACGCGCGCACCGCCACACGTGGCGCTGTTGTGCCGTTAGACACCGAGTGTAGCCGTTTATCTACGTGTGGTTCCTTCGTGCGCGTTTATCCCGGGTTTCTTACACGCTAAGCACCAGCACCACCAGCAGGAAGGAAAACTGTTTGCCAACCATCATTTCCGGATTCGTCGTACCCTTTTTGTGTGGCAGCGGCGACGGCGGCGTTGTTATCGATTATTTACAAATTTTATCTGTCGTTACGATCCACCGTGTTGCTTCCGCAGTCCCTGGTGTGTGCCGGGAAAGTGAATGCAACCGTGAGTGTGCGTGTGTGTGTGTCTGGATGCCGTGCACGTGACATCATTTGACTTGCTTGTCACCTTTCATTTTAAAAGTACCATCTTTCTGCGGGCTGAGGCCTGTGTTGAATAAAACACCACCCCATCAGACAGACGCGCACCGGGTGCGGTACGTTATGTAATGCGGCGAAAGCAACTTGTGGCATAAAATATACAGTGTAATAATAATATCCAACGTAATAACAGCAATTGAGGAGAGTGCTCTCCCTTCGCTCCCTACGTGTTGCTTGTTTTACTTTAAGTTAGTTTAGTTTTATGTGTGTTCACTGCTCATATTTTATGAAAGTACGTACAAAGAGATGCTCTTTTAATGTGGAGCTTGAACGGCGAACATGCACGCAACTTATCTCCAACACTTACTTATCACGCGGCCCGGTATGAAATAGGATTATCGGAGGTATTTGGCTGACACTATCAGCTATTTCGAGTAGCTTCCAGTAATTTCATACGATATTAAACATAGCGCTGGAAGATATGGGCGTGCGTGTTATGTCAACAGATCCGTCTTTAGAAAAGTGCCCAAAATCAATTAAATTGTACGGTCTATTCATAAGTGTCGAATATGAGACAGTTTCAGTTGCATAATAATCGTTAAATCAGCAAAATTGATTAATTATCAGGTTAACGCCTTGTACACGATCACCGCGCGAAATGCTCAAAGTGTTACAAACGTGTGATGTTTACGCTGCAACAAATTAGCAAAGAAACTTTTTGAGTTGAACATAACGGTGGCTAAGTGTCTTTCACAGACGATGCAAGCTCATCCACGGGTATTACGTGGCGTGTTTTCCGGTTTCGCGTTAAAGGGGCTCTGATTTGTCGCGGAGAGCATGGTCGTGCCTTTGTACAATACCGCAGGCGTATTGCGCTCTTTGTTGACATGCAGCATTTTTTGTTCGGTGCCGTTCGGCGTGAGACTGTTATTTTATCTTACTCCAAACATTATACACAACAGACGTGAGTCAACAGACGCGCGGAATCGTAGCGATCACGGTGGCGATAGCACGGCGAGACGGTGGCAACACTGGCAGGAGATGCTTCAGAAGCTCCGCCGATCGGCAGGGGGATAGTGTTTAAATATTTACCTAAGCCATCTAAAGCTGGGACCGTTTTTACTGCCGCCAGCACATTTTTTGATGGCGCGTTAACGAGCCGCAAACGCCTCGGAATGGACTGTGGCCTTTTAATCGTGTTAACTCTGCTGTGGCCTGTGTACATCATGAGACCAGGAGAACACACCGAAGCAAGTCCGTGGCTGGAAAATTGCCGAGCAATGACAAGCGAAATTAATTTATCATCAGCGGGGGAAATTGTTTTCGGCCTCCGTAGCGTGAAAACTGATTTTCCTTGTTTATGGTGCGTTAAAAAAAAACGGTTAGCTAGTTATAATTATTAATGACGGTCCCGGCTACCTGCAGCGGCGGATTTGTTTCTCTTAATTAAGTTTAATAAGAGTTTTAAACTTGAACCACCTTAACCACAATCTTGTTTTGTTATAACTTAGCAATGACAGCAGGAAAAAAACATTTTGAAACAGGCAAACAAAACATAACTAGCATGTTAATACTAAACGTTGGAGAGCTTGTCAGAGGTTTTGAACGATGAAGTATTGGAAAAACATGATTATTTGACCATGGATCTAGAAAGAAAACACCAACTTCCAATGATTAGCATTGTTAGCAAGCGTACGATGTTAATTACTCACAGCTATTGTGCGAACTGGAGTAGGATATCTGTTTAGTATGTCTTAACAAAGCAGCGAAACTTCAGCATAATCGACAACTTCTCGTACAGTCCGTGGAGTGGTCGTGACTACAAAGAATGCGGGGAACGATGAAAATACTGATTACAAACGCCATCAAGCTTTAATAAGCATCATTAATCTAGCTCCATTGCACGGTCTGATCACTTGTAGGTTGACGAGGCCTGGACTCGCTGGTCGCCAAGAGTTTGTTGTAACGGTAAATGATGATGATGATGATGTTCATGATGCTGGTTAGGACAGCTGTAATGAATCGTGTGATGTTTCTGGCAAGGTGGCGTAGTAACCTGCGAATTGTTGGCAGTCTCAATTGGAATCCCATTTGCGGTCATCCCCAAGTATTCAGCGTTAACATTGGGAAGCAATAAACGTGTAATAGATTAGACAATGGTGTAAAGGTAAGATATTGCCGAACTTTACTAGGTGTTGAGCCGAATCAGGTGCGTGTTTTCCAAGTCTTTCTTTCTTTTTCTTTTCATTTAAATTTATCCAATAGCAGAAAAATATGCCATTATATGAACTGTCCAATAAGAATATTTAAAGTTTTCACCAGCTTCACCATATTCACGCGAGCAAGGAAGGGAAAAAAATTGAAATTTTGCTAGAAGAGCCTCAACATTAGCATAAATTAAAATATAGTCCTCTCAGTTCAGCTGACCCTTGAAGAGCGCTTACGGGCTGGGACTTTCAATGCCCTTCAGAACGCTGAGAAAACGCGTTTGGTGTTTAAAGCACAGCTTATGTGGCACTAAGGACGGTTTTATAGAAGGGAAGGTCAATATGGGTGAAGTTAATTTTACGAATTAGTACATGACTGTCACGCACAGGCGCACACGTTGGATGACTCTGAAAACATAAGATCAGCAACATAAAAGAGATGTGAAGAAAAACATTACAAAATTTGTCATAACAATGCGAACTTTATTAAACAGGTTGTTGTTCCACATTGAATTTCGGATAAGTACAAAAAGGTGTTATACTTATTGAAATACATTTTAAAAATATTCTTAATACTTCAATTAGTTTCTATTACATCATTATTGCGTGATTCTTCCAAAAAGGCGTACTGCTTGTAGCACGTGTGTAGAGCAATGTTCTACACATCACCAACGGAATAATCCATGCTCATTTTTAACTCCTGTGTTCCAATAATCAGTCAAATGAATGCTCGAGCCGGCAGAGGCAGATCGTTCGTTCACGAAATCATAATTGGTCTTTAGTCCTTTATTACCGTTTAGTATACTGTTGTTTGTTTTCCGTTGCAAATTACAATTCAAACACGTTTTTGTTGCCCAGTTTCATACCAATGTTCTTCTTTTGTTTCTTGTAACGTGTCGAAAAATACCCCAATAGCGCTGTGCATGGCATTCGTTGTTCAAATGTCAAGATTTGCGGTCGAATTGTGGAAGTGCTTGACCATGGCATTAAAAGTCATATTATTGAAGAAATGTGGTTAGTTTTTCATGTACACAACGCTTTGGTTTAAGGTATTTAAGATGGCGTTGAAAGAAATGCCTTCTGATAAGCTGTAGGACGGATAAACATACAACTGCTCTTGAATTACCTCACACTTAATGTAAGGTACAGTGAAATCTCTGGCAAATGCGATGAATTCTGTGAATCCGCTTCAGAACAATGACAAACCAAAAAAAAAGAAGTTTAATATCGATAAGACAAAATATTTGAAGGTAATCCTGAAAATTTGATATTTTTTCATAAATTTGGGGTGCTATATTGATTTACGTGTCCGCCAATAAATTTAACGAAATGTAAAGCTTATAAATTTGAAGGTTGAAATCGTTTGAAAGTAGATCATAAATGCCTAGCCCATGCAACCAAATGCATTTCCTGTCTATGACCAGTGTTAGAAAAAGACGATCGAACACGATTGTTCGCTGGGACTCGAACCGCCAGGTTCCACGGACCCGTTCGCTGCAATAAACCGAAAATATCGCTTGAGGAAGTATTAATCAATAAGTCGATTACACGCTCGGGGGCTACGAAAAGTGTTTGCAGGATGGCACCGGGTTGTTGGATCACATTGCCGGCTGACTGACCTCTAGGACTACAAGGGAGGTAAGATGTGACGCGGGCGGTTTTCGCCAAGAGCACATTTTTTGCACCAAGCCCGATTTTGGTGTACGGAGCGGATGTTTGCTGTACGTGCAACCATAACATTGAAACCCCAGTTGCCGGTCCCATAGCTGCCGGATCGTTCGGATACGAACACGGAAGACTGTGGAGAATTCTGAGCTTCACGGTTTCAACGTGTCACTCAAAACTTTCTTTATCTTCGTCGCTGGGAATCTTCAGCAGCTTGTAATACACTTTCTGCCACCGTTACCATTATCTCCGTCTCCGTTGCACGCGTTGCATGGTTTGGTGAGGTGGAACACGCACAGAAATTTTCACGCAGATTACTAATCCCCCAGGAGGTGGTGGGCCTCCGCTATCGTCTCGGCAGGTGTAGAATTTAATAACATTAACGTTACGGTGCGGCTTACCCGACGCACAGCGGGCGCCATCTGTGCAACAGGTGTGTTGGTGTGCCTCTGCCAGTGTAGGCGAGTATGGTACTTGTTGAAGTAGTAACCCTCCCGCCCAGCATTACGTTCGTAAAATCCATACTTGCCAAACCCAGCCCATGTTTTATAGTCTAAGGCTCGGATTTTCATAACGCATGTTGGTTCGTACATATTTCACGAGACGCCTATCTATCGATAGTACTAGGCTGTTCAATAAGTTTTGCGGTTCTTATCGAACCGCACAATTAAAGCACAATTTTATAATTTGAAATACACTTTATTATTCAGTGTCAAACACTTGTTTTAACGAGATTACAATTTATCCCTGAAGCTGGAATCTGGCTGAAAAATATACTTCCACAGCTGTTATGAGCTCATCTTTTGATAAAAAACGCTTTTGTGCATGATTGTTTTGGGTTTTTTTTTTTACAGTAAGGTTTTAAAAATCTTCTAAACACGTAGCGTGGGATTCGCTACCGCGCCTACCCACTAATTATTGTTTTGGGTCTGGAAACAGATAAAAGTCGTAAGGGCCAAATCTGGTGAATACGGTGGATGCTCCAACAATTTTGAACTTTAATTCATAGATTTTTGCCATTGTCAAAATGATGTTTTGGACGTCCTTGACGTGGAACGTCTTCAAGCCTTGTACGACCACATTTAAATTCATTCATTCATTCACATAAATTCATTGTTTTTTTCATTGTAATAAAATACTGTGATACGGTGATACGGTACGGTTGAAAACAAAGAATTAGTTTACAGATTGAAATGAAACTTCACTTACGGTCATACCAAGACTGTAGCGACATAATAAAATAAATTTTGTGTTAGACCTTCGCCCTCTGTTATTGAACCGCAAAACTTATAGAACCATGGAGTTTTAAAGAAATTACTGTTTAGAGTAAATAACATTCTGTCAGAGTTATTGTCCATGTTGTACATTTGATACGAACGAACGAACACGAACCACGAACATTTGTTATATTTGATATACTTGTTTTGGTTCTTTTAGAGTAAACTTTTAGACTGATTGTAGACTCTGAATTATTTTAGTTCATACATATGTTTAAGTTTAAGTTTATGTGTGCATTGTAATGCTGCAACATTATTAGTTTTTAATGCTTTCCCCAACCTGCAATATGTTGCCAATCAATACTAAAATATAATCATTGTTGTTGTTGATACGGCTCGCGAAACACGGTTATAAAACGCCCGACCAACAGTCCAACGGTTATCCTTACCTAATTAGAGGGATGAAGCAGAACGATGACATGATGACTTCAAATTTTCCTCCAAAGCCGAACGGGTACGGTGAGAGTAAGGAAAACTCGGCTCTTCCGGTTCCCGGTCAGAAGTTTGCCGCCCAGAAGGAAAACTGGTCACATTTAGGACCTTTCTGAGGCACTCAAGCGTGGAAGGACGATAAATACTTTTTACTTCTTGAAGTTGCTTCTGAGCTCTTGAGGGATTACCACCACGCGAAGACTCGTAGAAAAAACAGAAGAATGTCAGGTTTTGTGCTTTTGGTCCCACTCTCTCTCTCTCTCTCTCTTTCTACCGCTCGCTTTCTTTCTGTGTCTTTCTTCTGAAAGGCTGGTGCACCCTTTTTCGGGTGCTTTTTCTTGTGGTGCGTGTACGGCTTTTCTTGCGGACTATTCCGTAAACTCATCGTCCGCTTTTTCCGGTTGCGTTCTTTTGTTGAGCGTTTGATAAATGAAGCGCAAACAGTGTGGCGCTGGCGCGGAAATGAGCTCAACTTCACAGAATGATAAATCTTCGACCGAGCGGCGAAAATCTGCGGAAGTTTCCTCGTCTGCCACTATGCGGAGCCATCGGGTAATTCAGGGAGTCTAGAGAAACTTCCGACGCCCAAAAGAGGACCGGACGTCTCGCACCAGGTTGGCTTAAATGAAATCCTCATTTGGATACTACCAAACCGGAACAGGCCACAGCAAAGCTCCAATAGTCGATATTTGTTTGGCGTAAAGCTGGAGCAAGAACATGTTTCTTCGGGCTGAAGGTGGGAAAAATATATATGTTTCCAATCGGATCATGGCTGAATAGCATTACCCGACACTTGGGATGTTGGATTGAAATTCAACATAAACGCTCACCGTTTGGATAGTCAGCATGGTTTGAGGTATTCATCAAATGCGCACTAGAGGTGGAAACCTTTCATGTCAGATGCAGATTTGCATACGTCTTCCATTCACACGACACGATTGGATGCCACTTGTGCATGGACACCTCTTTCCATAGCTAACGGGATAACTGCACGACGAAATGTGGTACTACTAGCCCCACTTTCCGCGTCTTAATGCAAATAGGATTGCTCATATGGGTTGTTATTTTCGCAAATCGTTTTATACAGTAAGGTATTTGGATTTGGAAGCAATACAAACCGTTTTAACATGATTCAATAAACCATTATTTTAGTCTTGAATTCATTTTTGCGATGGAATGTTTACTGTTTTGGCTCACATTGAAACCATGACATTGGAAACACTTTTTTGCATCATTTACGGTTTCCGATTGGAGGTAATAAAAACTTATGTTGCTGTTAAAAGCAGCAAACCGTATCTTTTTGGGATGTGTGGCCATAACTTGTGGATTGGAGATTGGAGATCTAAATAAGGTAATTAACTTCCTTCGACAACTTAGTCAACAACTAAAGAAATTATTGAATACGACAATTTGACGACAAAAAATGCTCCACAGATAATGGTATAGAAAGGATCGGTAGCTCGTGGAGATGGGTAATATTACGAGTATATTTTATTTTTTTCTTCAACAAAGCTTAGCCGAAGAAGAAATATATCGCTTTACGATGTCTTTCAACTGGTTCAACCGTTTTGCAAGCCAGAAATCCCCTTAAAGAAAAGCCCTGCTACGTTTGATGGAATTCGGACGTGCCTCCGGGAAATGTGGTTTATTTTACATCTATATTCGGACGACCTGCAATGCCGCGTTCACGGGGATCACGATATTCAAGGGAGCAGGCTGATGAAACTGTAAAATAACTCTCAACCTCCGTAAAATTGTAAAAGCAAGTCTTTCGCCTCTTCGCGGTATGAATTTGAAATGAACCAGGTGTTTGGCTTACAACCAATACACCCCCCCACAGGAAAGGAGTCAATAAAAGTTTCCGATGGATTAATGGTGAAGAATTAAGAGTTCGAAGAATCGGAAGAAAGAGAGAAATCTTTTAAAAGATTATCATGAACAGTGGCAACTACATATGTTCCAAGGAGACTGACTTGCTCAATGATTTGCATTTGTGGAAAGTCATTTAAAAAGTTTGTTTTCAGTTACGAAACAGGCCACTAATGAATGTTAACTGTTTATTTTGAATGCCTTTTAGGATAATATTCTGTTTCAATATTCACGGGAAAGTATAATTCGAACAAACGTGAGATAACAAGCAAACATTACAAAATGTTGGTCATTTGAAAGTGGTAATTTGAATTAAAGTTGTTGTATTCATGCTCTTCCTCTATTATCGGCCTTTGTGAGCATATTTACTGTTGGACAGCTTCCCATATTCCGACCCTTCACCATGTTCGATCTTTCCCATAAAGTTTACCGCACAAAATCAAGTTCAATAAATATTTAGTCGAGAAAGGCAGGTCAAACAGTTAAATACTTACCTACGTACGCGAATAAACGTGATCCGACTTGCTTCTTCTAACATAACCCAGCAGTATCAATTGAAACTCCGGTACGGGCCGAAGCCCACAGTGCGCAAGTGTGCAAATAAAATACGATAAAAACGAACAACCATCGCAACCTTCTAAATATATATAATTCCTATGTTGTTTCCATAAATTTTACTATTCTTCTTTAGGCCCCTCGCCAGTTTAAATTCTCTAAAAGACCTTTGACTCTTTCGTGACGTTATCAATCGATATCGGTAGTAACAAAACTTAACATAAATCAATTTCCGCTCAGTATTTTATTTGCATCCGATTTTCAATGCTTTCGTTTGCCGGTTTCTTTCGCAGAATGGCGTCATCGAGCATCTCTGGTGTGGCCTGCGGACACCGTAAGCAATAAATTGTGCACCGAGCCGATGTAATTTTCCACCCAGCCGATTGCATCGAGCGCATCAGCGCCTGGCGAGCGGAGACGAGGGGAGGGAAGTTTTATTATCCAGTGTCCCCCATGGCACCTAATTCTCGACCGATTGGAGCTTAACGCACACAGACGCGAACGCGAAGACAAATGCAATCAGCATGGCCGCTGCCATAGAGGATGCCGTGTTCAATGCTCTTCGCGGCCATCACAACGAGAACACAAAGCTGCCAGCACCGCGCATTATAAAAATCTACATAGCAAGCTTGAAAGATGGTAAGTTTGAGCCTAAACCAAACGCTATCTCACCAATGATGCTTTTGTAAAGTCTTTTGGTTAACGCTGAACACCGCGTATAATGCTTTAATTTAAAACACCGTATTTCTTTGCTGCCAGACTTCAAAGAAGAGCGCCGATTATTGCTGGAAGTGATTGGACCGGATCTACAATCGCTCTACGATGACAGACAAATCGAGGTAATCGATCCCGTTCCACCAATCCTCCCAATGGTGCAGCCATTTGTCAGCGTTGTTCCACTTTGCATACTTTTCACGCCGATTTGCTTCTCACCGACAGGTCGAAATAGTCGATTTCCACTTCGGAACTGGCAGCGATGGGTTGACGGCCGTGGACCTAGATCCGTACGTGCTCGAGGATCATCTGGACGAGATCGAAACGTGTCAATCCGTTTCGAAGAGCATATTTTTAATCGTAAGTAGCCGCCGGGTCGGTGTGATGACGACTCACAGCGTTTTCCAAGCGTTTTTCTTCCACTGCTTCGAGTTGACCCGTCACCAAGGATCAGCGTCACGAGCAGAAGGATTTCAGTTCTTTCGCCCTCCCTGGCGAGATTGATTCGTAATGGCATGTTTCTCTTCCGGACGATTGAATTGATTTATCAGCAAAACGAGCGCACTGGAGGAGGTTGCGTAAGCAGGGCTAGTGTGAAAAAAGTTAAAGCATTTCCTTTTTTCTCGGTCACTTTGTCGAAGCATCCCGGCGGATGGAAGCGAGAAAAGTGCTCCGTCACAAGTGGACTCGTAGATGAACCAGCAATAGCTAAGGCTATCGCACGGTTGAATGAGGTAGAATTTCGAACGAAATGAATATGCTTCCGTAATGATGATTTATGACTGGTACAAAATGGCAGCCCACAAGACATGGGGTCGTTTGTTTTCGTGCTTCCCGAGTGGCGTTAAAAAAGTAAGATGCATGCTCACCTGAGCGCGAATCCGCCCAGTCACGCTCTAAGCAGCATTTGAGAAAGTACCTTATTATGCGCGCTATAGCTGTCGTATGACTTGAGCTTGTTTAAGTCACAAAATCTGGCCAACAGTTGCACGAGTGAAACAATTTACAGTTCAAATGTACGACCAATCGACCGTCTAGGTTTCGTTTGATGTCGTTACGCCAGGCTGAGATGGGCGGCCGAGAGGTTATGAGTTTGTCTCCGCCGGCGTCACCGTCGTCGTTTATCAACGCTGCATGATGATTGGTATTTCCGGAACGTCTCTTACGTTTGTTTCGAACTTGGTCCATCCCTCCGACAACAGGTACTGCTCGGGTCACGTGTGGGCCATTTTTTACTGCCCACCAAACTCGACCCGTCCGTATTCGAGGCGCTTTCGAACGTATCTACCGAGCCCGAAAACCGATGCCTACGGAAATGGTACACCACGAGCTGCCCGGGGACGAACGGGCGGCGGACGCCACCGGTTGAGCAGGACACGGAAGGATGTTACTGGCTGGCCACGGACTACAGGTGGGTTGAATTCCATCTCGGTTTCTGGGTCGATATGATTTTTGCACTGTCTGTGTGTGTGTGTGTGTGTTTGTGACGGAAGGAAGAAGGCACGACGGATCGGACCGTGGACCGATGATGATGGATTGATTATTTTTATTGAGGACAGCGCAGGCTAGTGGCTCTGAAACCGATTGAAAATATTCTCAGCCTGCGGTCGTTGGTATTTTTGTTGATCAACGAAACGGAGACGCATCGTACCGTTTCTACGAGTTGCGATATTTACGAGGCGGAGATGGCATCTATTCTACAACCGGTGGATTTAGTAATAGGAGTCAAACAGATGAATTCAATTCATTTAATGGGGTCCGTTTCGCTCCGCGATTTTTGGAGCTCTGCACAAAAGTTTAATCGAATTTATTTATTAATAAACTCCAGCGGACGGATGTGGTCAAATAAAAAGAAAAGATGA
Organism: Anopheles cruzii; assembly: GCF_943734635.1. Taxonomy (NCBI): domain Eukaryota; kingdom Metazoa; phylum Arthropoda; class Insecta; order Diptera; family Culicidae; genus Anopheles; species Anopheles cruzii. The sequence continues at coordinate 35,483,962 of NC_069144.1, read as the reverse complement.
ATATGGTTTGAATAGAAAACAGGATCAAATGATTGCCGTTGACCGGAAGGCTCGAAGCAGATAAGCTTTTCAAGAAAACCATAGTCCTGCCCAGGTTGGCTTGCTGTCCTCGATGAAGGAAAATCTCAGGAAAATTGAAGTTGTTTGCTGTTCGGCTGGCAAAAGTAATCTGGCACTGGGTTAGGGTATTTAATTAACTTAGTCCGCAAGTAAGCCGCCCGCCGCCAGGACGACGAATCGATAGAATTGCAACAATTCGTTTGTGTTTGGTAAATGAAACTCAAACACTTTATCCCTACCTTTTGGCGTGGATGAAACCGAATCGAGTAGCCTCAGCTTACGTTTCCGGTTTGGAGCCAAGCCGAGTTTCTTTCTACGGTATCTGTGTGCGTGTGTGTGTGCGTACGATGGGGACCAACTTCGATTTGTATGCGTTCCTCGCACAGATCGGCAGTGACGTAATCCGGTTTGGTCGCGGGCCAAACGCAATGGACACACACTTTTATTAACCATCATTTTTCTGTTTCTTCCCCAAACGCAGGACGCTTGGCCGGGACGAGTGGGCCGCGGAAAGCGAGCAATTGCGGGTCCTGCTGGAGACGAAAATTGACGACATTCTTCGGGCGGCCCAGGGAACGAACGCGACCGCCACCGAAACGAACCTCGGCGAGCAGCAATTCTGTGATAATCTGAAACGACTGAAAACCAGAGCTATCGCACGGGAAATTGATAAGGGTTTAGGTAAGTGAATTGCAGCAGGCCGCATGCTTTGCTGTGGCCTTATGCGTACCTTATGCCTTGCATGACGACAATCTCCGGAGCGACACCTGGTGACGATGTTTGTGCCGTGCGATATTTTCTGAGCAATAGAGATCAGAACCTCTAACGTGCCAAGACCGGTTTCTGTGTTCGTTGTCGTATACATCCATGATATAGCAATAGATCGAGCAACACTTATATGAATATTGCACGAATCATGATAATACCGCACGCTTTAATTCGCTCGAAATGGATGCACAACAAGGTTAAAATGGTACCAACACCTATTCTATGGTCATCCTCTGTTCACTCTCAGCCCTCAGGTTGATGTATTAACGGCCGACCCGCGTAATTAATTTGTACCGATCCGGATTATCGCCGAATCATGCGTTCGCGTCACGTCGACAGGTTAATTGAGAGTTTGATGGAAATCAGTTGTTGTCGTTTTTCGCACAATGCACGAAACGTGTCCACTTAGTGTCCCCATTATGGCTCGGGTGCTCGATTAACTGGCCATATTATTGACCAGTGCTCGGTGCTTTCGCGTGGAGGATGCTGTAGTTGATAAGTGGCGCCTCGGGCGGCAATGGACCGCCATGGTACAGCCCGCAATGCCCCCGAGTTGACAATGAGAGGTTCCGACTTCGATCGATTCCGTTTCAACGCAATTGAGCCATAACGGTTCAACGGTTTGTTCGATTTATTTTTAGCCAATGTAAAAGAATAGCGCTAAAATGGTTGCTATTTCTGGTAGATTATTTTTAATGTTTCCTATGAAATTTGTTATTTAAAGAACGTACGGCAACATTGTTGCAATGGGCAGTTGCATGGCCAAAATCATCGGAGTCGCGGTGCGCAAAAACGGAAAAGTTTGCATGTCACTGAGCGAGGCGAAACTGTGTGTGTCCTACGAACGTTTAGCTTCATTTTGCGCCGTGAAAAAGGTTCATAAAATGCCCGATCTGGCCCATTCGCCCCTCATAAAAAATGCCCCTCACGAACGCAGAAAAGCGACCTAAATAAATAGATAATCAGCTCTGCTGCGTGGCACGCCATTAACCATTCATCCATCTTTTTCCGTGCCCTCTTCCACCATCTCGCTTACGTTTGCCTCCGCCTCGGCTCAGCAAGCTCTCCGGGGCGCATTTTGGCACTTTTTCGGCACTGGCAGAACCAACCGGACAACGGGTCCACCGGCAAGGACGACGCTGACGGTTCGAGCTCACCTGGAATCGAGCAAGTGGCGGCCAGGATAGTGGCAGCGTTACCGGCCAGCAATCAACAGACGCTAATGTAAGTAGCGCCCGCCGTTGGTGCGAACGGTGGTCCGTGGTTCTACCTGTTTATGACCCGCATCCTGCTCACTAAGGCTCGGGATCTGTTTTTTTTTGGTTTCCTTCATTCGCCATTCTTCGGTGACGTCAGAATGTGAAGCAAAAAAAAAAGACCAAACTGAATATTCATTTGCAAAGCATTCTGTTTGTTTTTCTGCTTTATATTTCTACGCTGGCCCGCTGGCATTTTCCGATATTTTCTCTCTGCGCGGATGTTTTCATTACCGTGGACCCGGGACCGGCACCGTGCAGCGTTGATTGGGCGGAAAATGGAATCGACCCGGAGCTGGAGTGCCACGATCTCTACCTGACTGGCTTTAGGAACAAAATGTTCGAAATGATGAAGGCTTCCATCGATCAGGACATGGCCAAGGACCCGAACGGGGGCAAGGGGCGCAAAAAAACCGTACAGGTGAGTGTGAATTGAACCGGGAGCCGCCAGCCGCAGCCCAATGAGTTTATGTTTTGCGAAACGGTGTGCTACTTTCGTATTATGTGGCCCATAATCCCCGGCGTGCTGCATTTTATCTACTCTGCTGCGTTGTGCTTTTTCCTGTTTGTTTTGGATTTTCACGGACAGCTTTTTGCAATGCAGCCGACACAGCACATTTTCGCCAGTAATCTTGGCAATGAACACGGATCGTGAGATTCAAAATGGAACACACACATCAATTTGTTCCAAGCGCGCACACGCATAAGCTTTCAAATATATTGTTTTCGTTTCTACGCAAATGGCTAAGAACAGTAACAAAGCATAGAATTTTAGCTAAATCATTGTTACTATACCGTTTAATGATTCCATCTTACACGATTTAAAATCATCTAACTCACAGTCGTTTGGCTTGCTAATGTGTTAACGTAATTGGGGAGTTTAGTGATAACGAACTGTACGTGGAAATTTTAATGCCAACATTCGTGTTAAGCATAAAGGGGATCAAGCCCTAGAAACGTACGTTGCGGAAGCAATTCGTTCCAATCGAGTCCTGGACCAATCAGGCAATGTAACCTTTCCGATAAATCGTTTTCCAATGAGTTCCGGAAAATCTGTCAATCCTACAGTATCTGGAACATATCGTTACATTGGCAGCAGCACATAGAAGAGGAGGTGCTTCCGTCGCATAGCTTCGTCATTACGCGTGGTCCCAGTGTGTGTGTGTGTGTGTGGAAGGAATGTACAATTCGGAACGCTATCAACAGATGCTCGGTGAAAATCTTTGGAAGTGTTAAGCCCAGTTTATCAGTAGGATTATGTGGCTGGCACGATTAGTCGCACGTATGGTGGAAAAGTGTGGTGTCGTTGAAAAATGGTTGGCGGAAAAACGGTTACGTATGACGAGCCGATTCCCGAGTAGCTGACAGGTTTAAGTTCTTTCAAAAGCCAGCATATTTGACCCGCGGGAACCCACGTTGATAGATTAAGGTGTTGGTGAAAGCAATCTATAGTAGCTTAGCTGAGATAAGTATAAAAATAAGTACATAACATACATAACAGGGGTGTGCGTTGAGATTGGGACTGTTAAAAAGATGATTGTACCTGTCGATTGGGACTTCCCAGTTTAGCGGTTCATTCATCATTACCTTGTTTTGACATCAGGTAAATGATTTCAGGTCACAAAAAAAAATATTTCGGTTTGCAACCCATCTTTGAAAGGGTTAGACCATGTCAACTTTTGTGCCTCAAAATGACGTTTCGCGGGAATTAGTTTTTCTACTTCTCTTGAAGAAAACTGCTTCGGAATCGCACCAAATGCTTGTCGGGACTTGTGTTTGGAAGATCGCAGTGCGTTAAGTGGTTTAAAAAAATTCAAAATGGCGATTTTGACTTTACAAAAAAAAGCCTTGAAGGACTTTAAAAAACGGACTTTCTGGTGGGACAGAAAGGTGTGGTGTTTCATAAGTTCCTAAAACCTGATGCAAACGTTAATTCCGATCGCTACTGACAACAAATGCCCTATTTGAACCATGCATTGATCGAAAACGACCAAAAAGCCGTTCCAGTTTCTTTAAATGGAGGCGCCTGGTGGCCCGTGGCAACAAGCACCAGGCGCCCCAAAAAAACAAAACTGTTTCAGGATACTAACAAATCACTTGGATGGGAGCTACTATCCCTCCCCGCGTTATTCCCCAAACTTGGCTCTTTCCGAATATCATTCATTTTCATCGATGGGACACGTATTGGCTGAACAGCCCTTCGTTTTTCTACGAGGAAGTCGAAATGGGATAACTAATTAGTTTACTTAAAAAGTCGACGAATTCTTTCGTCTGGGAATCCATGATTAAGCAGAAAGATAGCAGAAATGTATAGCTAGCGATGGCACATACTTTGAATAAAATAGAAAATCGCATTAAAATTTTATAAACATTTTTTTGTGTTAAAAACAGTCCCAATCTCAACGCACACCCCTGGTAAGTTGTGTGGCAAACTAGTCATGATACAAAAAGAGGCATTTTCATTAGTTCAGTCTTTATGCACGGATTTGTGGCATCGATGCCGTGTGAATGCTGGAACAAGTAGAAGCTAAATAACCAATATTTACTATATATTTATATTTATTAGCTTATAGTATTACTTTATCTAACCTTCCTTGCTTCGCTAGTAGCAACATAATCGATTATTTTTTTTCTACTATCGTTCAGGAAATATTTCACGAACACTCGACGCACATAATGAATTTGAATGAGCACCTGAGTGCAAACAAATACATCTCCTCCAAGGTTCCGGAGCGGATACGACAGAACGTACAGATGAACTTCCGTTCCGGCAGCCGACATCCGCCGTATTTCATTTACGGTGCTCACGGTAGCGGCAAGAGCACGCTCCTGTCGCACATCTACACGCAGCTAACGGGTTGGTTCGAGCACACCAAGGTTCACCGGGTCATACGGTACGCGTCCGCCACGCCACGGTCGGCCTACAACCTGGAGTTGCTGCGCGTCGTCTGTCAGCAGCTGGCCATCATCCTGAACATTCCCGAGGGCTACCTGCCGAAGGATGCGTCATTCGATCCGCTGTACATCAACAATTGGTTCCAGAACCTGCTGAAGCACTGCGAGGATCTGCACAACGAGATACTTTTCCTGTTCATCGACGATCTGCACCGGCTGCATCCGCTCGACTGCGACATCGTGGCCGCCCTCTCCTGGTTGCCGATCAGCCTGCCGTGGAACGTGTTCCTCGTGGTGAGCACCACCGTGCCGATCGAATTGCTGAAACTGACGCCGATGCAGAAGGAGCGCTTCAAATGCTCAGACTACTTTTTCGATCTCTCGCTGGAGCAAAACGAAACCCTAGTGCGGCGCTGGTCGAAAGCGGATCTTCGCTCCTCGACCACGACGACGACGGTGGAGAGTGCCCGGGCGTCGGCCGGTGCCGACCTAACCTTCGCCCAGTTCGTGAACGGAATGTTTGATGCCATGGAGCAGCGCTTCGGGGTGAAGGGTTTCAGCCGATTGGCCGTCTACATAACCTGCTCGGAGTACGGGTTGACCGAGACCGAGCTGCTGGAGCTGGTGATGCCGACTCAGGATGCCGACGTAGCCATCGATAGCCGCGAGGGAGATTTCAACTTTTCCACATTTCGCACGATTCGCAATCAAATGAGTATGTATGACTTTTGGCAAATTAGTGCGCGCCCCGCATGTTCGTGTCGTACTGACCTCGCCGTACCCCCGGACGCCGGTTCCCACACCGTTCCGTTCGCAGGACTTATACTGCGAGAGAAACTTATGTCCGGTAAGCTGCTGATTGTGTGGCGGCACAGCATATGTGCGGAGATAACGAGGGCACGCTACATGACGCCGGACATCACCCGTACCATCCACTCCGAGCTGGTGAACCTGTTCTTCCCTCCTGACACGGACGACAGCGAGGACATGTCGACCGCCCAGCACAGTCGAAAGTCGAGTGAGTACACGGTCCAACGGTGAAGGTGTATTGAGTGCATGAAGTTTCAATGGGTAGCGGGGGGGAGGCAACACAATGCACTGCCTGGTCTGGCCGGAAACTATAAAAAATGACGATGTCATCTGACATAATACCTCAACTGTTTCCTAATTTGAGACACTGTAATTATGTGTTGTATGCAAAGGCTCTCGATTCATTTGCCTTGACTACGATTTGAACCTGCAGGACGGTGTGCATCGGGATAACATTTAAGGATGATCATTTCCTTCACATATAATTAGTTGTGTCTCAACATATTTTTTTCCGTTTTGCCAATTGCGATTTTAAACAATAATCCTCTTTTATCTTTGAGTGCTTTCGAAACTACAGAACTTGTCCGTTTTTCGAGTCGAAAGACAGCTGGTAAACGTATATTTCACTACTCGGAGACTGGCAAAATGCGTCCTCGTCCTCGTCGAGTACTAGAACAAGGCACATTGTTAGCATCAACCAAGAGTAGTGCTATCAGAGGATATTTCTTATCGTGTATTCGGCTCTACGATTGTCTGCGAGGCAGTTGAAAGAAGCACTTGAATTTTCTTACCTTCGTGAAGAAAGAACTTGAATGTTTTCTCTTTGTCTGGCGCCTCTCATTGAGTCTGCTACGACAGCGAAGGCGGCAGAAGTTGAACTTTTCATTTTTATTGGCTTTAACAATAGACGAAACAATGGGTACGGGCATGAAAACTAGGTCCCTAGACACAGTTTCAATCTCCTCTAGCACAGCGCTTCTGCTAGTATCTACACGAAACAATAGGCGGAAGCTTTCGTTATTACGCCGAGCTAAACAAAATAGGAAAGTGCTGGGCCATTGTTTCGCACGGTTTTATGTTTCTGTTCGGTTTGATCCTCCATTCAAACGGAGTGACTCGCGGCAGGTGACTCGTTGCTGGTTTTCATTTTTTTTTATTCCCAGGTGTACTTTTAACACAAATGGAAACTGCTAAACAATAGTGTAAATGGTTAGAATTGATTACGGCTTAACCGGTATAGCAACAAAGCTGTGAATCGGCCCGTAACGGGGATGAAAAATTAAGTGTCGGATGTAGCTCATGAATCCATGCGTTAGCATCCTTTTACTAATGGTTCAGGTGATTAGGAACATTGTTTTATTTTCAGTTTCTAGATACGTCGTAATTTTCTCTATAATTGAACGAAACGTTTTTTTCTGGAATGAATACGAGGTTTGTTCAAAAAGTATCGCGACTTTTCAATTTCCGCGGGCTACGTATATCCGATTTCCGATGTTTTTGTGGCGTTGGATTGCTACACATGTCAGTGATTTTTTGGTGAAAAGTTGAAAATTTTTCAAAAATCAGTCAATTTTTGACAATTTTTTTAGTGTGCACGTGTCTTGGCCCATCGTCGATTTTTGTCTCTTCCAAAAAATGGATGGCAAAGAATCTTTATCAAATTTTGTATGAAAAACGAAATTAAGTACTCGGACGCAATCGAAATGTTGATTGTGGCTTATGGTGAAGCTTTTAAGACCAAAAGCATTGCTTATCGGTGTTTCAAATTTTTCTCAGTAGGCCGAGAAGATGTGAACGTCGAAAAGCCTACTTTGATCGATTGCGAACAGTTTTGCTTGCAGTTTTCTTCGATTGCAGGGTCGTGTTTCATCACGAGTTGTTGCCAAAGGGTAGAACGGTCAATAAGGAATATTACCTAAAAATTATGTGCAATTTGCGCGAAGCAATCCACCACAAACGTCTGGATTTGTGGAAAAACAAAAATTGGCTTTTGCGACACTGCTAACACATCGTTGTTTCTGCGCGAATTTTTGGCCAAAACAACACTCTAGTGATGCCAAAGCCACTTTATTCCCCAGATCTGGCCCCCTGTGACTTTTTTCTGTTTTTTCCTGTTTCCAAAACTTAAATTACCGCTTCGTGGTCAATTACTTTTGGAGTACACAAAAATCGACGATGAGTCAAAACACGCCCAAGCAAAACAGCTGTCCAAAATTTACTGATTACTCAAAATGGCCGAAATTTCTACCATAAGTCACTGACAAGTGTAGCAACCTAACGCCACAAAAACTTTGAAAATCGGATATACATAGTCCGCGGAAATTGAAAAGTCGCGATACTTTTTGAACAAACCTCGTACAGTGGAAAACTTAGAGGCTCTAGAAGACTGGTGTAATTTTGAAATTGTATGAACCATGAAAAGCCCCCTATGCCATTGAAAATAACGAAGGACACTGCGGTTCTGACGTGATCAGTGACGCTAAAGTATTAACTTGAAAATGACTAAGCCACATCTTCTATAACAGCCAGTAGGATATTGCCGAGTTCTGAGGGTAGCTTAATTATACAAAAAAGCCACCGCTGGGCAGAGGTATTGTAAGTCATGGTTAAGGACCGTCAACATGAAATTATCCCCGTGGCCAGATTTGCCGAAGCATCCGAGTGTCTTAACCATCTTTTAATGAACCGTAAAAGCGCTACGCGCCCTCTCAGTCAGTTCTCAGTCTGTTGCATGACCCCTAATACGGAGCTCTGGTTAGTTTATGTCACAGTATAATGTATACGCAATAACACCGGGGTGAAAAAAGCGATCATTTCGCGGCCTTTTAGGGTCATTTAGAGGTGTCATACTTTTTAAGATGTTCGATTATCGCACTGTGTTTGGGCGTTTGGCCGGAAGAAAGATGTTTCTTGGGCAGGGTCCCTTTTCTGAGCACAATGTACGTCCCGTTTCCTCCCTGCCAAAAGGCACCGTCGATGAATGTTTTTTTCCATTAATCACCGAGGCTTACATAAGAAAATTAGGTAACTGCCGGTCATGGTCGTTAGATTCAATTTTGTTCCGCCCGGTTTTAAGGCTGTCAGCAGCAGGGGTGGTGTGAGATAAGGTACCTTTTATCAAATAATCAGCTATCCGGTCCGTTTTTTGAGGTCGAAAAAGTGCCAACATTTAGCCACCATTTGGGGAGGTGAGTTAAAATGAATTGTGGAGAGCAAAGTTTTTGAGGTACAGCAAGACATATTGCAAGTAACGCCGAAATGGATTTCAATGGTTCCCGCGGGTAGTTTGGATGCCCTTCTGGTTATTCATGCAACAAGCCGAAGGTTTTGTGTGGTTCGAATTAAACTTCAACTTTATTAAACTCAACTTTCAACTTTATTAAACACGAGTCCATGTTGCATTATGTGACAATATTCACGAAACACCGTTCATGCAACTTCTGATTGAATCAAGCCACTTTAAAAACTCAATCAGAAAATTTAGGTCCTCGAAAACTTTCGTTCTCTTCCTTTTCTGCCAAGGTATGCAAACGCAACAGGACGACAACGTAACGCAAGTTTTGAGCCTTGGTCCGGACATCTCCTACAGCATACGGCACGTGGAGGAAGCGTGGCATCATCTGATTAAGTCGGAGGACACCAAAAAGCTCAAAGAGATTGCTGTGTGCAACTTCGACTTCCTGCTCGCCGCGGTAGGTTGTTGCAGGTTTACTTACTCCGTAGTAACCACAAGTAACTTCGTCACTATTATTGAAACATGCCATCCCCAGGTGCAAACGGTGTCCATAAGCTATTTGCGATGCCTAATCGAGCACGTTCGCTGCTACATCCTGGACAGAGACATCGAGCTGGTGTACTACACGATCCGGAAGTCGAGCGATGTACTGACCCGCGATCCGATGCAACTGGGGGCACAGGTACGAGCGCACGCTCTCTCTTTCTCTGGGTCACTGCAACTTCCGGCGTTGTTTCCCCCGCTTCGCAGCTTATATCCTGGTTGAAGTCAGTCTCGGCCCACGAAGGACCTCAGGCGCTGCTGAGTGTTACAGTGCAATCGGCGACAGCGTGGTGCGATGGGTACACCGTTCCGCTACTGGTGCCGCTAACTGGGTGGCTTCCGGTCCCGCTGCCCAGCCAAATACGATGCATGACCGTGCCGGGCCCGGGACCTGTCCGGTGCATCGCTGTATCACCGTCCAAGCAACACCTCATTCTATCGCCCAAGGTTGGCGATCCGCAAATGTGGCACATAATGAGCAATAACTTAGTGCACACATTCAAAGGTGAGTGAACGAAGTGCCATGATTTTAACACTACATACCAAATTAAATTGCATGAAACAGCTCCAAAGCAACAAACGGAACAGATAGGATGATAATTCAAATAGAAATCTTCTTAACAAACTTTATTTCCTGATTCGCTACATTTTACCGGAATCTCTCAATTGCTTTTCGGTTTCGTGAGAGAGAGAGAGAAAGAGAGAGAAAGAGAGAGAAAGAAAGAAGAGGGAGAGATAATCTTGCTAAAACATTCAAACGGCGGTTTAATTCAAAGATTTTCAGGCTCCTCTTGATAAAGCTATTTGCATAGTGTTTGTTTGTAGCTTTAATTTTTTTTGCCCTCTTGTGAAAGTTGTGAAGGGAATGAAAGTGAGGTTTCAATGGTTTTAATTAGAAGGACGGAAAGCATAGAACCAAGGCACGAGATACCTTGAATCTTTTCGACCCTGGGCAGAAGGTAAACCGCTCAAAGTAAACATAAGATGTACGTTCAAATCGTTCAGTGCGCAACGACAAGCGATCGAATTATGTTCGGTTCGGTTCGTTTGAAGGAGCACATGGATCGATGCTGGTCAAAATTAACAAAACGTCAATAATAGCATTTTTGTAAAGTAATAGATGGATGGGTCATTTACAGTCAATCTAGCAACTTAAACATTTATTATCCGTTAGATATCCGCCGATTTACGCCAGTCGACGTTGGCGCTACCGTGATCCGACTCGCGTCTGAACAGCGCTCGCTAACAGACGTGTTTTTGCCCGTGTCCGTGCGCAGACTTGATAAAAGAGAAAGGTGTATAGTGAGAGAGCAGTTTTTTCTCTCCTGACGGTACTCAATATATCTTTCCCTGCAAGCGATCAAAAAGCATGTAGCAGCATTTCAAAGGATTTTTGACGAAGCTAGCAAATTTCAGGAAGTAGAAACCTTTAAAAAGTGTGGAGTTAAAAGTTTTGTGTGAAGTGCGGTGTGAAATCAAAAACTCTACGGAAAAGTGCGTTTTGTTGTCCGGTTCCACGAATTCCTCCCGGGTCCCGTCATAGCGTCGTTTCAAAGAACCCGTGTGGGAGTTTCATATGTTGGATTTTAGGAAAAGAAACTATAAAGGCAGGGAATATAAAATGTGCAAAGATATAGGAACTCTTATAGGTACATGGCATTAAACGAGGGAAAAGTGCGAGGAACAAAGCAGTGTGCCTTCGTATTTATACGGGAGGAAAAACCTTTTGTATGTAAAAACTGAACATTCAAGTGCTTGAGAGTGAAGCGAGTACAGATAATAGTGACATTTAATTGGTATACAGTAATGAAAGTGTAGAAAATAGGAATGTACGAATGCTAGGCTATTACAGCTCAAAATCTCTATAATACAAAAGAAAAAAAAAAAACGTTCAAATCGTCGTTATGTTTTTTGTGTGCATGGATTTAGCATTCATTCGTTAATGAAAAAGTTTCACTGAAAAAAGGTACCAAATTTAGTTTTTGGTCGGGTTACTTTTTCGGAAGGAAGTTCCTTGCGTTAACAACCGTAGTGTCGTATTTATTTACCCATCCGTTGTTACTGTATTTAAAAAAAAATCACTTGTCAATAAGAGATTTCTATGACAAAACAGAGGTAGAATAAACGAAATAAAATATCATGACGTAGGAATAATACGACAATGGCAGAAAATAAGAGATGCAGGTATAGATAAGTAGAGGGAGTTTTCGGAAATACTTGGCATACTTTACATAAATTAAATGTTGATTAGCTTGTTTAGCTTGTTACTGACAGAGAAAGCATATTTGCTATTCTTTTCTACACTTCAGTGAACTGTCATGTATACTTTAGACACTTATGTCTATTTTGCGGCAAAGACAACGTATTTTATTGCTTTCAACACAAGATCAAATCAACGTACGTTTCACTTTCCATTTCTGTCTTTTGTGTAGGTCACACTGGTCCGGTTACGTACATGAAGGTCCAGTCGCAATATCTGGTCACGGCGTCCGAGGACACTTCCGTTATCGTCTGGGACATGAAAACGTTGGCAATAAAGCTGAGATTACGGTAAGCGTACAATGATGCATCTTTGTAGTAATACCAACAATGTAATGTACATTTTGGCGTTAAAACTGGCCTCAAAATGAACAACGATCCTATAGGAGCCTTCTGGTAGCTTTTAGAATATGCACAGCGTGTGATTTGCATGTTGCGCCCTGTGTTGGGGACAACTCGATCTTGTTACAATAGTTGGAACATGAAACCACACCGAAGCTGAGCATAGAACTTGGAAGAGCTGGGATATCGGCTATGCGACGACCATACCATGCGGTACCATTCCTTGACGCCGACATGCAAATGAAAGCACAATAAGTTTCTAGATCATCGTTCGAGCGTACGATTTATCACTCCCTGCGTTGTGTCATCAGCATTACCACATGTCTTGCCTTTCTGCCATACCCATAAATCAAACTTCCAGCGCTCAGAAGGGTACGGTCCTTCCGTTTTTTTGCATTTTCGTCCACCATAGGGCGAGGCGTGTTAGAAAAAAGGAGTCACGGTCATGTCAAAGGAATCCCACCAGTCCGGGGGGCGGTGGTGGGAAGGTGAAATTTGAGAAATTAATGAGTTTCTAACATGCTAAGGTGGCAAATCATCGACTCTCTCCTTTCCCGTGGTGCCCCGCTGCCGTTGTAAGGTGAAGAGCAAGGACCTAGAGCGCTCATCGCGCACGGTACGTGCGAGCAGCAATTGGTCGTGTCAGCAGGGATTTGAATGAGAAATCTAATTTGCATATTCGTTGCTGGCAAGGTATATTTTTGTTCCAAGAGCGGGACGCTTTGCGAAGGATTTGGTGCGTGAATTCGGTTTCTTCAGCCCTGTGAAGATGCGCAACAGCAAACATCTAACGAGGCCAATCGTGTCGAAGAAGGACAGATCGCTGTTAATGAAACGGTACCACGCTGGGTGCGGAAAGAAAACCCCCAATCTATGTTACTTTTCCAAGGCACGTATTAGTGTGTGTTCCTTACTGGAAATCGATAAAACCATGATAACGCAATTTGCGTACTTCAAAAAAAGTATGTTCATCGTATCGGTGGACGAAGGTGACTCTGAAATTGCGTTACAACCTCACAACCCAAATTCTCCTGAGTGATGCTTAGCAACGGTAACAGTAAAAAGCCGGTCCATAGACTGTCAACAGTATCCTTCACAAGCAGCCGCAGCAGGTACAATGATTGATTATTGAACTTCCGGCAAAGGTATACCCCAAATGGGTAGTAATGAGTAGAAAACACATTCGCTCAAGCAAACAACCGAAAACGAAGCATTACATTACCCAAAGCATTAGACTTGCGTCTAATCGATCCTGAACGTGTTCCTTCAAATAACAGTTTGGGGAATATGAAGTCGCCAAAGGAGATAATATCTAGGCAATATTTAACCTATTCTTTTTTTCTAGTTGAGTTGAGTTTAACCAGAATAATTTCAGAAGCTCATTCGGAACAACTCTTATCAGTAGTTGTAGTTCTCCCAATTTGCGAAGCGATTTCCGTCATATTTAAGCAATGTTTTCTTCAATTTCAGTAGTTCTTGAATCGCTTGAGCAAGACAAATTATTAACGCAATTATGATCGTTTCTTTTTCGAATTTGAATATCAATATTTTTGTGCGGGGTAAAACAGTTTCGCCAAAGAAATTAGGTTGAAAACACAACCCAAACGCAAAACGTGCCTGAGGTGACACAACGAATTGAGCGATTGAGATGAAAGCGATTGAGCGAACGATAAAAACCGTCTACTTTTACACGGAATGCATAATGAATTTTCCGGAAATTATGTGGAGTTTTCACATTTCCGGTTTAACGAATACATTAGAATCGATATTGAATAAATTCTCTCCTTCATATATTCGTTTTAAATGAATGGTCATGAGTAAGGTATATGATATATAAATAAAGAAAACACAGAGTAAGTCCTCTGCTGTTTTGGCCGTCGATAAAAGCAAATTTTCAGAAGAGAAATAAGGTTTAAAAAAATGAGAAAAAGTATGACGCTACTACATATTGATGATATTGATTGATATTGATGTTGAGATTATATTTGTTGTTGAACCTGAGTCAATGGTCAGTCAGTAAGAGCTATACCATCCGGACAGCTGCCAGTATTGAGCAGTAATAATTGTTGTGAATTGCGTCAATAATCAAAAAGCATATTATGTTGCCTTCTAATTTGACATTTCCTCTTTATGTTACACTTTAAGGGCAACGTTTTATTGCTCTTTGCCAAATATAAATACAAAACTAAATCTAAACGAACGGTGTACCACTCTCCAGTGGAGATTCTTAATTTTGTGCATGATGATGAAAAATCACGTCTGGTGGCAAATTTTGGCCTTTAACCCTTTAATTCGACGAACCCTGCGAAGGCGGCCAAAGTAGCTAAAAGTGAAAAATCTTTAGAAAATATCGCCACATGTGCTACATGCCTCGTAAAAGGAGCGAAAAATCGACTCACAAACCTTCCGTGCAGATGGGCGCTGTTTGTGATGCAAATGCCGGGCACTTTTGGCCGGTTTTAGTTTTCTTTTCGCCGTATTTTGCCAGTACAGAGCAAGGATTAAGGGCAGGATGATGAAGAATACGACACAGAACGACAGAATAGCCGCCGTCCTTTGCGGGATGTAAAAGGGATGCCTGGGGTCGGCCGTGCTCTAGACGGCGAACTATTCGCAAGGAGTGGCGCAGCTTTGTTGTGCCACGATTGTCGGTCGCCTTGACCGAGTCACAAAAGAGCCTTTAGCATATTCAATGTTCCTTGGGTATGACATCATCTGCCAGCGATGTCGGGCAGGTCGGGGCGTCGGAGCACGCTGTGTTCCATTTGCATTGATAAGCCCCAGCGTACTCCCCTTCGGTTAGTGGCCCATATTTTACAGCAGATGGCGAGGCGATGCAGCCTGTGACTCCGGCTCGTTCCCGTTCTCGTCAGAATATTAAGTTTTCAATTAACATCGCCACGACGGAAAATGGTAATTTCATTTTATCATTTGTAGTCTTGCGCCATCGTTCTAGGCTTATGGCAGGTCGATGTGATGGGGGCAAAAGTGGCCAACAAAAGGGCAGAAATTGGGATACTATTCAAGCTAGAAGAAAGTATACTATACTGAAATTAACAGTAGTCATTCGAAGTTGCTAATAACTTTGAGAGCTGAGAACAATTTTGAACTTTTAAAATATGAATGATGAACGTTTTTTGTATTGATTGACAAAAACCATCCGTTCATAATCTTTTGATGAAATTAAAACGTCCCTCGTAAACGTGTCTCGAGCCTGACAACGGCCAATTCCAACCAACGGAAGAACTTCGTAAATTAGTATAAGTAATAAGGCAAGCTCAACGTACGCCACTATGCACGACAATAAGCTGAAGGACACTTTAAATCACGCATTGCTCTTGACTTTTTCTGACAGAGAACACATTGCTCCTGCCTTATGCGCGACTCTAGCTCTGGACAACAAGTACTTTATCAGTGGAAGCGACGACTCGAGCATTATCGTAGCCCTGTTCGACGGCGGAAAATTTGTAAGACATTTAATGGCGTTGAATAAATCACGCGATCGTGCCTTTCGTGGTTTGTGCGCAAAATTGTACAGGTTGGCTTCCGTGTTTCCGTTCTCGATTAGGTGACAAAGATAGATCATCACCGTGGGCCAGTGACGGCGCTCCATGTGAGCTACCCGAGCGAGGTCTTGGTCTCGTCCAGTCACGATGCAACCGTTTGCCTGTGGTCGTTGGAAAACTTCTCGCTGCTGAACTGCATTCAGCTCTCACAGCCGGTACTGAACACCCAGATTTCATGTGATTCCGTAAGTATTTGGGAGTACCCTGTCCACAAGCGCCAGCCCACAGCCCGGGCAGATAGCCCAAAGAGCCGTCGACTTTCTGACCGCAAACACTTTGTTCCTATGTTTTCTATCATTCCACCGTCTCATCATCGTCGGGGTCTCCGTAGACTTTTCTGCTGGTGCACTGCGCGGACAACGGTCTGTATCTTCGCTCGCTGACCACCGGGACCGACCTGCACGCTCTGAAAGGGCACAAATCGAAGGTAAGCAGCTTACGGGTGGCACTAATCCTATAAACGGAAATTACGTGGAAAACTTTCATCTCGCGTCGCGTGAGTAAAAAGCGCAAAAATACGGAACATCGGAGAGTAACACAAACTCACCAATAAGTCGCCCCCAAATGCGGGCGGCTATCGGGGAACGTTTTTGATTTCCTTGGCTGACTCGTCGTTCGCTGCCGACTGGAACGATTCGACTATGCTGAGCAAGAAGTTGATGCGATAAAAAGTGCAGTGACTTATTATTGATGGTTGGCACAGATTGTATCGAAATCGGAGCCTTCGGAAGTGAAAGTTTTATGCTTTTCTCCGGACCGTAGGGCCAGAGTTAACGCTGTTTGATTGCGATAGCCGTGGGTAGTAGTGAAACTGTAGGTAGCAAAATGAAATCGAAATTTGAGTTTCAATTTATTCAATTAATGATGTGATGAAAAGTAGTTTTCAATACTGTACTAGAGAAGTAATACCCCAATAGTAGATCTCCGGTTGACTCGTGATCAATTCTTGTTCGTTTTTGCACAACAGACGATAACGGTCTAATTATGCAGATAGAAATCACGTTTCCAGATGTTATTAATCTTCTCACTTTATGCTTTATGCACTTCTCGAGATGCTTTGGATTTGATATACCAAGGCACGTTTTTACTAGGTCTAAGACTTGAGAACCGGACTGTTAAAAAGCTGGCTGTACCTGCCGATTGGGACTTCCCAGTTTTGCTGTTCATTCATCATTACCTTGTTTCGACATCAGATAAATGATTTCAGGTCGAAAAATAAATTACTTCGGTGTGCAACCCATCATTGAAAGGGTTAAACTATGTCAACTTTTGTGCCTGAAAATGACGTTTTGCGGGAATTATTATTTTTCTGCTTCTCTTGAAGAAAACTGCTTCAGAATCACACCAAATGCTTGTCGGGACTTGTGTTTGGAAGATCGCAATGCTTTAACTGGTTTAAAAAAATTCAAAATGGCGATTTTGACTTTACAAAAAAATGCGTCCAAGGACTCCAAAAAACGGACTTTCTGATGGGACAGAAAGGTGTGGTGTTTCACAAGCTCCTACAACCTGATGAAAACGTTAATTCCTATTGCTACTGACAACAAATGATCAATTTGAACCCTGCATTGATCGAAAACGACCAAAAAGCCGTTACTGTTTTCTACAATGGAGGCGCCTGGTGGCCCGTGGCGCCTAGCACCAGGCGCCCCAAAAAACAAAACTGTTTCAGGATACTATCAAATCACTTGGATGGGAGCTGCTGACCCTCCCCGCGTTATTCACCAGACTTGGTTCTTTCCGAATATCAATCATTTTCATCGATGGGACACGTATTGGCTGAGCAGCCCTTCGTTTTTCTACGAGGTAGTCGAAATAGGATGACTAATTAGTTTACTTAAAAAGTCGAAGAATTCTTTCGTCTGGGAATCCATGATTTAACAGAGAGATGGGAGAAATGTATAGCTAGCGATAGCACATACTTTGAATAAAATGGAAAATCGCATTAAAATTTTATAAACGTTTTTTGTGTGTTAAAAACAGTCCGGTTCTCAACTCTTAGACCTAGTATATTTAGCAAAATTGATATAATTATATTATTCAGGAAACGTTCTATTTAGTCAAGCTGGATCGATCAGCATTAACGATTAATTATTAATTCTTACACTTTACACATGGAAAGGTTGAATTTGGTTTGGAAAAGGTGAAAAAGCACTTTGAAATAGTCGGTAGCCTAACACTTTTCACAAACATTTCAGATTCTACAATTACAACTTTCACGAAATTGCCCAATCACATGCGCACAGCCTACAAAAACCAACAACAAAAAAATACAGTAAATTACAAGAAAAATGGTTGATCACAACCACGGCAATATGCTGCGCACGTTTCGATGCGGCGTGAAAAAGTTTCTGACGTTGACACACATTGAGCGCTGCGTCACATCGGAACTATCGGAAACCGATCAAAACGTCAACACCAGCGCCGTGATTGTTTTCGCCTGTCTTTTCCAATAAATATGCACGATTATGAGCAGCTTACGGCTGACGGGCAGAGACGAATCAATGGCGCACCGCAAGTGGGTTGCGGTTTGATTCCGATTCCGGTATAAATGACAAATCAATTCGTCACTCCAACGCCGCGATGACATTCCGTTCCGTTGGCTTTTGAAACACAACCGGAAACTCACTGTCTCTCCGCCTTTCTCTCTCACACACACACACTTTCGGGGACAGTATTCATCTCCGTGTGTCACATTTCAGCAATCAAAGGATGCTCTTCATGTTCCGGGTGGCGGTGTAGTGCCGCCACAAAATGTGGCACCTTCGTCAGCCTTGCAAGCAGCTCTGCGTGGAGTCGTTCCTTTCGTTCGCAGCGCGTGTGACATCCAGGAATGGATCCAATTTGAATCACGGAATCAGCGAACCCCGACATGGTTACCGATTCCGACCTGAAAGTGGTCCTTTCCGCGTCCTTGCGTTGTACGCGGGGCAGACATTGCGCCGGGTGATGTCTCGAAATCGGATTTAAATGTTATTTCGTGGTGGAAGTGTGAGCAAAACAATGGCAAGTAAAAGTACGTCTCCAAACCCGGGGTTTCTCTAGACGAATCTCGACTTCCGTTGTGAGCGCTGGCCGGGCCAGGGCCCGGGTGGGTCGCTCCGCTTGCTTAGTGCTTTCCGCTGAACTTATTAACTTTGACTCGATCGATCTGAGACTCGAGAGTCGAGCCCAAGAAGGGTAGCGTGAGAGATTGAATTTCACCGCTCGCCGGTGTGTATTATGGGGTTTCGGGAAGGAACTTGGTGCGAATGTGAAAAAAGGCTCAACGTGGATATTAAAGCGCACCGTACCGTGAAGCTCCGCTGCGGCGCAAGGCTTTGCGGAAATTGGATGCTTCGAGTGTTGCCAAAGTGCTAAGATGCACGATTTCCATGCTGTCATAGGCAGGATACCGGTACAGGCGTCTGAAAGCCTTTCCTGGTCCTGGTCCGGTATTGTCACTGTCGTCGGAATGCGAAAAAAACGCCAGGGAGAGGGTGCGCCAATGTGATATGCTTGCCAAAAAGGGAATTAATGTTTGTCCCTGAGCGTCAACTGATAGGGTTCCGGATAGTGGTTCTGGAAGACGCATGAGATGGATCATCTGACATGCACGACATGCGAATTGTCCATGAAAGTAATCCAATTCTTAATGAACTGGCCGTTCTTAGGTCATCGACCATGTATTCGGGTTTTGTTTTTTTATTAACTCATGATGATGTCCGTATTCCTCAAATTCGCATCTGGGCGTAAGAAATGGCTGGGTTTCTCAAATCTTAACTAATTTCATTACCTAAGCCAATTCAAGCGGATAGTGAATTCTACACGCCAGTGACACCAACCCAGCATCAAATTTGAATAATAACAAACCTTTTTTTGTCTTTTAAAAATAATTTTAAAATTTCATCGGCGGCGGATACGTCTGTCGAAACCTTTTATTTAAACTTCAAAATATTATTCCGTTCAATATTCAATAAAGAACAATATTATTTAAAAAAATTCCGTTCAATATTTTGTTTAAGATATTTCAGATGGTCCAATTTGTGTCAAATATGCACCGTATTGTTGGAAAATTTTGTTGCCATTTTAAAAGTAGCTTTATAATGCCTCTCTTATAAAAATCTTTTCTTTCTCTCTTTTATAGTTATAGTTATAGAAGAATGCCTCTATTATAGAAGTTTCAGGTCAATCGCTAGTTTCAAACGGCCCAATTGTTGACAATAGAGATCTGGATTTAGTGTTTGTCCGTACGGAAGCTAAAGGCCCGTTTACACGTAACGATATATCTGAACGATGCCTTGTATGAGACCAATCGTAACGATATATCGTTACGTGTAGACAGCAAAATAGTACCAATTTGCTTGTTTACGACCATAGTTTCAGATCAAAAAAATCTAATGCGTCGAGCATCAATTTCGGTCCGTTGGATCCAATCTCCATACATGTGTGCGTGTGCTGACGGTGGATATACATGTGTGCCTGTGTTGATTGTTGTTTTGGCATGTTGTTTTGAATGTTTTTAAAGCAAAAGTTTAACGTGAGAATAATGGCTTCGCTTTAAAAGCCATTTCCTCGACCACTGGGACTGATAAGTACTCTTGGCACGTTCTATTTTTTACTTTTAACCGAAACGCACAATGCCAAGAGAAACCAATACAGTGTTACTTCCATGGCTGTCATTGCAAATCGAAACGATACATCGTGGCGTGTAGACGCTCCACCTTGGCTACGATATATCGTTACGATTAATCTGATACAAGGCATTGTTCAGATATATCGTAGCGTGTGAACGGGCCTTAATACTCATTCTGAAATTCATAATAAATGATTCCCTTCAAGCCTCACCAAATGCACAGTAGGCCTCGATCGTTTTCGCATAATATTGTCGTATGTATCCCATTTCTCTTCTCCATTTAAGAAATAGATCGATTCCGTTCCGTTTGGCTAAAACTGCGCAACTTGAAATTTGATCCATCACGTCTTTTGTGCTGATTCGTGTGGCACCCAAACATCGAGCTTCTTTGTGAATCCTGCTTTGTGCAAATGGCTTAAAACTGTTTGATGGTTATTCTTTAGCTCCTGACCAATCTTCTGATTACTAACATACCGATCAACTTTGCTTATTTCTGTGATTTTATCGACATTTTCAACGACGGGTCTGCCGACAAAAAACAAAAAACGGTAAAAGCATTTTCTGAATTGTGAAGTCATCTTGATAAGGAGCATTTACTTGAAATTGTTTGAGCCATTCTTTACGAGGAATCGATCACTACAGCCATCCACCGAGAAAATAATGGATTTCTTTTTAGACAACCTAATATAATTTTTGTAAAGTTTGAAGAATCATTAAACTGTCTTCACAAAAATCATAACCTGAGTGAGTCCTTAATAACATACTTTATCTGGCAAAAACACACACGGGGTTAAAAATCAATCTGAACATCTTCCTCATGGATGCTCTTAAGAGGGTTTTATCATTTTTGGAATATGTCTCAGATGCGTATTCGAGTACTAGGATTATGACGATTCTGTGTAATCCCAGCTTGGACCACCTCGACACGAGATGTGAGCGAAATAGTCTTTGTTATTATTGCAGATATAAGACAGATTCATCAAAATGATTGTGTGATTGCATATGTGTTTCCGATTCATCCAAAGATCCGTTAGATATGCTTCGTCCAACTCACGTAGCAAATATCCCGAGACATGTAAATATCGTTCCTCGAGTCCGAATTGTGTTGTCTGTCTATTATTATACAATTTAGTTTCACATTAGTAATTCAAACAGAATTAGGAAAATAATAAATGACGTTCGAAGTTGAGACCTGAAAATGACTGATGACTGTTTCGACCGGCAAGCAAGTAAGCAGTTCTACGAAACTTTCACTTCCATCCACAAACCGCTCTACAGGGTCGATTGGCTGGGTCGGGCTTAAGGTTAGTTGCTATTCAAATGTACGCAGGTGCCGTTAAACGACTCCCCGTCAGGCAGACGAACCCCGGTCCCGGTCAGATTAAGACACGGGGGTTAAACTGTTCAGCCCATTGTTTTGTGCAAAGGATGCGGACTGCGAACGATAATACGCTGCGACCGCAAACCGCAAGGATTTCGAGGATTGGCCAAGTGTGGGGCCGTTTGCACCGGGAACGGTTATGGGCCATGTTCGTGGGGGATTATTAAAGGGTTTGATTTTAATTTGATTGCTTTTGCTTTTCACTGACTGGCACTGACTTGCTGGCTGAGTTTGCCGTCGCCGTCTCGTGCAGTAGCTGTGCCTCCAATGGGGGTTCTTTCATTCATGCTTCTTTTGTAACGTACGAAGGACTCGCGCAGGATACGTTGAGTCGAATGATGCTCGTCGACATGGAAATGTAATGGAATGCGTTTCGATTGCCAGGTACGAGCGCTCTGCATTGCGATGGACAGCCAGAGGGCCATCGTCGGCAGTGAGGATACGCGAGCGCTGATCTTCGATATGCACTCGGGGCGCATCATACGCTCGCTGCCCCCGAACCCAGGCGCCGTGACGGCCGTGTACGTGATGGAAAAGGACGACTACCTGATCACTGCGGGTGGCAACAAGATCACCTTCTACTCATTCCGCAACGAAGATTCCATCGTCAATTTCTACCCGAAGAAGAAGAAAACGCTCAAAAAGTTCCACCGCAACCGGTTGGCGCTCCAGTCGACGTCCAGCCCGGTGCTGTGCTTCGACCTGTCCCGCGACTCCACGATGGCCGCGGTGGCCTCGAGTCGCTGCGTGCAGATCTGGCAGCTGAACTCGCCGGAGCTGACCAGCATCCTCGAGGGCCACACGGCCACCGTGACGTGCGTCGGCTTCGCCCCGAACTGCGAGCTGGTTGCGTCCGGCTCGGAGGACAAGTCGGTGAACGTGTGGAGCCTGGCGCTCGGCACGGTCACCACCACCTTCAAGGGCCACAACACGTCCATTACGTCGGCCATCACGTTCATGATGGACTCGCGGCGCATCATTTCCGCCGACCGGGACGGCTGTCTGTACGTGTGGGTCGCGGACTCCGGCATCGTGCTGCAGAGCGTCCAGGGCCCGCACAAGTGCCTGTCGGTGACGAACAACATGAAGTTTGCGGTTTGCACCAACGGCGACCACAGTCTGCGGATTTGGTCGCTGACGCGCGAGGACGAGAAGTACACGGTGTCGCACTCGGACGAGATCACGTGCTTCGTCATCACGGCCGATTCGCTGTACACCATCACCGGGTCGCGTGACATGTCGCTCAAGGTGTGGCAGACGACGGGCGGCAAACTGGCGCAGGTGCTGGTCGGGCACACGGATGCGGTCAGCTGCGTGGCGGTGTCCGTCACCACCAAGAGTCAGGTCATTTCCGGCTCGAAGGACTCGAACCTCATCATCTGGGACATACACACCGGCGAGGAGATCCACACGCTGGCCGGCCACCTGGGCCCGGTGACGTGCGTGAAGGTGTCGGCCGACGGAACGACGGCCGTATCCGGCAGCGACGACAAAACGCTGATCGTGTGGGAGATCAAGCGCGGCCTGGCGCTGACCTCGCTCCAGCTGCACGTGCAGTTCACCCGGTTCGACATCAGCCAGGAGTGTTCGCGCATCGTCGTCCAGCTGGTGGACAGCTCCTGCCTGCCCATCATCTGCCTGCACAATTCCCCCGCCAGCTACATCAAGCTGCCGACCTACTCGGCGCCGGCGCGCGACGTGGAAGACTTGCGGCCGGCCGGACCGAAACGGCCGGCACGGCGGCTGCTCAAGAAGGAGGTGTCGCTCGATACGTACACCTGGCAGAAGAAGTACGCCCATCTGACGTCCTCTGTCATGATGGCACAGGTTGACGAGCGGCTGAAGCGCCGCTTCTCCGTGTCCGCCAGCATGGAGGAGATCTCGAAGCTGGCCGAGGCGAAGAACGTGGAGTCGCAGGCCAACCTTGGCCCCGAGCAGGCGGCCCTCGCTCAGTCGCAGCACTTTGACCAGCTGGAGGCCCTCTGGAACAAGCGATCCCCACCACGGCGCCGACTGAATGCGGTAAGTAGCGCCGACTCCGACCACACCACCTTCCGACAACTAATCCGACTCCAATCCATGCTCATTTCCGTGTCCGTTTCGCTAAAGTCACTGTCACGCCAATCGTCGCTGGTCGAGGACCGGATCGACTCGTCGGACGAGGACGAGTTTCAGGAGGAACGCGCAGGTATGTCGAAGAAGGTAGCCCTCCATCAGGCCGCGTCGCGTCCCTTTTCGCTTTCGGTAGATGCATGGAACTGTTCAAGTCTATACTCCTCAACCACCTCTTCTGCCACCGCCAACACCCAGTACAACCAACCGTACCATCACCAGTGGTACCAGTGCCACCACCAGCATCAGCATCAGCCCGACTTGCTGCGCGAGGTGCTGTTGCTCAAGAAGCAGTACTCGGTGCCAGCGGCGGGCAGCGGCGTCGATTCGGGCGAAACCGCTGACGCCACGCTCAAGCTGTCCTCTACGCAAACGGATATGCAGGCCCTGTTTCGGCACTGTACCTTCGGTACGCTCAGCTGCCACTCGCGCCGCCGACAGTCGAGCCCGGAAAGCGATCAGTATCACGTCCGCCGACGCCGCCGGTCTCGCTCGATCGACAATCTCAGCCACGAGATGGCGGCGATGTGTGTCAAAAAGTATAAGCGTAACTCCATTTCTCGATCGTGTCGCATGCAGTGAGCTTGAACGCTGTTGCTGCCGCTGCCTATGCCCTTATGCTCGCCCTTAGCTTGGACGTTTGTGCTATCTGAGAGCAAAGCTTCATGACCGTACAGATCTTCTATTGATACGCTCGAGTCAATTGGTAGGGACACGGAACGAAAAAAATTGGCTATCTAACCGTGCATGTCGCTTCGGCCCATAAGCACCATCGGCCCAAGTCGGCCATAGGAAGGTTGGCGAGAGGGTTTGCTACTTGGAATTGGTGCCTCCTCCTTGGTGCTCCGTTGGACCTACGCTTTGCTATCTCTACTTTGCTTGTTTTTCTTCTAACTTACTACCTTTCTGCAGATTCCGATCTACCACCGTCATTCTAGTCAATTTGTTACTCAGCACTTGGTCTCTCTACCGTAGCTAGAAGTTTACAGTCCCGTAGAATCACTGCTTTCCCAATTACTCTCCATGGACGTTAAAACTAGCGATTACTAGTGTTCTTTCGATTAGTGTGTCGAGTTTATAGCATGTGTAGCACACCTTTCAACCTCTAGCGTACTCTCTAGAGAGCGTTGCAGCATTTCTTCGATTGGCCTAGCCTTCGGTGCTTTACGTAAGTAGTATTCAAACAGTTATTCTCCTTTTCCATTTACTGCATTTTCAAAGCTCGCTCGTCTTTGACCATTCTGTTCACTTTTGCTACTGCTTGCTTTAACATCAAACTTGCTACGTCTTACTTTTGCATCCTTAGTGTCAGCGAGAGACGCAAAGAAACATCTCATCGGTTCACACGGTTCTTACTCTCTTCATTGCAGATGTTCTAGCTGATTAAGTTACACCGGATAGCGCCGGATTAACAACCCACAGAATAGCTATTGAACTGTTTGCCTTTCGCGGAACTCAGCGTTTTTGAGACGATGTTTTGCTGACCGGCAAATCCGGAAGCACCGTAGAAACAGACTTTAGATTACATTCCAGGACGTTTCTTGCCGAATGCTTAACTCAAGCCCAACCGCGAGGACTTCAACTGGAGCCCTGGAGGAGCTTCCTTAGCTGGAGATACTGTTAGCTGTTTTCCTCCCGCCACAGAGTAGTGCCCAAAAAGCTGGTCAATATGGAGCTTTGAGCAAAGTGGATCTCGAAATCGTATCGAAAGCTCTCTTTTCGTAATCAGTTTTCGCTCATGCGCCTTAAGGAAAATTTAGTTTCTTGTTCGTTATAGAAAAAGCTTCTAAATACCATTTCTAAAGCTCATTGGAAGGCCGTGAAAAGAACGAATGTGCCCCGTACAGCCGGTGGAATCGAAAAAGCTTCTGTTATTTAGCTCGATTGAGTGTTAGACGTTGCGATGTTAAGCTCGGGCGCCAAGTACTTGCCAAGTGGTATTGGCGGCAATAAGTTTGCACAGTTTTCCAAACTGTTTTCCATTACGATTACGAATGGACCGTAGTAATATTGTGTGTTGTGAAGTAGAGCGATGTTATGATATTACAAAAGCAAACCTCCCGATACATAGAAAGCAAACAAACGATTTATAGCATAGCAAAAGCGGGAACGCTAACGACAAGCCAACAGCAACCTTAATATGTTCGATGCGGTAATAAAGCAGAACTCACCGTTTTGTGGCACTGTTTAGTGGAAATGGATGTTCTTTCTAAAACATTAATGTCTAACGATTTTATCGGAGGCTTCAATAAGAATACAACATACCAACGGGGTCCCATCATGCGCGTGACTGCATCGCGGCGGGAACAGAGTCATTAACAAGTTGTACCGTAAAGTCTAACTCATCTGTGGTGTGTCTAAAAAGCAACATAATATTAAACGTAACGCCATGAAGCCAATCACCTTTCGAAGAAAGCAACCAAACTGGGTACTACTATTATACTATATATTTTATGTCACTGGCACTGATCTGAAATACCTTTAAGGGAGATACGGGCAGGAGAGAGTCTAGTAGTAGTAAACTGAACCTTTTTCTAGCACCGACAATCAACCATTGTTTGTTAACCGATTTCTACAATCAAACAACTTTCTGCAACAGAAAACGGCGTTTTGCTACTAACCTTTCGTACAGACGCATTGGTTGTCCCGTTATATATTTACTAGTTGATGAAGTGTTTTAGACTTGTTGAGACAAATAACGCAGAAAACAGAGACGGACCGATGTACTCAAGCTACACCCATTAGCCAGTAGGAACTTGCAATGCTAATTTGTCCGTATCATATCTGGTTAGAGATGTAGATGTATTCATTGTATGTGAACATTTTAAAGTAGTGAAACGATAAACATAAATCTTGATTGAACAAATCACCGTAGGGCTCCTCGATTCCACGAAAAGTCATGAATTAAATCACAACAGCGAAAATAGAAAATTCTTATGAATATTTCCACCTTCGCGTTACTAACTGATGCAACCTGTAGCAAGTGGCGTATCTTGCGAGGCAAAATAACATGCGATTAGCAATGCATTATGGGTCGTTTTTTGGAATGTACCGGAGCGGAGCAAATAACAGTTATGAGAAAATAAACAGTAACAAACAAATAAACTTTATTACCATGTAGCCCCTAGCGACGATTGTCAATCATAAACAGTGAGATACTGAAATAAAGAACATTGAAACTGCAATATAGTATTATAGCGTTATGGCAATAATCAAACTATTAATGACTTTATTATCATGGACTCGTGGACTCATGATGTTCTGTCGGTAATCTATTGCAATGTAATCTCTTTTAAATCTACCTGGTGGCTAAACACCTACCTTATAAGACGCTTCTACCGAGTAAGGCTCGTGTGTATCCAGGAGCCCCATAGCGAAGCAACATCGCTGCTCATCGTGCTATTTGTCAATGACGTAGTCTCCGTAGCAAGATACTGCCGACGATTACTTTACGCTGAAGACACCACATTATTCGTGTCCGATTCGATTATCCCTTAAACGGACTACCGGCCACAGGGTGTAATGTGATGCAGGATTTAAGCTTAACCCTCGGCAATAAGCTTAATTTCAAGGAACGTAAGGAACTCGGGTTAAAGCAAAATAGCTATTCGAATTCATCTTCAGATTGGCGAAACAATTTTGTAACTCTATGTGTGTAGGACTCCTGAGTTGGTCTGCTCGCTCACGATTGCCTTCCTTCTCGACTAGATGCCTACTTCTTGGTCTAGACTCTAGAGGTACTATCAGTCCCTCAAAACTCTGCACAGTGCTTCTTCATTGCCTACAATTTGGGATATGATTTATCGCTGCTGTTTATCACACGTTCCAGAACACAGGTGGGTCAAAGTGAGGGTCCAAATTGCGGAAATCAGTTATCAAATCGTTATTCCATGTCAGATACGTTTTTGTTATAGAAAACGTGGTATAGTGACTTCACGGGAATGCGTTGGACGGGATAAAAAGTATCATGTATCCGTTCCCTGGTTCTAACCTACCTCACAACCAAACCAACCTCACCGATTTTCAGCCAAATCGGTTTAGACGTTCGTGAGTTGTTCATATGGCAACTAATACGATTTTATTTTATATATATAAAGAAGAACAAGAAGATAACGCAATAAGATTCGATTGACTAGAGAATTCTGTCCATTTCAAAAATGTTTACTTTCGACACGAATATTTTGATTTCATTTTAATTAGCTTCTTTTTACTGCATATAAATATAAAAATAGGCAACAAAAAAAATCATTCCGCACTACATTAATATTTTAAAAATAAAACAAATCATCTCTCATTGACATCTTCAGTCTATGCCGTTTTAGTTATGGATCAATTTACTGTAAAACAGGGTGCTAAAATTGTAGCGTTCTACGTTGAAACTAATCGTTCAACTGTGAAAATTGTGCATGCTTTTAAATGCCGAATTTTTATGACTTGTTTCTGTGGCGCTATTGGAAAAATAAGGTTTATGCCAGCCAACCGAAGACCATCGAAGAACTGAAAGCTAACATCAAAGCGGAAATAGCTGCTATTACGTTGTCTATTACGGAGATGCTGTCAAATACAATAAAAAATGCCCATAAAAGGCCACAAAAAAAATAATAATAAATTCAAAATTATAAGGGTATTTTGGGAAGGGTAATCCACCCATAAAGGATACACTGTTGATATCTAAAATGGGTAAGAACGCACCGTCACGATGAGGATTCAATTTGCAACACAAGATTCAAAACTGTAATTTCGCCCATAATTTAGCGAAACATGAATCCTCGGCATGAATCCTCGAAACGCACCTCCGACCTTTTTCTCTGCCGAACGTAAAATCTTGAATTGCGCGTTGCTCACTAATGGTGGAAGGCACTACAGCGACGCCGGTTGGCAAAGAAACCATCGCGCCCAGGCCCGGTATCCCGTGGCAACGAGCCACACAACAAACGGAACCGTCATCCTCGGAGCTCTCCCAGGAGTCGGTGTTTTTCGCAGGCGCCACTGACCAGCAGCAGCGGTTTTGTGTGTTGAAGAAAACGCGACAAGAAAAAGGCGAAAAATTATTGCATAAATTAGAACGACCGACGATGACCGACGGTGGACGGTACGTGTACTGCAATGGGCGAGGACACGAAGCCACCACATCGAGCGTAGAAGCCGGCAAGCAACACGGCTCCTCGCGGTTGGGTAAGTGTTCTAGTCAAAGGCTAGTCGCTTTCTTTCGCTGACCACATACGGTGGTGGTCGGGAAGGTGTCGTTGAGCCGTTGAGCGTTAAGCATTAAATTAAAAACAACTTGCCACCTGACGCCGGATCTCGGTCACGCACCCGCTGCGCAGGTATGAATCCACGAAGTGTTACGAACCGCCACATGAACTGGCTGATACACGGACTGTACAGCAGAAAGCTGTACGGCCACTGCAAGAAGCTGATCGATCGTCAGCTCGCCATCTGCTACGACAAGGAGTATTTGCACTACATGAAGGGTTTGATTCAACGCGACGAGGGCAACACCGCCGAAGCCATACACTGCTTCCAGCAAGCGATTGCGGCCAACAGGAGGGAGCCTGAAAACTACAAGGAGCTCGCCAAAACGCTGTTAGTGTTGGAGCGTGCGTTTGTGTGAAAGGATTTTGATTTAACATTGTTTTTGGTAGTTACACGATTGGGAAGTTCAAAAAATCTTTGGAAGTGTTTCTGAAGGCCGAAAGCATGCTCGAACGTCCGGACCACGAGATCTACCATCACATCGGCGAACTCTACCATAAAGACTTTGGTCAGCCGCGGGCAGGAGTGGCCGAAGCAAAGCACTACCTCAACCAGGCCATCACCTGCGGGAAGCACGTGGAAAGCTACAAGATTTTGGCCGAAATCTACATCGAGGAAGGTGACAACATGAAAGCGATCGAAATGATAGAGAACTGTTTGCTGTAAGTTGCCGACGCGCCGATTTGCTCGTAGATTCGGTTCAGAATTTATTGCATGTTTCTGTCGCTAGTGTGACCCAAGATGACGTGGCTCTGATGACGCAGATCGGGATACTGTATCTGAAGATCAACGAGTACCAGCGGGCGTTCGAGAAGCTGCTCGACGCGACGGCCACCGACACCAAGCATACCAACGCCCTGTTGGCGTTGGGCTCAATTCTACAGGTTTGCAACAATGTTCCGCACTTTAGTGACGGAATCGTTGATTGTGATTCATGAAAGCAATCCAATGCTGCTCTTTCCCTTACCACGCACAGTCTAAAAATGACATAGACGGAGCATTGAACAAGTACAAGCAGATATCGAATCTTCCGGACGAGAGCTGCGAAGTGTGGAGCAACGTAGGGCTGTGTTTCTTCAAAAAACAAAAGTTCATCGCAGTACGTATCGATATTCACCTTCATTTCTACACGTTTGCCCTACGCCACAGTTGGCGTAAAGGATTACTGTAAATCTGCTTCTTTCAGGAGAATCTAGATGGCCTTAAGTCCAATCAACCGTTCGATCCATGCTTCATTTAGTGTTCTGGGTCGATTATTGCGATTTATTACGACCCGATGTTAATTACGCTTTATCAAATTGTGCGCCAGAACTTTCCACTTTCTAGACCTGTCGAGCCATTGTGAAAAAGTTTGTTCATTTTCCCAAAGGGATGCGTGCGGCACGTGGCTCTACTGTTCTCTGAAATCTGTGAAGTAACTGTTTATTATTTCTTTTGGCTCACTTTACCTTCTCACAGGCAATTTCGTGCCTCAAGAAATCCGTGTGGACGTCACCTTTAAACTTTAATGCCCTCTACAACCTTGGGCTGGTGCTGGTGACGGGTAAGAATACGGGGTTCGTCGTGGGACAGATGATATCACGATGTTCTAGTGTTTTTTTTTTCACGACAGCGCAACAGTACGTTAGCGCGTTCCAGACGCTGGCGGCCGCCATAAGCTTGCGCCCGGAGAACGCCGAGTGCTACATGTTGCTCGGAAGTAAGTGCAGTGTCTAGCGTCTAAACCAGAAAAGGCCTTCGCGGATGCAGCTTTACCGTGCTCAATTTCTCTTTCCGCAGCGTGCTTGCGGCATTTAAACGATCCGGGCAATGCTTACTTGTCGCTGGAAAAGTCGACCATGCTGCCGGAGGCCATCAAAAATCCACTCATCTATCTCAACTTTGCACTGTACTGCTACGAAGTCGGCAAGCTCGATCAAGCCGTAATGTACTTGAGCAACTTTCTTGAGATGACGCAGCACATCACCGTCCACCGTGAGGTGAGTACGGTTTGATTGCGCACGAAACATTATGCGACAAAACAGAGGAGAACTGAAGTTTTTTAAAGGGAACCGGAAGAAAAGGGATAACTTATTTATGCTATCTTCTGTCCGCTGTCTGTTCGCTTGTAGTATCTGAAAATGGCCGACAGACTGAACGGAGCGCTCATGGTGGTTGCCCGCGGGTCGGTACCTAACCCGATTGAACCGGAAACTGGACACACCGATGGACCCGCACCGAGGGCCATAAAGGATGGACGGACCGCGATGGATGAATCATTAGCTACGCTCGGTGATCCGCAGGAGAGCACCGATTTTGATAGCGCTCTGCTGTGATGTGCCTAAGGCAACGGCTGGTTTGGCAGGACTTCTTGAAAGGAATAGAGGAAAAGGAAAACGATGCGCTCGTTAGTAACTTGCCCAATGATCCAACAATATTATTCCGCGAACGCAGTAAACTACAGATTCTGCGACCTGATTACGATGGACGGATGACCCGTAATTCGAGCGAGGGGCTTAAGACTGGCGACGCATAATTTTACCATTGAGGGCCGCATTACGTGAAATCCTGTTAACCTGGCCTGGACACTCTGATTGCGGGCTGAGAAATGCTCCTTCTGCGGTGCGTTCATAAACAAAAAAGAAAAAGGGAACCCTGAGGTTCTTAAGGTGAGGTGTTGTGTAAAATGGCATGGCACAAAAAACGTTCTCGTAAATTTTAATCGTATACAGCAATACCATTTCGTTTGGTAAACCACAGAATAAACCTTTTATTTTAACTTGCACGAAAATACAACACAATTTGGAGAGCGTTTAACATAAACACCAAGTATTGGCCAATCGTCAGCTGCTGGAAGTACAATGAGTCCGGCGAAAATATATAACTATACAACTACAACAACGTTAAAAATGGTTTTTTGGGCATTTTTTTGCCTTTTCATTGGTCTGCTGACTGACACATCTAGGTGGAGAAATGCAAATTGTTTTCTTAACGTTTTAATATGCAAAACATGTGCTCGGTTCGGTGCACGGCTGCAAGACGATAAAATTTGTCTCGCCATCCATTTCCGTTTCATTGATTTATGCTGCGTTAAGACTTATCGTAGTAATTTCAAAAATACTGCCCATCGTTTTAAATTCGATTTTCTATAATTTGAAACTGGTTCAACTCCCTGGTTTGGTTCATCTATAACGCTATTGTTCTTCCCCTTTGTATAAGCTCTCCTAAATACGGAGCTTTATCACGAGATGCATAAGTCCGTCCGTGCAGCCGCATGAGAGTATGAATTGATATATATTGCGAGTCGTACGTTGCTTCCCTCAAATCGCTGGTGACTGGCTAGAGGCTGGTCCTAGTGCATCTGCACTGATTGAAACTCGTTTCGTTGTTATTTGGTTGCACTTTGTCCACAATAATCGACAATACAGCTACGGCTGCGTTTGAGTTCATGTGGAACAATTCATACTATGGAATTGGGAGTAGGGATAACAAAGCACCAATTGATCGATTCCGTGTACACTTCTAAGGTCCGGCACTTCCGTTGTTCAATGTCCAAGGAAAGAGCTGGGGCTCAGTGGACCTTTTCTTGGACATTGCAAAGGACAGTGGGGAAGAAACGGCGAGTAAACCGTATCTCCTCTCGAATTGATTTTGTCGCGGTGGGGAGTGAAACAATATTGAGTCACCAGTTACAAGCTAAATATTAGGGGCCAGTGTATCTTCCTCGCTTGGTTTCTTCGTTTTACACCAATGACGACAGCAATGCTTAATCTATTCATTGGCTTTTTGTTCTGGCCACAAGCTGACTGAGTCCCTGAACACGGTTTCAAGAGACACCGATCACTATTTATTTCCTAGTTACTAAGCCTATCGAGAAATTCGAAACAATATTCGTGATTCCCGTGGTTGGTTTGTCGAAAAACAAAAAATATATCTTCGAATTTACTCGCGTCGTAACCATCTCAAAAGTGATACACAATTTCAATGGATCTTCTAAAACGATTCACTATTAACGGTATTTTGTAGCGTCTAACGAGTGTAAGTGCGGCCCTTCTCCCCATTGCCCGTTAATTGTCGGTTTACTAAATTTCACATTTCACTCGGCAATTTCGGTAACACTCGCTTGAAGTAATAAATAACTTTCACATTTCTCTTCGCGGTCTTCGCTGTTCGACCTATGTACACTCCAGTATGGCACCGGTTTCAATGATCATCACAACTCCAACCCATGGCTGGTGAACGGTTTTTTGCGCGGGATTGTAAATATATTTCTTATGCTGGTTTTCCTTACTGTGCACTGTTTGGTTTGGACATACAAAAACCTCTCTACCAGAGGCGCACGCATAGCGCGGGAACGAAACAAGTGTTGCAGATAGAACTACTGCTACTTTAACGGCCACCCGGGCGAGCGGGCAGCATTCGCCAACGGCTATTGGTCTACCATTTGCAACTTCTCACGGTTGGTGCCTTCAGACCACCGGAACCACCTGCGGCGGGCGGTATGCGGTGTCATTCCAACCGACTAACCTACATAATGAGCTGAATTGAGCAATCGCAATTGTGCTGTACCTCGACCCAGCAGAAAGCCTCAAAGTGTTGCCATGAGCGTTGGTCTGCTGAATATAATTGTGTGGATGCTTGGATGAATGGTTGCCGGTGGCGTTACAGGACACAGGTCGCTATGGGTGATGTTGCTGGGGCGGCGGCACCTGGCCGGGGTGGGCAGTGATGGTAGACAGCAGCGATCAGACACACGTGGTCGTGATACCGGTCATAGGCGTAGTCTCGGCCCTATGGGTTGGAGTTTTGAAAAAAACCGACTTGAAGCTCGTCCGAAACTGCTTCGACATCAGGCCGTAGAGGACGAATCCGATGGCAGCATTAATTAAGGCTAGCAGGTCCATCGCCTCCCCGAACAGCCCGTAGCAGCGGCGGAAGAAACACTTCTCGAGCATTCCACTCATTAGCCCCAGGATGCCCTGGGGAAATTCGGTGAACAGGAACAGCAACAGGACCGCCACGAGCAGTGTTGTCGTGCGGTCGGCTCGGCGATCCGTTTTGGGATGACTAACGTGGTCGTGGTTGCGTCGGCATGGAAAGAGAGCACAAAAATAGTATGATGCAGAAAATGTCTCCTGCCATGGCGATGCCCGTGTCTCGTTAACTTATTTTTCAGTGCTAAATTGGTCCAAGCTGTTTATGGCGCAGAAACTGTAAACATTCACTGTGGCTCATTTCCGATTGCTCGATCTCGACCGATTAGAAATCATTTGGCTCGGCACAACGTTATCGAAGCTTATAGAAATTTGCAGAACCGTCCAAATTTAACAGCTGTTTGGCACGTACGCGATCAACAGTTATTGGAAACATTACAAATGTATTGCTGCATTAGTGGACACACGTGGTCAAAGTAAATAATGTCCCTAACGCCAAATATCCAAATATTATATGCACAAATATGTGGTGACTAATTCACTTGATTTTTCACCGTAAGATTTTGCACGGTTTCCAACACATACATAAATACTGCGATGATCTAAAGCATTCATCGAAAAGTATCCACCGAATTGAACTTGAAATCATTTGAAATAAAAAAGGAACGATAAACAAATTGTTTTATTGTTCTGAAAACCTTTTTGTTGCACTGTGTGTATGCCCAAAACGAGCACTTCATAGGACGCATTAAAAATGTGTTTCTGTAACCTCTCCGTCAACGAACCGAAATCATAATGGGCCTGTAATTGGGTTAATGAAGCAGTAAACTTGTTTACGATGCATGCGTTAGCGTTGTTCGAGCGAATTAAAAATAACCTGACCGGATTTTTTAAAATAGCACCATACGGCCGTTTTTGTATTACTTTACTTATCACTCGGGCAGGAAATTGCTTAATCAGCCACATTAATTGACTGTAAGCCGGGTTGCGAACAATTGGTAATTTTACGAGTGCAAGAGAAGTATGACGCACGTTCTAGTGCGGAAAAGTTTACATTTTGTTTCTCTTTTTTCTATTTTCGATTTCGAAAGCATTTCAGATATTGTGGAAATGTTATACAAATATTACGGAAATAATGTTTTAAACTATACCGCTAATGAGATGTAACATATTATGTGTTAAAACCAATTTATCCTCTCAATAATCTGCATTCAGAGTATGCCTTGTAACGAGCCGATTTGAACTTTTGAACGCGTCTCGCAATAAGCCAAGCAACTTTTACGACACGCTGTTTCCGCTAGGCTACTCTTCACCAACTCTGCTCTACAAACACACAGACACAGCATTCCCTTGG
Organism: Anopheles cruzii; assembly: GCF_943734635.1. Taxonomy (NCBI): domain Eukaryota; kingdom Metazoa; phylum Arthropoda; class Insecta; order Diptera; family Culicidae; genus Anopheles; species Anopheles cruzii. The sequence continues at coordinate 35,448,597 of NC_069144.1, read as the reverse complement.
GCTCATGCTTACCGATTTCCGTTGCTGGTGGGTGGTGGAACACAACTAGCTCCTCCGCCGCTTTGCGGAGTCACCGAGGAAGCGCCAGTTTTGGAGTAGTTTCCGTCGCCCTGTTTCAGCTTCAGGCGTCGCTTGCTGGCTTTACACAGGACCTGTATCAGGACACAGCTGATGACGGTCAGGATGATGCAGGGCAGCAGCTTGATAATCACGGAGTGAATCCAAAAGTTGTACCTAGCCGTAAAGTGGAACCAATGAACGGGGGGCTCTCTACGAGCGAAGGAACGGAAAGCCCTACCGGTAGATGATGGTATTTTCGTCCGCGTCCAAATGGTAAAGCACCAGATGGGTGTCGCCTTCTAAGACGAGCGTCTGGCGTATCGTGAAAACAAAATAGGTTGGAAAGCACAGGATCGGCGCCAGGATGTAGCACAGGGCAATAGCCTGGCCGTAGTTCGATTGAGCGTAGATAGCCAGCGAACCGTGCGGATGTCTGACGCGGACAGAGAAAGGAGCACTTGAAATCAACGATATCGTTTGAGACGATTTCCGTCAATGGGCGACTGCGAATGGGTTATGTTGGTTGTGCGAAATGAGCGTAGGACGATCGATGCGTAGGACTGTTATGTTTCAAGACTTCTCAGTTACTCTATGTTTGACGTCAAATACAGATTGCCCTTAACCTTATAACACTATCGGAAACCAGCATCTGCAAGGCTAAATGATATACTTAAAGTTTTGCTTGATCTGCCAATTTGACAAAATCTACAAGAAAATCGTGCAAATACTTTCATTACAGACGTTACTTTAAATATAGGGCGTTGCCAGCAATAGCAGCAAAAGTTACACGAATCTGCACGTACACTAAATTCATATTACTATGCTGGAAACGAAAAATACTATGCTGGACGGGAAAGTAATAAGTCGCAAAAATCAAAGGCAAAATGGAAACTTGGTCTACTAAAATCCGTACTACCAACGGAGATTGTGCGACATGCTTAAAGACTGCAAAATATGAAAACATAAATGTAACGAGAAACACTAGTAGCATGCAGATGCAGGATTACGCCCAGAGAAAGTTATCTTCCGTTATATTCAAGCCCTGCCAAAGAAAGATATTAGGGATTCGGTCCCTAGGATGCGGACAAGATCATGGGCAACCCAAGAAAGAGAATCCCGGATGAGCTTGTCAACTGCAGTGGCAGTTATTGCGAACACTGAACAACGTCAATTAACCTAATTCGCTCGACGACGTCGAAACAATTTGGCCAGCCTAGTTTAACCAAAATGGGGCCAGGGGAAAGATTGCAAGCCAAATGCTTTTTTCATCTTGTTGTTGACTTTTGTTGAAAAAAGTTAGTAAATTGGCTTTAATAGCTTGTCACCACCACAAGAACTCGTATTCATAGCGTTGCTCGAATCAGCAAGAGATTTGAGAAAATTGAAATTAAAAACAGAACCTGCATCCATGTTTTCTGACCTAAGCATAAATACGAATGACCTTTCCAAAATCAATGCCAGTTTTTTTCCACAACCACCTTTTTTTGGTTCTGTCGATAACGGAAGTGTAATAACGAATGATCATCCAAATGTAAAAGTGTAACAAAACCGGGTCGCACTGTATTTTTGAAGCAAAGTTTGGGATAGATTGTTAAGAATGAAGTTTGCCTGCATGGAAATGAGTTAATGGCGTATGTGACGGCTCATATGATGTTGAATAAAACGATACGAGATTGTAGTCATCAACCTTGATAGAAAGTCCGTTCACATGTAGCCCAAATCGATCGGTTCTTCGTTTTCGTTCGTACGCGATGTGAAGTAAACTTACTTTATAGCTATGTATCTCCAAATGGCCAATGTAACCGTCAATAGTATAGAGATGGTGTGCAGAATTTGAGTGAAATGCATGTGAAACATCAGGTAGACGGCCCACGAATACGGATAGTCTCTGCGGTCTGGAAAGAATATAGTGAAGAACACATATTTGAAGTTAATTAAACTTAAGAATAATAAGGTTGCCCTCTTTCGTGAGATTTATTTGAATCTACTTCTGATAGTTTCAATATTTTATAACATTTCAACATAATAATAATTGTTATAATTATATTAGAGCTTGAAAACTGGTAAAAAGAAAATTTATCTAGAATTGTTGTAACAAACGTTTTTATTCGAAACTTATACGGAATATTTCCGTTCTGCATCCGTACGAGATTTCATTAATCAAAGTACGAATTATAGGTATGTGCCTACCGATCAATATTCCGATTTTTGTTTGTGAATAATGAAACTAATGCGCCTGTCAAGGAAAAAAGTCATTTGGATTCAGATGCCTTCTGGAAAATCTCGTCAGTTCAGAGACCGTGAGATGTAGCAAAATTACATTTCAACCCTTCATTTGACTCCCACTTGTTTAGATGCCATCGAGCGCTGTAGTTTACGTTCGGTCTCGGTTCATCGGAATAATTTATCAAACGCAAGATGTCAGAATATTTTCAGCGTGTCATCGCTAGATGATTAATTGAGGCATATATGGAGCGTATTTCCGTACTGAAGTGGAAAAAGCACACACACACACAATCAAACTAAGGGCGCAGTTTGGCCACAGTTCCGTGAAAATCATTTCCTCGCATAGTTTCGACTGAATCGATACGAATTTGGCAGGACTCACATGACCAGAGAGCCACGTCCCGGAGGCAGCCAAGATAAAAACGATAGACGAATGTTTGTTTTTATGACAATAATAATGAGACTGCCGAGAAACGATAATTCTGAACGGCGTTCAACTGAGACGCAACGACGGGAAACATGTTGCAATTCAGTGTGGGGGAAAAATTGGCATTAATCCTATTGACACCGTTTTATGACAACACTTCTTGGAAAAGATCGGCTCAGCCTATGACGTCGCTCAGGCAGAACGACAATCTATGTAAAGCGTGAGAATAGGAACAATTGTTCACGGCGGTGGACGACGTTTGCTATCTCTGGGAAAAGAATTATGTGTGGGTTATCGTACCGTTATAGCTACCACGATTACAAGCTTTTGGTTACCAATGCTTCTTTGAAAGACAGCCATCAGCTTTCAATCTTATTACATTGGATATGTTGCGGGAAAATATTACAATCACATAAATATGATAATAGACAAACTAACTTGGATGACTGTAAATCTAGAGGACTTACCCGGGAGTATCAAATACATGTAACATGCAAAAGGGATGTATTCAATCATTACAAACATATCTGTCGCCGAGAGCCACTTTAGAATACGATTTATGGGCACTTTGTTCATGTCTTTTCGCGTGAGAACTATAATGTTGAGTATGTTGGCGATGGTACCAAAAACGCATATCTGCAAAGATATTTATAATATTGTTGAAAAAGCCATGTAAAAATATTGATAAAGATGGTGAGCTTATAAACATATTGACTTTAGATACTGTTCATTTTTTACTGTGTTAGCAAATAATTGAAAGGAAAACAAATTATTGAATACGCAATGTCGATAAAAATGAAAGAATAAATTGATAGTGCTTTGCAATAAATTTGGTTCCCGTCAAAGGGCACACTGTCAGGGCATTTATCTTTCTGCACAAGAACACGAGAGATTTATCATTGGACGTTGGAAAGATAAGCTCGCGTGATACTGTTTAATGTTTAACATGAAACAGAAATACATATGAACCCTTTCGAGTAAAGCTTTCAGTTGAAAATAATCAGCTTACTAGAAAACATACACGAAATACATTTGAACAGGATTTTAACCGTTATGATTTCGTTGCGCACTTGATTTTTCATGTCGCTACACTTCGTCGATTTTTCATGTCCTTACTCCAAAATTTTGTAGCTATTTTCTTCTGTAACATTTACATATTATACATAATCTATCAAGTTGCGTATCAACACGAGAATGTTTGAATATACATCAAATATGGTACCCTAGACGGTTGGATATGTGTTTAATACTATATAAATCATGCCTGAGTAGACTAACAGGTTTAGCAGCACAAATTTGTGCCCTAAGCTTCCCAGCAAACAGTGAAATACGGATTAGAATGTGAGTTACTTTGAGGCGATTTTGGTTTTGATTCGGTTACTCATAACCTGCTCAATAAAAGTTACCTGGATTAATCGACTACAATCGAAAGGGCAACTGAGAATCGATCAAATCATTGAACTATTTTAAATTTGTCTATCTTTGTCCACTCGAAATTCACTCAGATGAGTAAAACAAAGACACTGAATATTTTACTCCATTTTTCATTTTGCGAATCGCAAGTGTACGAGCAAACAACCCAACGAACCCAACGGGTTTACCTTCAGCCGTTGAACCAATTTGTTTACAATCAACAAACACAGAATCACAGCAACTGTTTGTGGAAAGAAATAACAATAAGAACGAATAAAAGGGAATGTTATGTGTTTTTGACAAACACACGGTAGGAGTAATGTACGCAGATGGCATTTGGGTTTCATTTCTCAATTCTACATTCGTTCTACGCGCTGTTTGTGCTCAATGAACCGCACAATTTTGGGTTTTGTGATCACATCAACGGTCGTCGGAATCAATTTCATCCTCAAACTCCATCCGCAAGTCAAACAGAAAACCATTCGATTTAAACGCTAAGATCCTTAAAAACCTATTCTGGGTCAGATTATGCTCTCTGTTGAGCGCAGTCTGGATCAATACGTATATCTCCGAATCAGTGCATCCATGATGGGGATTAATTTTCCCTGTCGTCAACTGTGATTATCTTCAAGCCGAGACTCACCGCACGGTCAGTTGGAGATGAAGTGCTAATAACAGTGTAACTCTAAACAAATCAACGTCTGCCCGGCTGCCTGTAATGAGGCCCGGGCAGACGGAATCGAACAACGATCGAATGGCTTACCACGAGTGAAATGTAGCCGTGTAGCAATTTGTACTCGAGCAGAATTTCCCGGACGGCGCCTTTGCAGTAGTCGCTGCAGTTCGTTGTTGCGTCCACCTCGTCCGGCTCGGGCTGGTCGAAACCGGACGTGCGGTTCAGGCGGTTCAGCGATTGGAATAGCTTTTCCAGAAAATCGTTCACGTACTCCTGGGTGATGTTGTGCTCGGTGATGTTCTGGAACTCGAACGCGTGCCGATAGTAGTTCACATTCCCGTCCATGCTGGAAAACCGCGAATCGAGGATGTACAGCAGTCGGCGCCGGAATTCAGTGACGTTCAGCACGACGGCCGACGCGGTATCGTTGCTGTAGATGTAGTGTAACCATTCTAGGACACGTTCCTCCACACTGTTCTCCATGGTCGCTAGATCAATCAACGCCGCCAGGCGGCGTTAGACTGTGTACACGGTTCCTGAGGCCAAAAGGATCCATTTTCTGCAAAGAAATCGTACCGTTTTCCAGGACGATGGGATAACAGAAAGCATTCCATTACAAGGTGCGATGTTTGGTTTTTAATTTATCATGTCGCTGTGATGTTTATTACGAACTGGTTCAGCAACCTGCAATGGGCCGTGGATACGCACCGAAATGGCTCCAACTGGCATCATCAGCATCGTCAAGACTAGTCAAGGATTCTAATCCTCCCTCGAAGAGTTATTGAATTGAACATTTTTCATCAGCGTATCAACATTTGTCATCATTATCTATCAGCAGGTTGTACCAGACTAACTTCGGAAAATCAATTGTACAGAATAGCAAATTGGTAACGCGTGTAGAACACAATGGTTTAACCGGTAACGGATCATAACAGAACTGGAAAATCAGAGAACTTGCATTATCTTCGCAGCTCATAAGAACACGATTTCTTCTGTGCTTTTTTTTTTGTTTTGGGTCAATCTTATCTGATTGCGTTTCCCACAAACCGATTTACTAGAAGAAACTATTCCTAAGCGTACAAAGTTGTTCACTCAGATGTTTTTGAATTTTTATTACGATTTCCATTTATAGTGCAATGTTTTGTTATATATATTTAAATGAGTATATTACATTTAAATGGCCATTATGCAATTTAAAACACCTGGAGGTTTAAATTGTACTATTCCAGGTTTCAAATAGTGCATAGTGCAAAACATTGTCTCACTTTAATTATGGGATTTTACTAGGTGTGTGCGTTGAGAACCGGAATTTTAGAATGATGGCTGTACCTGCCGATTGGGACTCCCCAGTTTTGCTGTTTATGCATCATTACCTTGTTTTGACATCAGGTAAATGATTTCAGGTCGAAAAATAAATTATTTCGGTGTGCAACCCATCATTGAAAGAAACTATGTCAACTTTTGTGCCTGAAAATGACGTTTTGCGGGGATTATTATTTTTCTGCTCCTCTTGAAGTAAACAGCTTCGGAATCGCACCAAATGCTTGTGGGGACTTGTGTTTGGAAGATCACAGTGCTTTGAGTGGTTTAAAAAATTCCAAAATGGCGATTTTGACTTTACAAAAAAAAACGTCCAAGGACTCCAAAAAACGGACTTTCTGATGCGACAGAAAGGTGTGGTGTTTCACAAGCTCCTAAAACCTGATGAAAACGTTAATTTTGATCGCTACTGATAACAAATGATCAATTTGAACCATGCATTGATCGAAAACGACCAAAAAGCCGTTCCTGTTTTTTTAAATGGAGACGCCTGGTGGGGCACAATGGCCATAAAACCTGGCGTCTCCATGACCCCCAAAGCAAAACTGTTTCAAGATACAATCAAATCACTTGGATGGGAACTGCCATCCCTCCCCGCCTCCCCTAATATCATGCTTTTTCATCGATGGGACACGTATTGGCTGAGCAGCCCTTCGTTTTTCTACGAGGAAGTCGAAATGGAATGACTAATTAGTTTACTTAAAAAGTCGAAGAGTTTATTCATCTGGGAATCCACAATTTACCAGAAGGATAGGAGAAATGTATAGCTAGCGATTGCACATACTTCGAATAAAATAGATTGCTTAAAAATTTTATAAACAACGCACACACCTAGTACACAACACCAAATTAGTAAATATAATTTAATCATTCACAGATTTGAAGCGCGAGGACTGTGATTGATATTTATCGGTTCTGTAGCTTGAACGTACTAGTTTCGTTGCACCATACGCAGCTTCCCGATTAAGCCCAGTAACAAAAGGAATGATTAAATCAAGTTTTCCTGGCAGCACAGAATGTTTGGAACCTAGACTCAATAACCCACTCGAGCAAAGCTGAAAAGCCTAATAAAAACTTTTATTGAGCAGGTTTTCTATTCGAATTACATTTCCAACATCATGTCGGCCAACCTTTGGTTTTCTGTAATGCGGAAGAACGGCACGGTAGGCATTATTCTTTATGGTGTGGCTCGGTGAGATTGCAGTCTGCATTACAAGCACGCCCGTTTTAAGGCGACTGCAGTAACTGCCAGTTGCATACGAGCTGCAAAGAAACGATTATGAATCGTGCAGCGATAACCGTAAAAAGCTTAAAGTGTGCAATAAAAGACAGCATAAACAAAAATGTTCAATCTCAATCTGCCACGAGAAAAGGTCACCGTTTTCTGCAATCCACCGAATTGGCGACAATGCTGTAACATCACTGTTCCATGCTTTTCCACCTAATCCACTTGGTATCAAAAAATAGAATCTCGTGATAGCCTCTCATTGGCTGGGGTAATTTGATGCGAAGGCAATCTGTTCGGAACAACTCGTACCAAATGTCTTTATATGTTCTGCGATTTTTTGTTGCAAATGCGAGTGCAAGTACAATCCCGGCGTGACGTGGCATTACACAAGCATTAAGTGTGTAGAATTTACTGCGCTGAATGGAACGGAATCTGTAGCCTTTACTTTGGGAACATTTTCGTTTACGGTCTGCCATGGAAGCTTACAAACAACCTTGGTTATAATGGTTATGGCATATAATATACTTACCGGTCCATAAAAAATCTCGAATTGCCCCTGAGTAGAAACGCGCTAATAACAACGCTGTATATTTCGTAGATATTACTCTAAAGGCTTGCTACGAAAACATTTTTAATTTAAACGACTCACATTCACATAAAATTTTAATATTTTATATATTTAAGACTTCGCACTTTTATACTAGCTGTGTGTATAGGCAAATCTTTAGAAAACAATGTAAATAATAAGAACCGTTGTATTTGTAACCCGTGGAATAACCGGCGCATCGGCAAGAGAAGAAAGCACTAGAAGGTAGCATCGCTACACTAAAACTTTGGTTCTTAATTGACTCTTAGTTTATCAAGTTTATTAGGACAAGGAATACCATTTTCTTTGTACCTAAAACATACAATCCTGCATATGCATATGCAATGGCGCTGATCTCATAGTACTCGGTTTGATAGGACCACGTTTGGGATTGATAATGCAACCGCAACTATTGTGAATCAATGTCTGTTTATTCGACGACTAAAGTGAACGAAGCCAACTTTAATAAGCCAATCAATATTCGAGTGCTTAACACTATCCCAGCACCCAATCCATCTTCTGGCGCCATTGGCACAGCGTGTGGGACATGAAGTGCTAGTGCTAACGAATTCGTTCCAATCGCTAACGTCTGCGAAAGTGTCACGCTGCGTTGATGGCATACGACGGACTTGACGATGGACATCTTTGTGCTCGACAATATGTTGGATGGGTTTTCTTTCTATTTAGGACTTTGGCCAAAGCTTTAGATTCTTGTGAAAGGTTCTATTATTAAAGTCTAGAATTATTTAATTTAAAAGTCTAAAAATATATGGAAAACAACGATGCTGCAGCAAGTTTTCGACGTTTCTAAATGCTTTAATGAATGAATAAATTAATAAATAAATTTAAGCTTCAAATTGTACGAGTATGGTGCCGAGCATGTCCAAGCAGAAGTGTCCAATCAAGAACAAGAATCAAATACTCCTCAAACAACATAACGAAACGCATTACGGCACACGGAACTACCAGCCGTTAATTGGTTTCATGCTTATCTATTTATTCATCAGACAAATAAGCCGCTGAACGGTTGCTCACTAGTAACACTCAAAGAGACCTTCCAAAGCTCACTGTACCTCATTAAAAATGAAATGCTCGCTTGAGATTCTTTCGCGTAATCGGGTAGCATTTGTCGGATAAACCAGGACATTGCAGGGTAAAAAGAGGCAGAAACCGAAAGCTGATAAGGAACCATCCAAAAATTGATTTAAAAAAACCGTGAAGCACTGGAGCACGGAAACCACTAAAAACAGAGTGTAAAGGTTCGTAAAAAAGGGGCACTTTGCCTAACTCTTGTTCAACGCACGTTAGGCACGTGTTACAACCGCGCCCCTTTTTCAAACGACCTTTAAGACATAATTTACGACACAATCAAACGCCGATGACCGACGGTGGTGTTATTTGAGAGCTTTTCAATCGACATAAGATACAACAACAGTCATTAGGATATGTTCTAAGAGCACTTTAATGCACAATGCTGTGGAAAAAATAACGGTTCTCAACCCAACGAAAACTCATTTTCCACTCCATCACATTAATCATGTCAAATGGATACATATTCGATTCAGAAAGGACTAAATCAATTGACCTTATAAACGGGCGGTAAACTGTTTGGACAGCTTCGATAAAGCCATTCAAGTTGTTACTTAATTATATTTTCCATTTTAGTCTGGTTCGTAAACACATAAACATGTACATGTATACGTCAGAAAAGATACCAATTGATTATTCAAAAACTAAGAAAAATGTATGAATGTCGCTTTAGAGGATCGTATGCAAACTATTTGTGAACGGCCTTTACGGCCGTTAACGGTTTTGCGGTCAAATAGATGTGCTGTCAAAGTCTTTTGCGTAGGACCCGATTAATCAACTCAGCGTAGACGTGTGATTACTTATCGAATATCATCATAGTTATGGTAACTAAAACAATTTCAATTTACCTATGAGCCCCACACTAAATTAATATTCCAATATGAGCAAAATTAACCACCCAATTGATGTAAGTTCCGCCTACAACTGAGAACGCCTTAAATAAAACTAACAATTTTACATTGTGGCACGTAGTACCACATGGCACGGTGATTGTTTTTATTAAGGTCGTTATCGACAGTTTAAGAAGAAGCGAAACTCAAATGTAGAACTTCATGAAAAGAAAATTGAGTTGGATTATTCCATTATCCCATCGAAGAGTAAAACAGAAAAGATCTGTAAGCCCCGGTGCTAGAACTGTTCAACTCGATTGAGAATGGAGAATCAAACTCGATGGTGCTAATGGATTGAGGAAGTGGGATATTTTTTCGTAATTTAAAAGATGTTACTTTTATAGAATACATTTTACCAGGTTCGTCAATCTAGTCAAAATAACAAAGAGTTATACCAGTACCCAAGTGGCTGGACTGTAATTCAGATCGGAATGGTTCTAAATTGGATAATTAACATTAACGTCCTTTCCCTTTACGGTGCTTATTTTCAAACTGTAACTTTGTTTGTAGTTTGGATTCGGAGCTCATTGCGTGATTACATGGCCGATGTTCCGGCAAAAGAATGGCCCACCAATGAACCACGAACCTGTAGATAGGACCGTTGATGGGATGGTTGATGATTTTATTCCTTACAAGTTTCGGCTTCTCCCGTCCCGTGCTAGGATTGTAAGAGTTTCTTCCATCATTGGAATGGGAGAAATAATATCTGTTAACATGTATTGATTGATGGTCGTCTGTTTCACGGGTTTGAGGCTTATGATTCTTAGTGTGAGAAAAGGTAACGAAATGGTTACAGAACAGTTGTGTGAACACACCGGATGACTGCAATTATACTGCTACCGACGTCGTTGGCCAGCGTCGTAAATGGTTTCTTTCGTTTCTCAGTTCAGCAATGATCGACATAACGGTAATTCAGAGAGTTGCAAGCCTTTTATTGTACAGATCAAATGAAGCAAACGACGTTATTTACAACATTGTTTGAGTGAATAAACTTAGCCACTATAGGACATTCATGGTTACATACAATATGCTTCGATTTATAATTGAAACTCATAGAACTAGACTTTTCCCGGCCAAACTGACTTAATGATATTCAGAATAATTCTGACTGTATTACAAGCAAACTAGAATGTTCAATGGGTTAATAAAAAAGTGTTCCTCACATATATTCGCATGTTCTTCATTTGACTATATTACATTATACACCGACACGACAATTTCTGGCCCTGGCAAACCTGGAGCGATGGGTGTGCTTTTTGAAACAAATAAAAAAAACTTTTTTTTTTGTTTTTGTTGATTAAGCATTTTGTTTTCCGCGTGATTCACAAGTTTACGGTTTCGGAGTAGCGATGGCCAAAGGATGTTTGTATCTCCGTGGCTTGTTTGCAACGCTATTGACCGCGCTTCGATCAAACTGATTTATTGTATGCGAAAAAAACAGCTAAAAAACAACGAAATGAAAATTATACTGTAAACATGATTTAATTTTTAACTAAAACTCAAAGCTTGCAAAATTCAGCTAAAGCTCAATTATGTATAGTTTGCATATGTTAGAAAAAAAGATTAGTAAAACCTTATTTGACGTGTAAACTTAATGTTAATGACCTATTTGAAAACAATTCGGCTGAATGAATTCGACTATTGATTTTGTTGGATTGGACGATTGGAAAAACATTTCTCGGAATGTCGAAGCCAATCAGCATCCAAGTATCCTTCCTCATTACGATCACTATTGATTTTAAACTAGTTAGCAGACGTTGACTTTCGGCTCTTAAAATTAGATACTCTAATTTTAATGTCGGTACCTCAGTCGTTCATAAAGAAAACCGATAGACTCCTGTCAATAATGATGCTTAACCACGTTAGGCACGTTTGGAAAAACTAAAAACTTTTACCATTATGGTTCATGCATGTTCAAGCAACCAATCCTGAATAAAGAAAATCGTGTAGAGGTCTACGGTTCAACAGGTGAGATGGGAACAATCTTTATCTGCCGTTCCTACCTGTTAGCTTTTCTGACCTTCGATGTGTTGTGTTAAATTATCCGACCCTTCCGACCAAAATAATTACGAAAGTTACAATTATTTAGCAAAGGCCTAGTGATTGCTTGTAACAGCTGTTGTGCCAATGTGTGTCCTTTTTTGTATTATCCTAGAAAAAAAAAATGTACGACTAAACTCTGGCAAACCAACGAACCACTTATTATTTACCCATTAACATTACAACACGCAACTTTAATAATTATAAGGATTGATGTTATTTTGTTTCTTATCGCTCAAGGCGTGACATTTGCTGAAAATGGTTAATTTTGATTGTAATGCTTTTCGATTTGCCCACTTGACGACAAGCTCACTTTGCTTTGAGAAAGGTCGTCGAAATAAGCACGGACCCGTACTTGTGAAAATTCTAATTGGCAGCCAGAATGACAATATCATGAATGACGTTTTGTAGAATTCTATTTTGAAAAACCTGATATTGTAGAGTGGTGTAAAGTGTTTTCTAAAGACGGGCAGCTGTGCCTAAATACAATTGAAAAACGATGAAATATCGGAAAAGCGAATGATTTGATTAAAAAATAATGCAAGTAACATCGTAAAGTATGGGTTTCTGTTCATACGTATAAAAACAGGTTTGTTCTTTTTATCTACTAAAATTGCTACTGTTAGATGGCCTTTGTTACTAGGCTTCATTACCTTACCTACACACATTTTGATCTCCTTTTCTCACGCTAATTACATTCTATTATTTGAAATTATCTGCAGAAATGTCCTGTGGGAAAGTGAAAAAACAATATTAATAAATTGCAAAAAAATAGGGGGAAAAATCTAAAAATCTTTTTGTTAACCCTACACAACGAAGGTAGTAAACATTAATAGGGATAACAATTTAAATTTGGTTAATTCATACAAAGCAACCCCAATAATAGTCGCTTGCGTTCATTGATGTTCTACTCTGATGAAATCATCAAGTGAAAGTGAATTGCATATAAAATAAAAACAAATAAGTAACTATTGTTGAATAGGAATTTTGCCCAATGTCTTGTTAAATAAAAAAATATCGTTTCAAACCTGGAAAGAATGATAACTTCTTAAATAACCTAACACACATTATTTCAAAGCTTTTCCAAAGGCAAGTTTTGCCTTTCAATACATTCTACAATAATTCTACAATTAAACAGTTCAGCTATTGATTTCAAATTGGCCCCTGTTTATTAAGCAAGTAAATGAACTCTTGTAGTTTCAATATCCAACATCCAAGTTATCGCCATCCAAATGTCCCATTGGTTTTTAATCTTAAAATCGATTAAACATTATTGCATTCACTCAAAGACGTTATGGGGATATTTTTTAATTGAATAAAGGATTAGGGTTAACAACTTCATAACGAAAATAAATCAGAATGGAAAGGATAAAACTTTGATTTGATGCTTACCTAGTCCGCAATTGCACATCAGAGCTTTGGGACTCGTCGTTGTGATGTCGGCAAGTGAAAATTAATCTGAAAAACTATCACTCCAATAGGTGGACGTCAGAGGAGCTACGCACTTGAATAAGTCCCTCCCGCTGCTGGCCGGTGCCGGATCCGGTTTCTTCTTCTTGTCGGGGCTGACGGACGTGAATTGCGGATTGATGGGTCGACTATCCGGCTCTGACCTCCGGTACAATTCCTTATGTTGCTGGCGCTGGTCGCGTTCCCTCCGTTTCTCTTCCTGTTTCCGATCCGCTTTCTTATGCCGCTCCATGTGGTTCATTAGCGTTTGCTGCTTCTTGAACCACAGCGTGCATCGCTCACAGTTGAACACGTCTCCGGGATGTGACTTAAGGTGCTGCTTCAGTGCAAGTTGACTCGGTAACACATCATCACACTTAGGGCAGGGATGTTCTCCGCGCCTTCGACGCGCTTTCACGATTTCTTCCTCCTCCGACTCAGAGCTTGAATCGACGGGGGCCTTGATGTACACCACGTTGGACAGTGTGGACGTTTTGGGATTTTTGGGTGGCCTACCAGGACCACGCTTTATTACGGGCGTAGTAACTACCACCGGAGAAATCACCATGTTCTTCGGTTTTCGTCCCGGTCGACCTCTTCTGCCTGGTGTTTTGTACTGCGCCGGTTTTCGGCCACGCTTTTTCGGCGTACGTTTACGCTTGTTTGGGGGCGAAAAACTGTCATCGGAAGTAACCGGCTCTGATTCCACCTCCGACTGGGACACTTTGTACTCATCGTCATCGATGGGCTCGTCCTCGTTGTCCGATTCGGACATGGGACAGTTGACGACTATGACACCCGTTGGCCGAGTTTTGTTGGCGCTCCGTTTGAGGTTTTTCCGCAGTTCCTTGTCAGATGCTTCGCACCGAGCCTTGAACTCGTTAACGATCCGCACCTGGCCCAGGCAACGTTCGCATATTTTGTGCGGCAAATGATCCCTCTCGGTGATGCGAATGGTGGTGCATACCTTCATGATTATATCACTGATACGCACCGGTCCTTCCAGTTGGAAGATATCCGACAGGTTTTCCGAGCCCATGCAAACACGGCACAGATCTAACTCAACCTTAGTCCGTTCCTTGCGCGGTGCCGCACTAGGCGCTTCAGCTTGTAGCTCCTCCGTAACGTCCTCTTCTTCAATTAACTCCTCGAGTAGCACTGCATCTGCATCATCGTCCTTGTGCTCGGCAGGTTGGTCTTCTTCCGGCTGTTCATCTTTCATTGCTTCGTCATCATCGGGAGCATCGGCTGATTCTTCCGCTGGTTTGATACTTTCCTCCCCGTCATCGTCGTGTTCCAGCAACGTTTCCACTGTGTTTGGTTCAAGAACTTCAGTCGAATCTTCTGCCGCTTCGGTCGCTTCTTGTTCTTCTTTTTCACTGATCTCTCGCGCGTCGCGTTCACTTTCCTCGTGGGCCATCTCATCACTCGCCGGTTCGCCGCTTTTCGCGCCTTCCACTGCATTACGGTCTTGTTCCGGTTTAGTTGCCGTCACGGTGCCATTCGAATTGTTGTGCATGGTGAACGAATAAACTGTGTTTTCAACTGCTACACATCAACAGCACTAGGGCATAACCAAACACAGGGAAAGAAAAACACTTGCTTTGTGTAGCGGTCCACCCTGCGATACCCAGCTTATTTCGTCACTCAAATTGCAACACAGCACTGCTAGAATATTTCGCCTGTAAAATGGTTTTGGATAAAACGATGCTGCTACAGTTTCTATTGATAGAAACGAGAAAAAATTACTGCGCGTAACGACAACAATCCCTCGCTAATGTCTTGTCGCCGTCGCCGCCATATTGTAACGAACGAAGCGTCAAAACGAAGCGAGACCAGTGCTGCCAAACAAGGCCAGTGCTGCCAAACGAACAGAAAAGCGGGCATGCGCTTAATCGCTTGAAAAGTTTCAATATCTACCTGGTCAAGAAATATTTCACAACGCTCTCTCTGTTCGATAAAATAAACTAAAACTAAAATCGTAGAAAAAAAAGGTGATGCTTTCTGCGGTTCATGAAAATTTAATGAAATTTGAGAGTACCTCAAAAAATAAGATTAAAATTACTTCCTGTTGAGCACAGTCGTTCACAGATATGACACGTTGACAATTTTAAATTATTAAGCTGTCGCTCAATCTGTTTAGTTAAACATAGCCTGGAAAATGAAATTAATATTAGTCCAGCTTTCTTTCCGGTTCATTTGTTACATTTTCATGAAAACAAAGTGTAATTAACTCCGCGAGTCGTTCGTGAGCGCTGTGGTATTGAGATATTGTTTGAGAGGTTCCCAACCCCGCACGGAACGAAATTTATCCGACTTCTGTAATCGGCTTTAGGAAATTGCAGCGAGAATTTGGCTATTCAACTACGCCACGCCTCATAGCGTCTTCAAAGCATAAAGGCTGCATAACGACACATCGTGAATTATCTGGAAACCAAAACTTCTTGCCTACTTAAACTTTGGGAATAGTTTTTTAACTTTTTTATTTACTTTTGTTATTTTTATTGAAGTACTAGCATAGTTTACAAATCGGTAATATGTGCTATGTTTTTCATTGTAAACTATGTAAGTACTTTTCCATTTTTGCGCAAGGTGTCGGTACTAAAATACGCAAAATATGTTGTACCAAAGTATACGTTTTGCCTGCGTCCTGGTCATGAAAGATGTTGTCACTGTGTGCCTTTGTTTAAGCTAAGCAATTTCAACGCGATTTTAAAGGCACGTGGAACGCATAGTGATTGGAAAATAAGGCCAATTGGAGTTTTACAGAAGATGCTATCTTTCCGACTACCATTCCCCTACGAAACGATACAAAAACGTCGTCCGATGTACAACCTTAACTGTGCCACGGTTACTAAAAGATCAGTAATAAATTACTTCAAAGAGATTTACAATTTGATTCGATTTGCTTACTACGTTACGCCATCGCTAAGCGCTCGTTATCCTTTATCAAAGGACACAAGTAAACATGCGGGACAAAACAAAAGCCTTCACTTTTAACGTGAACTTTTGAAGGTGACTTCCGGTGAATCCTCCAAAAGCTGTGCCTTTCCAAAATTTGTGCGAAATTCATTTAAAGTTATTTGATTTGCATCTAAATGATCTCTTCGGCGGCATGATTTTCTCATTAGCAGGCTGTTAAGTTCGCAGTTAATTCGACTAAATATCTTATCGTAACGAAACAATTATATTTTCCACATCAATATTTGCAAACTAATGAACCAATGAAACCGACAGAAACTGATATTCCACTGATTTCTTATTCAATTGCATATTCATCTTTTTTAAGCGCACTAATAAAGTGATTTATTGACTTACAGTTGACAATGGGAAATCAATGGCGAGCCGAAGTATTGCTCCAATCAATTTTGTTGTTAAATTCATGAGAAAGTTACCAAGCTACAAAGTAATTTACGTGAGCGACATAAAGTATTTTGTCCTCTAGAATGAAGGAAAAATACTACAGAGCCCAATTAGGCGACCTCGCAATAGACTTTAACTTTGAATGTAGTGTTTGATGTTCGCCAACAAACTCAAAGAAGTTAAATCACTTGCTGGAAGTTATTCATGTTTGCCGGAAGTAATTGACGCAACAGCCACGGGATGTGTGCGACTCGCGTCATGGCCGAAGTTGTTCAGAGTTCAGAAATTATACACAAAACTACTCAAATCCTGGCAACAGGCATTAATGAATTTGTACACTTGGTTGTTTTGAAACCACTGTGCAAAACTTTGTGCAATGCAATCAGTAGTTGTCCTCTGCGGTGGATATGGGGAAGTATATGCGAAAGTAAAGACCAGAAACTAAGCTTCGATCAGTGAGAATTTTGAATGATGCCACAAGAGTAGACCACAACTAGACATCAACTTTGTAGGTCTAGTAAACAGACACTGATTTTGTGTGCTGCTAGTTATAACACTTGTTTATGGCTACAATTGCAATAACATATTTTGGTTCATGTTGAATTTGTACTCTTCAAGTTAAAACCCACATTTTTTTAAATATTTTTTTAATGTTCTACCTGTATGACCCTTCTTTTTTCAGCAGCTATTTTCCTAGTGACGTTTCTTTACTAAATGCCATTAAACGTGCATTCGACATTTGCATAAAGCTTTACGTACCTTGTCTGCTTTAAAGCAATTTTCATCACATAAGAAGGTTCCGCCCTGTAAGAAAGTTTGTCGAAGCAAAATATTTTTGATGGGATTAATGAATGAAAAGAGTTCCCAGCAAGTCACATCCAAACCACTTAGATCATAGAAACAGCAGTTCTAAACGTCCAACACCGGTTGCACGAGGAGATGTTGTACAATATTTGAAGCGTGTCGAAATGGGATTGGAGTAGACGAGACGTTTAACACTTAACATGACAAAAGTAGTAGAAGTTTTGGTTGTTGCATAGCTGGTCTCCATGCTGCAGACTTTTCAAGTAGTGTTTGAAAATAAAATAAACACTTATGGCGGACAGAGCTATATACAAAAGGGGGTTGGAAATACAGCAGACAGAGGGGTGCTCTTATCTATGAAGAGAGGTAAATAGAACATGATTACCAAATTATTAGAATATTCCATTTATTTCAGTAAATCTTTTATGAACGTCTACGAAACTAGTAAAATATTTGTACATTTAGAAATAACAAAAATAACAACACATTTAGTTTCATTCACTTAGTAGTTCTTATATTCACCAGTAACATAATTGAGGGCTTGTAGTTTATGTTCAAGATGGCGGTTTACCGATTGCACTTTACACCGAATCCCTTCTATTTCTCCACTATTGAAGAATATTGCTGCGTTGTATATTTTAAGAAAATTCAAGATTCGCAGTGAAGTTGCTTATTAAAGTTGCTAAAAAACCACGTCCAAGAATAACTAGAATAACTAAAGCTAGATGTGTATTATAGGACGACAACTTCACTCGGTCAATTTTAGAAAATGTACTTTGAATACGCTGATGTAGGAAATCAAAACATCAAAAAGGAAGGTAGAACATTTTTGAGCTCGTGCAAATCAAACTTTTTGATTTGAGTTTTATAGTAGTTGATAGGCTAAAAAGCGAGCGACACTCACTACATTGGACTTCCGGTGTACAGGTGCAGCTAAGTTGTTTACTCAATCCGAATTTCTTCCCTTGGGTACTGAAAGCTTTTCAGGTTGACTACGTGTTTGTTTTACAAAACTGCCATTCCAAACAAAACACCTCAAGAGCGGTTAAGATTTATACAAATTTGGCACATGTTAATTGTTGCTAGACGTCGTTTGTAAAACGTTCTGAACATGGTACGCTGACTTTATGTATTCTTCATAAGGTCAGAATTATGTATTCTTAAAATGTATTCTGCTGTTCCTGGTTCAGGCATAATTGAGTACGTGTATATCAATCAGTTAACATTAACTAGATATTGCGACTCTAGGCAATGCGATATGCTCACTATGGCCTGGACAAATTGGTAGTCGGTATGAACATCATTCTTGTATGAACCCGATTATTGAGACATATGAGCCCCATCGTTGTATGGCTCATTTTCTCAAACTGCCACCGAACTAAGAGTTTTGGAAAATTGATATGTCATTCTTACGCTTCTTTCGCGCTTACGCTTATGTGCTTACTACAAACCTATGTAGAAATGGAAAGAATTGTCTAACATACACGGATTTTCATTTAACGTCTACAGTTATTGCTGTTTTTCATGGACCCGATTCTTTCAAATATAAACAAGCCGCAGTTCCTGGTACTGGTTCGGACCTGTTTGGTAATGATATTAAACAGTGTGATGCTTGGCTAAACATTTCCTTTAGGCATGGAAATATCTTTAGGGTGAAAAAAGGTCGTCAAACCGCACCAGTACACGGCAATTTCAGTTGCCTTCCGATCGCGTGTAACCTTACGTACCGTTTTTTGTCACCCGGGGATTCCCTTTCATTACCGAGATTTTATTGTTTATCTTATGCACGGTATTACGTGGTAGGTTTGGCATCCCAATGTTGTTTTACTTAAAATTGAAAGGTTTTAAATTCATTTTGTTCGATAGAACATTTATTGTTAAATGATACCGTTCTTTAGAGTAAAAACAATACATCCGCTTTGTTGGACATCATGTTTGGCACTTACAGACTATAATGAAAATAGCCCTTTTATTTTTTCTCTTGAGTCTCTTAGCATAACAAATTTAAGTGGTAGAAAGATTTGAAGGCGGGTTCCACTCGTCAATTTCATAATAGCATACAGATGCCGATTCCGTGGAAGTCAAACCTTGTTTGAACATTAAAAGTTTTGGTAACGAACCAGTTACAAAATCTGATTCTAACCATTAGTAGGCTACTTCCCGAAGTGTAGTCATTTGTTCACATCTCGATACTGATAGGCGGATGTCTGACAAGATGCCCGAAGCTAAATCTAGCTATTAAAACCCAAGAAAAACCCCCGTAGTCACCGCAGCCAAAAACAAAGCACTTCTTACGCATGGACTCAACTGAGGTCGCAGTGGCGCAAACTGTGTCAATAAAGATGGAAACTTTGTTGCCTCATCCATGTGATGGAACCTTCTATCGTTTTGGTCGATTGATGATACGCGGTATATGTTAGTCGGTTGAAGAAGGTTAAAAGAATATCATCTGCCTTTTGTGCTAAATATGGCGTTGGAACTTTTGGTCGTAGTGTTAACGGTTGTAGCGTCTGTCGTAGCTCAAAGTACGTTCCAGGATATTTAAGGACAATCTCTACGAGGGTTCGCTGTGAAACAAACGAAATGCAATATGCCATTAGATCTACTTAGTGCTTGTTGTTGATAGAGTTCGTTTGTATGGAACGTAGTTTCGTGTTACACGTGTTACAATGTTGACAATTTCTAAATTAGGAGCCATCGTTAGTTCTTTGATACTTTTTGTTCTAATTAACCCAACCTACTGAGACCAGAGTTTTAATGATCGTTCATGAAAAGTTGTTCAAGAACCGCACGTACGGTTTAAGCAACAAGAGAGCAATTAGAGTCTGTTTCCTATATACTGTTCCGGATTGTGAGCAATGACGGATAATATCATTAAAACACGCCACCAGCGTCAGTATCCCTAAAACATAGACGTATTAGATGGCTAGCTGGCTAGCCACATTAACCAGGATAGCTATTCACATTAACCATGTAAGAAATGGCAATGTTGGAAGTGTTAAGCTAGACAATTAGTTTGTTTCTATGATCTCAGTAATGTAGCAAACTATGAGAATGAAGTAGTGACGTGTGAAGTACTGTAGCTCATTTTCTCATCATGTGCTAACCTACTTGAATAAAGCATGTTTCGTCACGTTTTCCGCCCGGGGAACGGGGTTCGTTCACAGACCTAGTGTGCTACTACGACAGTTCTGCAGCCAGCTACGCCACGCCGACACTACCGCAAGCCTTAAGCTCAACGGAATGCACGCACTACATCTACGTCGGGCTCGGCGTGACGGCACAAGGAGACCTGCGGATTCTTAGCAACTACGACGTTTCATGTAATGTTGCGGTTCGCCATGCTGCTAACGTGGCAAGGCTGTTCTACGGGTTGTCGTCATTCTCTCGTTTTATGCACGGTTTCTCCTCTGTCTACAGCTGGATTTAACGACTTTCAAAATCTCCGAGCAATTGGTAATGTGAAACTTTACATACAACTCGGCACGGACCTACGGGACGGCACCAAAAATCTGACGAACGTATGTGTTGTAACTTTGTAGTCCTAATCTAGACCTACAGCCTAAATCTACTTGCATCAGGTAGCTTCTGACAGCACTGTTCATCTAACAAAAACTTTATTACCCACCATCATGCACAGGCCATATCAGGAAAATGTGACAAGTTGGTGAACAATATTGCTCTTTTCTTGGCACAGTACAACTTTGACGGAGTTGAACTAGAGCGACAGACCAATGATACTGACAAGGTATGCTACTAATGGAGCTACTAATGGTGTTGAAAAAAGAAAAAAAAACACATAACACAGTAAAACAATTGCATCTCTTTGCAGAACGCGTTAGCTAAATGTATAAACAAGCTACGAGCGCGGCTCTACATGATAAACAAAGAACTGGCAGTAGCCATCTCGGCACAGTGGAGCAATACGTACGATATAACATCGCTAAGTCTGTAAGTATCCCAGCGACAGCGACACCATGACCACGTTAATTTACTGAGAAAGTGTTGGATAAAATTAAATTTAAATCGACCGACTCTAACACTTCCCCTTCCGCCCAGGTACACTGATATGATAAACGTTCATGGTTACAATTTCACGGGCACTACCACAAATACGGCCAATCTTTCGCCCCTCTTTTCGGACGCCACCAGCCCCACCAGTGTGGTACGGCGAAGAACCGGAACCGCGGCAGTACCAAACGTTTATGAAACACGCTTGTTTTTTTGTTTATCTTTTATTTCCATTCTATGGCCACTTGAATGCTGCCTGGCGGGGCTCTAAACCAGAACTCAACGTTAACGGCTCTGATCTCGGCCGGGGCACGCAAAAGTAAGATAAACCTCGTAGTGGCCACATACGCCCGAACGTACCTCTTGGCAAGCGAGGATCAACGGGGCGTGGGAGCCCGCACTACGGGCCCCGGCGCGGCAGGAGCTAATACGAACCGAGCTGGTTTACTTGCGCGGTATGAGGCATGCCCTCGCTTCGCCGATTACACGGAAGTGGATAACTCCAACACCGCCACCACATACTACTTCAAGGCGAAGAATTGGCTTAGCATTGAAATCGAGAACACATTGGTTCAGAAGTTTACCTTCGTCCTTGATAATGAGCTGGGGGGTGCCGGAATTTACACACTCGATTTGGACGATGTTAGTAATGCGTGCGGCGCAGGGGCATTCCCAGCCGTGCAACTGGCCAACCTGTATTTGTTTTGAATAGATATGATGTTGCAATCAACGTTCGACAATAAACATTAATTCCTTCTGCAACTTGACCCCAACACTAACCTGGTTCGATTGAATCACTATATAAATAAAAATGGATTCAGCCATTAACGGTACGTAGCTATTCGGCATACAAGCATACGATTGACGTGAACTGAAACTTACATTCGAAAACCCTATAAGACTTTTTCTTTCGCTGTTGGACAGTTTTAGAAAAAATCTATCACGAGCTTTCACATTTTCAAGAATAACCGTAACTTATATCTAGGGATCTTATAGGGAAGGGATCTTCACTTAAATAGTGATGCAACTTTTCGTCGATACTTTGGGTAAAATTGTAAAGTTCGCGATTGAATTGATGAAAAATGGCACACTGTTTCCTTGGAAGTAGGGAACATTTTTAGTGTCGTCAGTGTGTGAAACTCCTCGTCTCGGTGAAAACCTAGCGAAAAAGATATATATTGGTTCTAAGTTGAAAATTTAATGAAAGCAACCATGGGTTCCTATTAAAAGTAATATATTACATCGCACTTGCGGTAACCTGCAGTAATATTGAGTTGAGTTTATGCAAAAAACTGTTAAAGAGAAAAACATAGATGTGTTTCAAATGGTACAGAATAACATGAGTTATTGAAATATGAGAAAAAGCTTAACTATAGTACATTTAAAAAGGTAAGTAAATGTGTATTTACAGTAGTTTACAGTAGAACCGTAAATGTGTATTTACAGTAGTTTGAGTGGAGTTGAAACTTTATTTACAGCATGTCCAAGTTGATCATGTTATTTACACGTGTTGATAAAAAAGGGGAAAGGAGTAATGACATATTTTTTAAAATAACTTACATTTTCTGTTTGTGTTCCTCAGAAAGTACTGAAAGAGAAAATGACAATGACTTCTGTAATTAATCACTCGTTGTACCATGTGTTAAAGCATTAACATTAACAATTACCAAGAAATACCAACATAGTGTTTTTTTTTTTTTTTTATTTTGTGATCCTATGTAGCTCGAGCAAATCGAGGAATCGATTGTCAAATTATATTACACGTTAACAATACTGTTTTCGAAGCATCCCATTTGATGTAGAAATATTGTGCCATTAAACCCCACTCTCTTCTATAAATTGTTGAAGTTTCAAAAGGAAAGTGTAAAGGAGAGAATGTGACACGTGTCACAAGTACTTTTCCTTTGCGTGCTGACATCAAAAGCGTTCCAATATTTCGTATTTACACGCTCTGTTTCTCAATTTTCCAATGCTCGAATGGCAACATAGAAAACCACA
This sequence comes from Anopheles cruzii, assembly GCF_943734635.1. NCBI lineage: Eukaryota > Metazoa > Arthropoda > Insecta > Diptera > Culicidae > Anopheles > Anopheles cruzii. Next base: position 35,425,017 of record NC_069144.1, on the reverse strand, counting down.
GAAATCCGCTAAACGGATTTGTGCCCACGATTCACATCATAGATCAGTTTAACTTGTCTAGTCGCTGGGATTTCAGCACCGCGGCGGCTCGTGGACAGTAACAATTCGACCTTCATTGGTGCTTTGAATTTGCAATTAAATCAAGTGACAGTTCTAAGTTATGTTTACCTCAGCTGGCACAGTTTTTCAATTGTGTATATTCCGAAACACGTACACTAGGTTTTTTCCGTTTGGATACGTTACAACAGATTTCAGGTGTTTTGGAAGACATTAACACTGAAACTACAGACCAAAGCAACGGGGATTTTTGCACGTTATCATTCAGTGATTGGCTAATGGCTGGGAAGAGTGATGTGCCAAAATAAACAAAAACCCCTGTCCCATGTAATCATTTTGAATGTCCCGTGAAACCATTTTGGCTTGTCTGGAGTCGTCGAAGTCCAACAACAGACCCGATCGTCCATGTCCGTTGCGAAAGAATTACCCAGAATGTAGCTGGAGTAGAATTGGTTAGAATGATTATTAGGACAAACATTCGTGGCTGCTGAACTGCATACAGGACTATGTTGCCGAGTGACTAGGGTCTCTAGATTCAGCTGGAAGAGCACAAAACATCTCAAGAAAGAAAAGTCCCAGGGTCTCGGTCGCAAATGGGATGAAAAAATAAACGGATTCAACGTATTCTATTAGACTCATGTGGTGCAGCAGCTCACGCCTGTTAAATTAAGGTATGCAACCGATGTCCTCGTTGAGCGGAGTAAAACGGTTAACCAACTCGGGTCACTGCCGTCACTTTCAGCACGATGATGATACGAAGGGCATATTTTCGTTGAATCAGTATTTGTGATAAGACAACAGCTGTTTCAGCAAACATTTTTGATTCGCACCTCGAGACGATGTCTTTGCAGCGAATTTGCATGACGCTAATGACAAATGGTTTGAGCAAATGAAGTTTAATGGGGAAGCCTTTTACTTTGTTTTTTTCTTCAAGGTATCGACACAGTGGAACAGTCATTAATTTAAATTTTTAAATCAAATTAATGGACAATGGACATAAATTTTGACTAACCCATTACTTGCAATTACGAATTTAAAAATTCAAAGGATCTAATAACGTTTTGATACAAAAAAAACTTATGCAATTTGATTTGATCCCAAAGATAAACAATAAACAATGTTTTGATATAGTTATTTCGTCGTTTTCGAAATATCAGCATTTCGTAAAATCGATCGATACCAACTTTTCTACTGAAACCTTGCCGTTACAGGCGATGGAATTATAATGCCGCTAAATTATTCACGACCTGTTCTACTTAATCCACTGAAGGATTTGTATAATTTTCAAACCATCCGTTGCTGAAAATAATATTGATATTGATGATAGCAAAATCTAAAGAACGCTTTGATTTTTCTTATTCACTGAACTTGCTATTCGTTTGAAAATTGCCTGTCAGTTTTATTGATGACTGGCGTTTTCAAACTTCAAATCGTGTTTCATTGCAACGGGAAAACGTTTACGAAGAAAATACGGTGAAATCGTAGTACTGCATCGCAGGAAAAAGTGTGTTTCTGTTCGCGAAGCTTGATTACACGCAATATATCAAGCCATTTCCAACTGAATACAAAACAAGATTAAGAATTAAGCAATCATTGAGCAACAAGGAGCGATAAGAATGTTTGTTTGATTGAAATGGTTGCTGTGTTTCTAGCAGCAAGAGCAACCATAAGAATTGATTGACGATTATTAATTGGTGGTCGTCTATTATGCCATGATGAATTAATATTGTCAGAGCTTAGCTTACGATATTTCTTACTAAGGAAGCGTGCTTACGAACATCATCAATACGTTGCCACGTTTGGTTTCTCTGTATATCCCCTTTACATCTTTCAAATGAAATTATTCCGATGTGATACACTTGATTTATCGTCAAGAAAAGGCTCACGATATGTCAACTTTTCCCAAAGTTGCCATCAATTAGAAAATTGCGTTGTTTTATATCATTATTTCGCTATCGCCATATTATAAAGCGATTACATCGTGGCGAGACGAATCTGATCATTCATTGATCATTCAACTATGTAGATTAAATATCCATTAATCATTCACCTGCAGTAAACTGATTACATATGTTTTGCAGAACATAGATACTTCCGAATAGCTTTCTCCGATTACGAAAAGAACGATAGTAAACGAACAATAATAACGTTTACTATTAACATGTTGTGCAAATCGGTTAAAAATAATAGGAGAGTATAGGTGTATTTTGTAACTCTACGGCCTTTTAAAAGTAATAGATAACTTTTGAGTAGCTTCGATAGAGAAATATTTCTTTGACATGCTGAAAGATTGTTCATTGTATCTTTGACATGGTATTAGGTACCCGTAAATCTCAAAACAGTATTCGCCAAAGAAACCCCGTATGCTGTGAGCTAAGAAACCAAAGCAGTTGTCTCCGTAGCTACTCGTATGACTTCGAAGAAAACCATAGAAAGTACTTTTGAAATATATCTTTCAAATCATAAGCTTTGTAAACTTCGGCAAACAATACTTCTAGATGTTCTTTTTATTCAACGAAAAATTGACTACCAATAGATGGACTGACTTTTCATGTTTAAGGGAATTGGATTATAAATACATATTCATACAACATATTCCAGAACAATGCTAAAAGTCTTATATCGCTTAATGTATGGAACCAATATTTGACATGTTTACTTATTTTATGTTAATGAATTATTGCTTGATGTTCAGCAATTGCATTCGAAATTAAACACTAGTTTAGTTAAAATTGATTTTAATACTGCATATAAAATTATTTTAAACCGCGTAAGTTATTATACAAAATTATAAAATATAGTATTCTGGAAAGCGTTGGTTGTAGTATATGATAACCATGGCCACATGAAACCAGGCACACATTTCTACCATTTTTATGCTGCTACAAAAAGCTTCGTTTCCACAACGATTGGGTTAAATATTTAATTTAATTTTTGGTTGCTAGCGCCATTGAGAAGGTTTCGCTGCTAAGCAAAATACTTTTGGCATGAAATAATACCCTATAATAGTGTTGAATAACTCAATATACACTAATGAACGAAGAAGACACTTTATAAAGTTTGTGCGAATAACTTTCGATGTTGAAACGATGTGCACAGAATCTACTGTCGTGTCTGCCACTTTTTTCACAAATTTGGAAATTTCACAATCTTGTCCGATATTTTGACACGAACGAACCAGGTTCACAGCACTCTTTCCCTTTTGTTTTGATTCTGGATTATGGTGATAGACCCAAGTCTCATTCATAATGATCAGTCGACGTACAAAATCCATTTTATCCTTTCAAAAACCCTCTAAATTTCGAACGCCGAGAAAGTTGCATTCGAATGTGTTTGTGTTCAATTGATAGCGAATGTACCACCCATTGTGTCCACAGATGTCTGTAACCCAATAAGGCTTACACTGTCCAATGGGATGTCCAGGGCTTCAACTAAATCTCTTTCAGTCACTTGACGATTTTCCAATAAGATATCCTGTATTTTTTCTACGATTTCAGGTGTTACTGCTGTTTTTGGACGTTTTTGACGTTGATCGTCTTCAACGCTTATACGACCACGTTTACATTCAGAAACCCATCTTCCTACTGTAGTAATTGAAAGTGAAGAGTCCTTGTAGATTTGCAACATTCGTTCATAAATTTCCGTTACTTTTAAACCTCGAGAAAATCAAATACTGCACGATACTTGATTTTTACATTGTAAAAAATACTGTAACACGTTGATACTAACGCTACGGCACGCTTGAAAACAAAGAATGAATTGACAGACTGAAATGACACTTCACCAACTTCACAAACTAGCCCTTCGCCCTTTGTTATTGAACCGCAAAACTTATTGAACAACCCTATTTGCACTTATATAACAACCTTATTGTTTGTAATGTTTGTGAAAATATTTTAATATTTATTTTCTTTCAATACGATTTGTTAAATTTGAAATATTGTGTGTTCATATCATCATGAACATCAATCAATGGATCAGTAAAATATCAGTGGAAGTCTTAATTTTTAATATTTATAGTTTGTAAGGAAAAAAATTGGAACAATAGGAATAATCTTTTATTTTTGGGAATATTCGTTTTTGGTTCGTAACAGAGTAAAAAAAAATGATAACGTATCGTTCAATGGCAGCTCTTCATATTTCACAAAAGAATATTTTTTTGTAACTATGACGGTGAAACATAAATCATTGTGAGTATTATTATGAAGTTCTTATTCTATTCGACGGAGAAAGTTAATCAGAAACAGACACACACTGGTGGGAATATGTGGTGAAATGAAGCCATCAAACATTGATAAGCTTGAATTAAATTTACATACAATGTCATACACAGAAAGTCATCTGCGAACGGTAATAAATGTCACATAAAAAGCACCGTCATGGTCTTATAGATTTTGATGAATATGATACAACTTTGAGTAATTGCGCATGTGTGGCATATGACATGAAAGACGAAGGAAGGGCTCAAAACGAAACGCAAAATAAAACAGGAAATAAATTAGTATGGAGCGTTGAATTATTTGAAACATCATAAGTATGCAAAACGATTAAATTTATTATGATTGCATATATGTATTAATTTGGAATTTAAATTGGGCAAATTACGCCGAGACCCAGTAGTCGGACGATTTGATTGGCAATGAAAATGTAATCCATGAGTATATGATAAGGTACTAAGAGTAAAAAAACTTTGGAAGCTCTGTTGTGATAAGTGATTGTTCTTCTTTTCCAGCAATTACAACCGCCGTGCGGTTTTGGCCTGCAACTGAGACAATGTTAAACTTTGTAGCTTACTGTAACGTTACGTTACGGGCGGGGTTTTGACGATGACTCTATCGTCGAGGGCAGGGTTGACAAATACAAACATTTTTAATGCCAATCTAAGATAATTTAAAATGTTAGAAACCTTCTAGCTCCCAAAAGACAGAATCTGAAAAATGTAGGGATTCCACGTAAAGCAATGTGGCTGTACAATATCGCAAATGTGTACGGTCATGGTGTATGGTGCAATCAAAAAGCCACTGTTTGCGTCATTGTAAACTGTGACTTCTCGAAATGGCCAACCTATGAACGTTATTCCAATAGATTCAGGTACACGATATTCGGGAAAACGCAAACAAATATTTTTCTTCATGCACGAGCCTAAAGGGGCGCCTTTGCTTGCTTATGAGCCTTTCTTTGTGACTGAGAGCTTGAACGGCACATCACATACCCTAAGGTGGCCTAAGGAATGAAAATGGTAATTGTGAAAATAACACACACGCACACATACAACAGAACAACAAGCCCAGGTTGTTATTGGCGATATTTAGGTTGATTAGATTTTTTTACGCACACCGCACACGTAACCGCTTTGCGAACATAATAAGTAAAATGATGCAAAACCTGACTCGTAATATTGAATACTAAAAGATGTTATCTTTGTTCACACACGACGGTAACAATTAGACAGTGGAGTTTCCCATCCTGACATAAGAGTATTGTGGTTTCGGCATGATATCTTTGTGGCAGTGTCTACGCCGTTAACATTATCGACACGATAACGATACATTCGGCTTGCTCGATTGCGTTTCTCCGTACTGTGGTGAATTCGTCAACTTGGCGTAGTCTACATGAGGACCTGAGTCGAGTAGATGAAGTGTTCTACTCAATTGACTAGATGAAGTGTTGGATGTTAAATATTTCGTTTACAATATACTGCACACCGTACATACGTATACGTTAGGAGTTATAAGATTTGGCGAATGTCGAGAATGCCGTACACTAAACTGGGATAATTGGCTTGGCTTGTGTAGCGATCGATGTGCGTCGCGTGTTCTTTTGCACAACAAATTGTATTTTCGATATGGTTCCATTTCCTACATAAAAAAAATGTTTCATTTTCTTAAAAAAATCTAAACAAATTGAAAACAAATCAGTTCAGAAAAGTCATTTTATAAAATAAGTCCGTAATATTAGTCAATCTCAAAACCGTGTATCGCGTGACTATAAATAAAGCACGAATAATTGCAATTAAGTTTCCGACTCTTATCCTTCGAATTTACACTAGTGTTTTTAAAATCAAATAACAATGGGAATTTCGCGAATCATTGAACGGAGGCAGTGTCGCAGTGTAATCATTTTTCTCAGTATTGAGTTTTCTCTCCCACACGACCAACCAAGGCTCATTAAAATGGAACTTAGCGCCGAATGGTGCTTTTCCGGAGTGATTTCCGCCATTTGAGTTGAGTTAATTAGACAACAACTCTAGGCATTTGGAGAAATAAGTTTTGCCCACCTGATTTGCAGTTGATTTATCGCCTTAATGCGAATTTCCTCGAAAGCTGCGGAAATCAAGAGATAGCCTGTTTATTGTAACAAATGAGTGCCCAGGGCGAAGAATTTTCTTACGTGGAATGATTTTGATGCAAAAATTTATGCAGGATTTGCTTTAGGAAATCGTATAAATGCTTGCTTTTCCAGCACGTCTTAGCCTTTCTATTAGCATTTTAGCCGTTCACTTTCGACTCCAACGAAACAAGTTCCGTTAAAAGCATCTTCAATGGTGTATAGAGTTTCTACTTTAGGTGGGGATAAACAATGTTTGCTAGCTTTATACGTTGCTTTACAATCGTTTTTCCATTCCTGACGGTATATTTCCTGTAGATTAGGGACGGAAACCCATCAAACACGTTGGCAGGCACGAATTGTGTTGTGTTAGCCAAGAACGAAAATTGTGCTTCGATAACGGCCTGTGTCAAACGAAATGAGTTATGCCTGTCTTTGGCTTTTACCTTAGAAATTGCGGATATGTGCTTTGTTTTAAGATTAGTTACAATTTATAACTTACTTCAACATAATCCGGCACAACTTGATATCAAGAACGAAAGGAGAAAAAACAGTACTAAGGACCAAAAAACGATCAGAAACGAGTGCTTTAATGTAAAATGTTAGTAGTACTTGTCCATTTAGTTATAACAGGCAAATTAGTTATTTACTCATTTTCATGTCACCTAACGATTGCTTCTTCTGTATGGTTTTCACTTTTTCGAAGCAAATAAATTTTCTGCCAATCTGTGAATGCCCTTTTCAAGCGCGTTTCTCGAAGCATTAAGAAATTAGAGGAACATTTTCAGACATATGGTTTCCGAACGTTGATTAAAAGTTTGGAAAAATTAAGATTGATCACGTCGATCAGAGGCCTCCACTAATCGGTTCACTTCAAAGACGCGTGACATAAATTTTAACGAAAAAATCGATGTAGGACGAAGCCGGCTTTCCGGAGCAAAATGCTCGGTAATGTCATTGGTGATTATGGGAAAAGCTGTTGGGTTGATGGAAGTACAGGATCATTCTCGAATTTTCGAACAGATGGCAAGCTAATCGGTTGATACAAGGACAGTGATGTTTACAGTAATTGTTTGATTGTTTAGCGATACAAACAAAGAGAGATTTTTATTATATTGTTATACATAAAACTATCATTGAATGCATATAGTGAATTGAGAATATTTGTTCAAATTAGCCAATAAATCAAATCGTCACTATAACTTGATTGAAATGTTATGCATACTTTTAACAATTGTCAAGTTCGTAAATATTAAAATGATTTGTCAATGCTGGGTTTGGTTTGCACGGTGTGGTTTGTGATATTAGAGTTTATTAAAGCTAAAGTTATAAAAGAAATTTTATCGCTATTAAAAACAAATGTACGAATACAAAGCTACTAATTATTATTCATGTTGTGGTTAAATCGACTGTTAATACTAAAGTATTCTTAAAGTCCTCCATCATACTTTTCTAATTGATTCAACCCAAAACACCACCGATCCCTTAAAAAACAATTAACACTCTTCTTTTGCTGATTCAAATAGAGGCAAGCGTAACGGACGTACGACTAAGAGTTCGTCCATCTTAAAAAACAGATTCGAATGTGCAAATAACGAAACTAAGAAATGAGCAATGCAGTCCACAAAACGAAAACCTTTTGGATTTTATCTCAACTAGTAAACAGTTTCAAGCAGACAAAGGATAGAAATTAAGAAAACGGTAACAATTTGTCATCAAACAGACAGCGCCGTTAATAGCAAGGCAAATACTAATGTGTTGCAGATGCCTTTTCCGGAACCGGTCCTACAGATAACAAAAGGGGTTAAAGGTAAACTTAGAAAACCTTAGCTCACTTCCGGTGCCAAACCCAAACCCAAACGTGCCAGCATTCTACCCACATCGGTTATTTTTCAACAAGAGAAAAAAACGACGATGGGTGGTTTCTTACCGAAAATTTTACTACTTGTTAAACGGAAATTTACAATCTCTGCGGGATGTGGTGGAAGTGGTGGAAACAAAAACAAAAGAATCTGCACTTTCTGTTTTGATCTTTTGGGATGGTAAATAGAAACATTTAGTATTTATAACAACAAATGGCAGCAAACTCATAGAACATATTTCAAAAGCGCATATAATAAACCCAGCTAATCTTAAAATAGAAGATGAAAATAGCAGCTCATGTTTGAAGACCTACTTACATATTAGTCGAACAACATTGAGAAAAGGAATTCGTAAGAGAAATCCTTTAACAGGGAATCTTGTTGTGGTTTTTTTATCTTAGAGGATCGGACTGGAATCTTTCTGTTGTTGTTTGCAGAAAAAGCCCATTGGTGTTCGGAACGCATGGTAAACGCATCAAAGTGACTAAGATAACACAATAGGCAAGGTACATCAAGTATGTCATACCAAATGGAGTGGTAATCCACGAAACATCAAATGGACCAGAAATTTTCCGCTATGAACATCTAAGTGCGCGGAGTGTCCAGATGCACAAGAGCAAACTGTTTCTAAGAATCTGTTTTGATGCCTGGGTAAGCTGTGCGTTAGTAGCGATAGAGTTCCAGCAAATCCTTCCAATCTGTTCTTCGTCATGTGAAGGCATTAAAGCGTTATATTAGCCCGGTTAGAATTGCCATCACTTGTTAGAATCTGTCCGTTGCAAAAACGAAATCGTTATAAGACTGTTGGTTATGATGCTTAACGTTTCCAATACAAAATTGCTTCAAAACAATTTAATAAGGAGTGCCCTGTAGCAGTTCGTTTCACAGAAAAACACCTGGTATCTTCGAGTGAAACAGTTGCTTAAAACCGGAAGGCGCGTTGTTCTTCGAAATTCACTCCCTCCTGTAGCGAAAACTTTCAGATGTTTCAATCCATTGAAAACACCCTCCGGAAGTCGTTCAAATTCCCTACTTCGTTAGTCCAGCGTTACCCTCAGGTTGGTCAATTTAGAGAAACCTCTTGCTTTTCGATTGCTAATCTTACTCTTTTCCCAGTATTGCTCTTCGGTGGGGCTATCGGTGGCAAATGCTGCCGCGTTCGTCGCCGTAAGCTGATTGGACGACAATCCCAAACCCCGTTAACTTTTGCGAAAGGCGAACCAAACTGGCATCCGGAAGGGCAGATACTTGGTTTCCCCGTATAAATAACACTAATGGGTTCAACGAACCAAAATACCGAGCAGCCTCGTGCTCGATTTTGACGATCGGGCACTGAGATATTTCATTAAACGAGTTTTTGGGCAAAAAGTGTCGGAAAATTCGACCATCTTTTGTGCCATTTAACGAGAGATTGACTACCGTCCAGGGATGTGCAGCAAGAAGGACGTCTGTTAATGTGGATCGTCGACGAAATTGTTCCACGGCTCTAAGGGCTTCGGAATGTTTTGCAATAACGTTGGCTCTTGGTATACTTTGGTTTCGCAGTGAACCGCAAGTGCTGCGAAAAGTTCGTTTGTCCAATTTTCGAGTTGATTATTGTGTAGCTGAACTAATTGTGACAAACGCATAATTAGGCAGCTGCTCCAACTCATTCATCCAAGTTCAGGTCAGCTCAGTCCTTTGAAAGTGTAGAACAGAAACACGGACAGACGGTTGTATCCTAGTAGAATGTACCGTTTGGCCCAGTTTGGCCAAGTTCGGTATCCCAAGAGCCAGCCACTTGCTTAACAATCGATTAGCCTCAAGGTCAATCGTCTGCACACTTTCGCTTCGTCGATCGAATAATCTCTCAGGGAGTTTAAGCTGAGCCTGTTATGCAGGTTTATTAGGCGAAGTTTTGAGCACCGCCTTGTATATACAAGGCTGGTGATGCCTGACCGAAGTGTTTCCAATGTTGACAACAGGACGAGAAATTTTAATGGAACCTCTTCGACACCAGCCCTCAGCTTCAAAAATGGCGCCTCTGGGACTACTTTAATTTGATTACTGTTTGTAACAGACGTTCGTTGATAGGTTTGCTTTCCAAGTAGTTTTTGCTTCCGGAAGCTCGCGGAAGTGATGCTGGAGTGATGGAGTTTGTACTGCAAAATTCGGTTGTCCGATGCGCTCAGTTCATGAAGAAAGTTTATCTGTCGCTAAGCAGAGTTTCCAATTACCTTCTCTGGATATGCGATGCTTTGATGCTACAGGTTTTCTGTGCGATTTGATTGTATCCTCGTCGGCACAATGGCACCCTTCGGTAGCATGATAAGTCAAAACTAGGCTTCATCAAGTCGATGAGTAGCAGCTCGGTACGAGAGACCTTTTCGCTTCGTTCACCGAGGATAGTGGTCCTGCGATTCCTGCCCCCTGTGGGTTTGTGTAGGTTTATGCGTACCACATTCCAAAGTGGTCCAAAATACATTCCGTGACTGTAAATCCGCTATTCGTGCACAGCAACCTCAAATCGGACACCCTTCATCAACACCCACTAACCGAAACTCGATATGCACCAAAATTTGCGCGGTCATTAATGCGACCGTTGGTATTGATAAAAGTGCATCCCGCTGCTTTGCTGGTCAAACTTTATCTCCTATGGCGTCCTGGCGATAATGCCAACCTCGCCGATCACGAACCCTAGCCGGGGCCTGATAAACAATTAATTTCCGGACGCGTACCCCGGCGGGCAGCCAGCAAAGCTCCCGAATTAATTCACTACCCCTACCTGGGTGAGCGCATTTCCTATTCTTCGTTACCTGAGCGATGCAAAGTGCACTGCAGCTCCTACGTGCAGAACCGCTCGGTTAGTGCGTTCGATAATTGTAAACTTGCGGTTACTTGTGCGGACGGTAACACAAATAGACACGCCGCGTGGTAATCAGGCAACTGCGAGCGACTGGAGCGTTCGAATTTGATTACTCCGCGGGCTGATCTGGGTTGGTGGATCTGTGGAAATAATCAGACCATTTTGGCAATACCCTCAACCTTACCGTAATGAGCGGAAATTCCGATAATTGCTACAGCACGAGGACAAACTAGTCATCTTTCTTCCTTTAACTAATTTAGTCACTTTTCGTGCAATTCACTGCGTCGTGTAGAACAAATTATGTTTCAAAGGCCAATGACGGCGGGCGATAAATTTGTTGATTGATTTTGCGTAAAGTTTGTACGGTTGAAGGGGGACAAGAGTTCGATTTCTTTCATAAGGAATTTGTGTGGCAAAAATGTTTCTCATCGTAAGGTGAGCAGGTTCACGAGTGTAATGAAATGAAAGCATGCTTCATGAACGGTTTAATAATATTTATTACCTACAGTAGAATAACAATAATCTACTTACAATAAACTGCATACAACATTACACTTACAAGTTGAAGCTTTCAATTTTATACAAACCGAAGTTGGTCGGGTGTTGCTCTAAAGAAAATGCCACACGATGAAAACGACAGCCAAGGCTTTAAATATCTGGCACAAGTAGCACGTTGTGATTACTAAGTCTTCTACCCCGTGGCGGTGTGTCCAGTGCCTCTGAATATTGAGCGCCTAAAAATACCGAGTTCTCAACGAATCCAGCAACAAAAACACTGTCACTTTTCATACTCATCAACTCACCAATGGGCAACTCACCACCAGGCACTTTGGGTTTCGTGCGAGATGTTAAATTCTGCTAGAATTCCAGAATAAACAAACGCGCGAACCCGTTTGATAATAATATCATTAGCGCTCGCCATAATTGCACCAGCCGTGCGGCATTAACTCGAAGATGTCGAGCACAAGAAGCAGCACCCTAGGGCTGGTCTTAGAAGAAAAGACCTAAACGAACAATTGAAAAACCCTCGCCGGAGCGTAATAAAAGTGAATAACAAAATTAGATTCTAAAGTTACTGCCAATCGTTGAGCCAGTCATTTTTCCCAACCAAATACTCGTAAACCTGTCCCTGGTGAGCTCGCTTAGAGGACGGATGGTCAGGACCAATTTAAAGCACAATCCAACGGGATTTCTCCGGTTGGGATTTCAGAGGTCGGAATGTAAATAAAGAAAAAAAAAAGCGACACACAAACGAGTTTCCCATTTCGATTGGAGAATGAAAGAATTCTTGATATCAGCACACCGACGTAAAACGTCTGATACTTCCTTTCGACGTTGTCCGATAGAGGAAAATCTAATTTTTTTTATTACCTATACACCTGTTTATTGCGGGCGAAGGTCCACGCGACAACAATCTGAAATCATTGGGCTTTGCTGGGTTGCGTAAAACGAGTGTGACTGACTGGCAAATTAAAGACAACGTCATATTTTATGCAACTCTTCAATTACTTTCTAATCAGCTTTGGAGAGTGTTCCTTCGGGGTCAAAATTAAAAATAGGTTTTCTGTCCCAACCGACATTTCGCACGCTTTGCGAACAACGTTGGTTATTTTGACTGTTAGTTGATAGCTAATCATTACATTTGAGGTTTGTTTTGCAGTTCAATGAGTCTGAGTGTTCGGTGCAAAGTGTGATTAATTTCACGCACGCATTGCAACCTCGTTGATATCCATGCCCTCAGAGATTGTGAGAGAAAGATTGTGCGAAAAGATTTCGGGGCTTGCAACCGTGCAACAATCGGTTCAACAACAGTAAAAGTTTGTACTTTTACAAAATCTAAACAAGAGTTTGTTGTTTTTGGAAAAACGAAACATTCTTGGCCGATAGGTAACATTTCGGGCGTTGGAGCATTGGGTCATTGCGGGGAACCCCTCTAAGTTTGTTTGGAAAATGTTGAATGTTGTTTCAGAGCGTTCCTATGGGGTTCATGTACATTCTGTTCAGATTAAGTTCCCTGCTGTCTGTGGCTCCCACTAATAAATCGGATTAAACCATTGCATCGCCAAAGTGCAGTCGTTACCAGCACTGGGACAAAAGGGATCAGACAGTCAGCAATTGGAGAAGAGATTGAGTGTGAATACCGACAAAAGTTGGTATTAAGTTGAAGCAGGTTCACGTCAATTAAGTTTATTTCTTAGCTGAATTATTTGACAATTTTCTATATTCAAAGAATTACCGCTCATCCAAAGAAATTAATACAATTCTTACTTGAGAAGAGTTCATCTTTGCCTGTTTGGAATAATTTGAAATAAAAATGTATCGGATCTAAAGCGAAGCTCACTACTATTTCCGTTTTTTTATTAACATTCCAAGATGTTGAAACAGCAAACAGGGATTACTTTCTAATTTTGTTTTTGGCAAAAGTTTTGTTTCTAAAATATTTCTCGGGTTTTCATTTCTTCGAGGAGAGGTGTGATTGTTTTCTGTTTGTATCTAAAGTATCTAGATTGCTTGAAAAAAATTTAAGTCTGGTTTTGTTTCCCTCACGGTTGAGATTTTGTGCATCGAGGACGTGTGCGATGGCGTCATCAGAGGCCGGGCACCTTCTATGGCATGCTGGATTTCTCATAGCAAATTGTGCAACGGATGCATGCAAAGCTACAAAGCAAACTGGAACCCATGCGTGACTTAACACACGGAAACTTATTTCCATTCCACCCAGTATGAATAAAACATTTTTAAACTCCTTAATCATAGTAGAACAGAGTTATTTATTGAATAACGCCTTGCACTGTGCGGCACAAATTGATCACAATGCCAGAAAAATTGTACTGCTTCGGACTCGAACGAATCTCGATTCAGAATTCGATCAGCGAAAAGCACTTAAGGATTGGGCGAATTGTGTCAAAACTTCCTAATCGCTTTCCGCAGTTCGATGGAAAAGCATCGAAATCAACTTCGGAAAATCGATCAATGGTATATTGGTTCAAAGGCCGAAGCAATGTTTGGGCCACGTGGAAGTTTAACCAAGCTTAATATTTCTTTGTCATTCTTTTTCTTTGAATGCTGAGGAATGTTATAATCGATTTCGTCAAATGATGTATGTTACTGCAGTCGTCTGGATAGTTCTTCTTGGGTGGAACAACCTTGAAAATGGTATTAAACGGTTCTCAAAAAATAAAAACATGTTTTGTACAACACAACAAGTGCTGCTTTAAAAGTTTGTTTTTCATGTATTCCAAAATGAAAACTAATAAGGAAAGTATAGATGCTTTGATTTCTACCACATCGGTTTTTCGGGTTTTCACGTCCATAAAAATCAATGACCCCAGGCAACCTTTTAACCGGCGTAGTGCTACGAGCAGTATTTTTCCGTGTGCTCTCCGTACACCTAAACATGTGACATGTGTGTGAAAAACATGGAATTCTTTTTTATTGACCTTTTGCCACCACCAATCTGCCTGTCATAGTGGAAAAGTTGGAAAGAAAATGGAGCTAAGGCTGGGTGGAACTGGACCACTTTGGGAAGCGCCTCGGAGCGAGGCGCTGTTCGCCATCCTACCGAAGTAAAACGAGAAAGGACGATATCTGATAAAACTTTTAACCGACGCCGAATACAAACGGGTTGAACTTCAGATGCTCACATGGTTGCCGCTGCTGCTTCTGCTGTGGTTTTCAGGTGACCGAAGACGCCGACAACCGCGGAAGCAACCTACAAACTCCCTGAAACGTAAAAGAAAATGTGGGGTCGACGACGCTGAAAAAAACAAGCAACACCGGGCACCACCGAGGGGAAACAAAACATTTTTTATCACGTCCTGTTGATGCATAAAACATGACGAAGCTGTATGGTCACATAAAGTTTGGGGTTCGGCCAAAGTGTCTTTTTACCACCAGGAAGTGGCAGAAAGCAGTGTGTTTCACCAACCGATTCCAGCAGTCCTTCGTTTGTTTTAAGTAAACACGTTTGGACGTTTGGTTTAAACTAACCTTATAATTGACATCGTATTACGGCTAACGGACAATCCCGTATTGGTGAAAGGGTGTTCTAAATGTCCATCATAAATTAACCAAAACTACGCTTATACCTTTAAGAAGAATAGTTTATAATATTTGCAAAAACTAGAACAGCTTGTTCGAATTATGAAGATTTGTTGTTTCTTACTTTCATTCTCCAGAATTATTAGTCTTGTTTCACCTTTACACCAATAATGAAGGGATAGGGTGAGTAGTAAGAGAATCGCTGCTGAATTTCAAGTTCTTGACTCTTTTTGAAGGAAAGACAAATTATTATATCATCTACGAAACAATACAATGCCGCAGACGGACCAGACGCAGATTCGAGGAACGAAACCCAAGTCTTCCTTTAACATCAAGACACTCACTTAAGAAAAGTGACTAAGCATTTCAAATTGCCCTAAGGAATGCAATGTGACGAGTTACTTTTCGTAGAACGTTAGGGTATCGGCGGTACAGCGTGGATGCTTATTTCAAAGAAAAAGATATCATATCAAGAAAGTTATTTCGCGATTTCCTGAGAATTTATTCGAAAACGATCGTTTCGAATAGTTAAAGCAGCAAAGAGTGTCCTATAGCTCAGCGTGCATTACAGAACCCTTGAAGATATTTGGTTACTCTTTTACTGTCGAAACATGAAACCATGCATAAACATATTGTAATACTAAACAAGTAAATACATAGCAAATGACAGATCTACAACCGTCCTCGGTCACATTCTTGTTTACATCGGAAAGATCGGAAATCGAAATTCAGTAGAAACGTGATAAGGGATGGAAAGCGTTTGATATTTGCACGAATCGTATGGAGAACGATCAACAGGTTGCAACGCAGCTTGTGCAATAAAAGTAAAAACCCCTTTTGCCCAGCTTCCGCTAACCTAACTGCTTGTACGTGACAAACCACTTTGAATATCAACATTATTGAAATAGTCTAACGGAACTAACTTGCCAGGGAAGACGAGTTGTGCAGATGGGATTTCCAGCTCCGTGAGTTCCTCTATCTTTCCATCCGCAGGTCACGTGATTATTTATGATTACAAAATCGTTCCTACTTTCGCACCCTGCCCATGTTCTTCCAACGACATAAATTCCTTCTGTGGCCAAAAGCGGCACGCTATGAGCTCCGGTCGCATCGTTCTGATACATAAAGTACAGCCCAACCGGATGCTGTTGTTCATAATCATTACGTGAGTATTAACGGCACTAACAAGATTTTCTGACATGCCTATAGAACGCACCTTTTGCCCATTAACGTGACTTAATGGAGTGTTTCAAGCGAGTGGCCCGGTTCATGTAGATTTTTGCATTTCAGAAGCTTCGGCTCCAGAGGAGCAAATTTGTCTAGCCTTTAGCCTGCTAATCAGCCAGTCCAATACTGTTGAGCTACTGTGGTTTAGTTGGCTGATGCTGTTCCCATGCCGAAAGGATCATCGAACAAACTTTATTATTCGTGCCCAATGGTTTCGCCCACAGATACTCGACCAAAAAAAGCGGCAGTGGAGGGTGAACGACACAAAAAGGCCCACCAGGCTACGTCCTTATATGCTCACGCCACTTCCGTTGATTTGGTGTAACGCAGGCGAAGGCAAGAGAAATGGTCAGCCGAAATTCTGATGAAGGAAGGTCTTTTTCATTTGGCAGATAGTGTGGGACCACGCCTGACCTGTGACGATGATGAATATTTCAATGTGACCAGGACTTCGTGATAAATTAGTTATATATTCCGAATATTTGCTAAGAAAAATGAGACTCTGGCTCGGTACTGGTGGCTGCTGGTGCAATAAGCAGAAAATAGGCTGATCCTTTCCATGGATTTTGTCTTACAGAACATCCCTTTTAGCCAAAGCTCGAGTGTCGCGCGGTCGCAAATGAGCAAATGATAACTTCTAATGGGTACCCCAAACACCATTAATTAATTGGACATTGGACATAATGGACTGGCGACAGCACATTTTGAAACAAACTTCTTGAAAGTACGTCGACAGTTAGCCCATCAGATAAGAGGTTCTATAAAAAACCATGCAATAAAAAACTAATGACGGTGATTAATGGTAAAATGGAAAATAATTAAGAGTTCACATATTGTTGTATACTTTTCGGTAGACTAGTTCTTCTAAAGGTTAATATTGTTTAAACTTACAATAAAAGCCCTTCAAGTTTGGTATGTGGTACTTGGTACGAGCAGAATCTACCGCTGGAATGCTGGCATCATTTAAAATTGATTTCATGGGCAATACGTTTACACCAAACGTTCTTGCCTTAAACGGACTCTTTGAGTTTGCGTTGATGATTATGAATCATTTTAATTACGAGCTATAACTTTTCCTGTAGGCTTTGATTCATGCAGCATGGTTTCGCATACCAACAAGTGGAAGATATAAAGGCAGCGAAGTAATTAGTTTCACAAACGGTAGAACACAACGGTTGCAATACAACAAAACGGAACAAAACAAATTTATTTCATCCTTTCACTCGCGAACCGCTTTCACTAGCGGACGTGCCACTTTGGCCCTATAAATTACGACAAGTTTGGGGCAAATATCTATTTGTAAGAATAAAGAAAGTTAAATATTGAAATTGAACTACGAATAATAAAATTAGGTTTGATAACGTGTTTGAATTATTTTGATTAAAGCCTTTCGGGTTGAAGTATCATAGTATTAGTATGTGTACGTACTATGACAATAGGAATCAATACCATAAAACAGGTGCCTTTTTATCGTTACGGAATTTTCCGTTCCGAAATTCCACTCGACGTCAGCTTTTGCTAACTCTTTGTGAATACCAACCCGACCAACCCGTTTTGGGCCCTTTCTCAAGCAATCATCAAAACGCCTTAAAAAGGGAAAGCCGCCATCGAACGCATAATAATGTTTGCCAAGCACGAAGAAGAATGGTGCCCGGGCTTGAATTAACGAACGTTTGCACTACACGACCTACAATACATCGCTTTCGTCTTGCGTAATTTGGATGGTCGGAAGGATTGAATGGTTCTTTTGGTGTTTGTCAGGCAGCCACCGCACAGGCAGGGAACTTATGCGAGCCCAGAACACAGGGATATTGATAAAACAGGAAGCGTGCACGTTTTTGTGGTTTCTTTTACATGCTGACATGTTGCATGTTGGACTCGTAAGACACACGGCGGAAAAGTATTCGATTTACACAAATATCCATTTACGTAAAGAACTTTATTTCATTCCATAACTCCATCTATTTTATGGCCAGGTATACAAGGCACGTGCAGCAGTGGTTGGCTACTATGGTCAGTTAATATGGTGTAAGTTGTAAATCTTGCCTTTATCTTATCAAAGAAGCGAACAACAAATAAACCAGATGGCCGGATGACCGGTAAATAACTGCGAACGATGGTGTAATATTAAAATATCATAATTTTGAAACAATCCCTGGGCGCACGTGGCACGCAGACAACATTCCGCCATATTGGCAACAAAAACCGAGTATGTTATTCTTTGTCGCTGATTTAGTCTTCCTCAAGGGAATAACACTTCTTCACAGGCAATCCTCGGATCGCTCTGCCGATTCAGCAATGTCGCAATCGGGCTAGAAATGGCAACACCATTGTTGACATTAAATATCTTCTCCATTTGTCTTGAATGCCACCATTACGCATCAATCTTCTCGTTTCGATCGCGATATGCCGGTGGCTAATGATCGGATGACACAAGTAAATGTGAATTAAACTACCATTCCCAATGGTAGATGGTTCGATACAATGCCGGCAAATGGCAACTGACGTTGGGGCGAAAACACCCGGTCCAAAGCCCAGGACTGGAGAGGCGGATTTGTTCAGGCAGAGAGTGATAATCGAGATGACTGTTGCGCTGCGCCCACGCCGCCAGCCTTCAGCCAGCCAGCCCAGGAGTCCGAGCCCGAGCCATCCGAAACGTGATGAATGTTGTCAGTTGGAGTCATGGATTGCTCATGAATAATGAAACAAAAACGAATACTTTGACAAACCGGGCGCGAAGAAATAGGAAAAAGTATGACGCTAGTTCAGTGCGTGCCCTCGGAGCTAATGAACTTTGACGAATTCAAATTAGATTGGATTTGTCATCAATGGGAAATTTCATCTCACAATTAAACATCCGATAATTCCGGGGGTGCTGACGGTTTGGTGGGTGTAATTTATCGCTGCGCAACTTAGTTTTGTTTACATTCGAGTGCATGCCTAATGCCCTCGTTACATTTTAATGACAGCTGCGCCCGCGGGGATTCGCTGCCGCCAGAACATGATTGCTTTCATCTCTCAAACACTGCAAAACGTGAAAACCGAACCGAATGCAAGAATGACGCCAATTTCACTTTCGGACAACAGTTATGTACTAGAATGATTTCCCTCGTGTCTGTATTTCGATATTTCAATTTCCGTTACGCGTTCTTTATCATTATCCTTTTCATAAGGATAAACTGTAATTGGGGGTCCTAAATGAGTAATTATCAAACGGCTCAGTGGAAGAAGCACCCAGAATAACCCACCCCCCCAAAACTGGCAATAAGTGATTTGGCGAAGATTCGCAACACTAACAACGCCAAGATGATCGCTCACCAGGCGTTCTGAGCGAAGGATAGCTTCGAAAGAAAATTGAATAATTAGATTTTGAATCTTCGTCAAAGAGCTTAAAGTTCTGTCGTACACCATGATATGTAAGGCCCACGGCCCGCTCTTCACAGACGCTCGGACACTGTAACAGCGGAAAAGTAGGACGCTTTATTCGGCTACAAAAAAGAAATGAAGCGGTCTCCATCGCCGCAAAGCTTTCGTGGGTTAAGCCGATTTTTATATTGGAATTCAACGAAACTAGTAATAGGATGAATTTAGCGGGTTCTATTACAAGAGCCACTTAAAGAGAAAATTCAGAAGCCCAATTTATCAGTTTAAAACACAAACTATAGTCAAAGGTTTAATAATTACACGCTACTTCACACAACACACCTATCAATTTGTTTTAACGACAACACACTAAAGCTCTGTCTATCTGAGAGTATACGTTTGACACATTCAACATAAGTAGCGGACCACAATATGGACGCTATTGTCCACATGTAGTGTTTTCTTTGCGGGTTTCAAAATATTAGTGTACAGCAAACAGCGAAGGAAAGGATTACAGCGAAGCGTTGGTGAAAAAATAACATTATCGTTCCGAACCCGAGCTTTTAAACCGGGAAACCGGGATGTGATTACAAAACGCCCAGAGAGCACCGTTGCAGAGACCCCCACCGCGGGGACGCGCAACAAGGGGGGAAGTCAGTGGATTCGAAAAAGACACCCCTTGTCGTATCCTAACCAAGCGAACAAAACACAATTCCGGTTTCCGTCATGCCGAAGGACGATTGCTGAAAACCGCACGTTTCCGTGTGGTTAAATTACGTCGACCGAGTTGTTGCTCGGAATCAATCAGTGCTCTCCAGCACGGGCTGGAACTGTCCGAGCATTGATCTGGGGGATTATGGGCCGTCAAACTTTACCCGAACAAAAGAGCTCGGCAGAGAGTGGCGGAATCCGGCGCCGGCCGGCAGTTTCATCTCATGCGAATCTCTTAGGCGTATATTTGACAAAGGATACTTCCACAAAAGTCAATATCCGGCATATATGTGTGAGGGGGGTCCTTTAATACTTTCGTACCCCCGGAAAATGGCGGTGATTTTCGATTTTTCACGCTCAGCTGGTGCACGGAATGGCTTAATGGTGGAAGCGTGTAGGTGCACTGAAATCAGCATGCGCCACATGGCTGGAAGGAGGTTGTCCGTTGGCAGTTCCTGAGATCGTCATCAGAACTGATATCTGGCCGGATCCCTATGGAACGCCATTTTCCGCTCATCATCATTCGCGTGGTTGCGAGCGCCTTGGGCGCTTTAAGTGCTACAAGTTCCAGAAGCAGCTTAGTGGCAACCCATAGCGGGACATAGCGTCTGAGGCCCTGAGGTCCGCCTGGCGGTTGTGTGTGAAACGGAATCGGCGTAAAGCCGAAACTAGAGGTACACTATCTGGACCGGCGGCGCCAACCAGAAGGATGTATGGTAGAACATCGAGTCACTTGGCGAGAAATTCTTGCCGTGCTGTGGTTAGGTTCGATGAAGCTCTCACGTCCGGATTTCGTTTGCGGTGTTCATATACTGCGAACGCTGCCGATATGGAAGCAACCGGAAGCAAACGTCTCGTCAGATACAATAAATTTTGAAAGAAGTATGTCCTCAAAATATTTACTTCATTTCATTATTATGACCGCTGGCAGTTTCGCGAACTTCCGCAGTGCGGTTTACTAAAACACCAGTAGCCGACAAATTTAATTATGGCACGTGCAGTTTGATTAAGATTCGGGGTGTGTGTGATAAGGCGAGGAACATGTAATGGGGATTATTTCAATTTTTCCAGTTTTGGTAGGACGCTCACCCTGAGTAAACTATCCTCATCGATATTTGGGCACACGGCCAGTGCAGTGTAAATAAACAAAACAGACAAACTAAGATTTTTCCTCTTCGAATATCCTTTATGTGTTATCTGTTGCGAAAAAGAAGCTGCTTTTAAGTAAACAACCTTAACAATTGTATGGACCATTCTAAAAATCCACTCGAAGCGATCTTATGCCTTTTTTTCTGATAAATCTTGGGTTTTTCATTGCTATGTTTATCAGTAAACCGTGCAAGGTCGCGACAAAAAACAGATTTGCATAGCACAGTGCGAAAATATCAAACAAACACTTGCGTTTAAAGTTTGCTTGCAGATCGATTGGGCAGACTCAAGACCTTCGCAGGTGGTGGCAAGTGAGATGGAAGTGCGAATGACATACATTTTCATCTCGAAAGCAGATTACCAAAGCGTTTGAAAAAATATGCCGCAAACATTATTCGGCAATCCAAATTCCTTCCCAGACAGCGATGGAACCAGACCGAAATAATAAAAGCACCTATCATAAAACAGCTCCATGACGAAATGGGAATGGGGTTCCGCGAATACTTCTTGCCTTGCATTCGCTCAACGCGATGCTCTACGTGTTTTAATAAAGTTTTTAAGTAAATGGATGGAAGATGTGAGTTGCCTGAGCGATACATGAAACGAACCAAATCGTAACAGATCCAGACCGCCCATTTTGGCGGTCGCTGCATGGTATAAGCAAGAAAAACCCCTCATGGAAATGAAACGAACAGGATTACTGCTGCCGTTATCTCCAGATTGTTTCTCACAGAAATCAGATATTGAAGGAGCATGTTTCAAATTAAACATTTTATGCAATATAGAAACTCTTGGTATTCGATCAGTTTACATCAATTTTGGATATTTGTTATCAATTTTGAGTAAGTGACAAAAACATTTGTTTAGAGAAAAACCAGTTGGTCAAACCATCCAGGAATCGACAAAAAATATGGCTCGTGTTCGTTGAAGTTGCACATATTTCACAGTCAGTTTTTGCTAATTACAAAGTGCCTTGAGTGACTAGTGGCTATTATTTAATTATCCATTTTAGACCTAGGTAAACTAGCGAGGACTAGTGTGGACTGACTGCAATCACGTCCGATTTGCGTAATGAAAATGGCTGCTAGCGTTCTTATCTTTCATCTGTTGCTGCGAAATTGCCTTACCTAAAATGTTTGTTGTATGTTTCACATGCACTCAGGGTTCCTATTGTGCCGGCCTGTTTGTTTTGCACGGAATTAATTTTAATTGCCCTCTCTGGCGTATCGCATAACCCGCAGCAGTAACCAACATGGCTTTTTCGTTTGTGTATGAAAGTACAGGGGAAAAGCTGTAAGCTTAAGGACCCCTGGTGTGCAGCATTAGCAAATAACGATTTTTTGCATCTTGTACGCTTTCATACGCAATGCAAGCCCGGCTTCAGGTGGTTTCAAATTAACTTCGTCTCGTCCTGAATTTACTCTTCATAACATAAGGTTTTTTTCATATTTAAGTAAGTTGGATTCTTGCGAAGTTTGTTGGACCCTATGTTTATTCATTACGTTTTAGTTTTATACTGTCTTTTGCTGTTTGGCATTATGAATAGTTTTAGATATTTTTGAGACATCGGTTTAATTGACTAGAGGTTTTGATTTGCCTGCCCGACTTATTCAAATCAGGTTTAGCAGTTATTTTATTTTTGTTTTTGTGTAAATGCACTTGAAATATTATGTTTTATCGCGTTGTTGGTATTTTCTGTATTGCAGATGTATTTAAAATACAGAATGAAAGAAAGAAAGTATATTGGTAGCAAAACCTAGTTATATAAACAAAAGAAACTTAGTGTGTAAGTATTTTACTGGTTTTACGAAGCGCCCATTACACTGTTCAGCCCGTCATTTAAAAATTTGAAAAAGTTTAGCTTTTCGAAAATCCAGTAAAATGCATAATCTTTTCTGATATATAAAACATTTTATAATTTCTTTTTTTTTATAAAGTACAACTTTTTAACTAAACCCACTTAGAAAAACAGGAATAATGCACCACGGCGAAACCCGATCACTAAAACTACTATTTTGGATCATTTAAGACATACTAGTCCTCAATAGCTTCAACATACATTCGATTGTTGTCTGTGTCGTGAAATCCATATGTTTGAAAGGATGACAAAAGGTTAAATTTGAATAAAAACTTTTCAAATAGCGCTTATTCCAGGAATAAAAAAAATATTAAAGGCAACATTTATTCGTGTCACAACATGCGATGTTACCTGTTAAGTAGCACTTAGACATTAATTTATATACTCATGTCACGTTGGTGCTCTAGTTCGCCATTGATCACGTTTCAAGCATCCCGTTCACCAGTGGTTCATCATTTAATGTAACATTCCACACGTGAGCAATCCATCAGTGTGGGGTCTTGTTACATTTGTTTAAAAGGAAGTGATTGGCCACAGAGTGTGAATTCTTGTATCACCCCACTGAGAGAGCCCTCCTCGAAACCCTTCTGTGTTTCATTTTCCATCGTCGACCTCTACGCTAAGTATTCCGCTTTCAGCTTTACATCGAAAAAGGTGGACCAAGCTTGTTGGAAAAAGTGCAACGTGATTATCGCATCCTCGTCATGCGCTTCCCTCCTTCATTCGATTTGACACAGTCCCGCCATGCCTCGTCTCGTCATCTGTACCTTTTCCGCACTTCAAACGTCTCAGTAATTAAAAGTTCACCGATCAGTAGACGCTAAAGATTGAAGCGTGTGATAAGTTGCAAAGGCACTCAGAATCGAGGCAAGGGGCTTTCCATCGACAGTAAGCTCTCTTTCTACCAATGGATCCGTCCTGATCACCTTTAAGAGAAGCATGTTTTGTATCAAAGCAAAAAAGCAAAAATGCAGAGCAAAAAAAGGGGTCCTCTTTAAGGAGAAGTAAAGTTACATGACACCACAAAGCGAGCAAGACAAGTATGTCCACTTTTTTATGCTAATGCTTCAGCATCCCCGGATGCAATCTTGCACCGCCAGCAGAGCATAATGATGACTCCATCAGGGTCGTACTTAAAGTATAATGCACGACCTCCTTCGGCAACACTTACTCCTGTATTGAAAGCTGCTCGTTTGCTGGAACACACGTCCGGTATGGCCACGAGAGATATGCGCAATTATGGAAAACTATGCATGTAATCGCTACGTTTACTAGAATGTTTACCGCACTTAAAGTTGCACACCGCACTTGTTGGTCGCGCTGGTCGCGGTCGGTATCCAATAATTTCGATTTGTTATTTGTTTTTTTTTTTGCTTTATTGGAATTAATTAAACTGTTTTAAAAAGCATTTCGAACAATAGTGTGATCAGGGAGCCACTGTTGGCGAGATACGAATTTTCGGGAACTTATGCAAATCACAGCATTGTTACGCGCACTGGATCACCAGATGAATACACTCTAGAATTGAGCAATCTATTTGGGCTAATTTATTGCACTCTAGTGGTCGTGTGAACACTCGAACTAGCCGCGCGCAGTGTATTCCGCGAAAACTTCAAATACGTTATCGGAAGCATAACGCGGCACGCGAAGCACACAAGCACGAACCACGAGGCACGAGGCACTCAGCTTCAACGAAAGCCTTCACGTTAGCCTCTCAGAACCATCAACGTGGCGTGGCGAAGTATCAATCGCACAAAAAAAGCCTCTTCCGACTGCGTAAACCCACGTTCCGTGCTGAACAATTCAAACGAACACAGACCGAGGTATCCAGAGCATCCGCTTGCTACGACCGACTCTGAAAGACTGAATGAATTGTGGCAGAGTACGCGGCATTTTCTATCAAACATCTTTCTGCTCATTTTCATTTGCTCTCTTTCTCACGCTGACCTCCTGATGCGTTCGGAATGTTTATCCCAAACGAGTCGACCGATACCGAAAACTGCTGGGCGCCGATCTGCGCCACCAGGCGCCTCCATCAAAACCGGCAACGCTCTCGAACATCTGTTTCCGCCCGTTAACACGAAGAGCTGAACGAAACTTGACGAACCCAACACACGCTCTCACGCTCGCCAACTCTTGCTGTCCCTTTCAGACATCATGCGTCCACCCAATCCCACGAGTGAATCCAATGTGAACAAAATAAGCAGAAAAAACCAAAAAGGATACCCGCAAAAGGCCACCCGCAGCTTCAATGACTCAAACACATTGCTCCGCCAAAAAGACGATAGTTGGAAAAGAGCGAGCGTGTGGGCGCAGCAAAGACAATACGACAGAGAGAGAGAGAGAGAGAAAGAGTCATGGACCGGACCATGCTTCCTGTCGGATGTTTGTTTACTTTGGACGTGCGAAACAGTGCCGTGCGGTTCCTCGTTCGGCACTGTAACGGTTATCTCGGTGAAGTTTGACTGCCGCTTTTTTGGCTGGTGTAGTGCCCATTTGCGTAAGTTTTTAATGGAACAACAATATTGCCACTGCGCTGTTGCTGGCGCGAAGCAAGGTTAAATTTGTTACGCTAAAACGATTGTTGTTGTAGTCAAATGTATTTAGCCGCCCAGAGAACTTCATCTGAATCAACCCGTTCTAGGAGAACCTCAGCTGCAGAGTACTGGACAGTGAGAAAGTTAATTATTATCCCTTTTAATTTAGTTGTAGGCAAAACAATCCCTGATAATTGGTACTGTGAGAAAATTAAACTCCTTATTCATTAGTCAATAAGTCTAATTTAGTTGAGCATGATACAAAAAAATGAAAAAAAAATTCTATTACAAAAATATGATGAAACAATCAAAGCGCAGTAATTTTCAATCAATGGTGTAAGGTTTGACTAGTTTCCACAAAAATGACATGGAATTTGAACACAACACAACACAACACAACTCATTGTATAATGAGAATTAAGTATAATAAAAAGGATGAATTGCTCCGGTACCTTTATCGAATGATAAAAAAGAAATGAATAAATTTGTTACTTCCACGTATTTGATTTTGCGCAAACGGGATAATTATAGTTCTTATCCGAACGATCATTTGACGGAATAATCGAAATTGATGTAACTCTCTAACGTGTTGGCAGTAACCCGAAGAATCGCTTGGCCTTATAAAATCGATTTTTTTTTTATCGTTTGTCGGTAAAATATTGTATTGTAGCTGGCGTTATTTCTACAAGTTTTCAAACTGTCTCACTTGCACTTATTCTGCAAAATGATTATCCTGCATAAAACTACTAACTCGCAGTGATAGCAAACATTAATTGATAGTGGCACGTTTCTGATAGCAAACGTATATTATCACCAAAATATGTTCACATTGCGTGCACACAAACTGTTATAGCTGGTCATATGACTCGCTATATTTATTTTGCTGCATTTTCCATCATAATTGACAGCGCAGAAAATGTATTTATTATTGCTTAGGGAATTGCAAAATAGAAGGTTTTGCCAGTGCGGTATCTTAAAGAGTCGATTGGAGAGAGCTGTGAATGATGTGATGCCGAAAATAATTTCCTATTCCATGGGCGCTCCTCACTTCCGCTACTGTCCGTTTTATTTGTTATGGTTGGTGCTTTCATTCAAGGCAATATTAGCATCGACAAGACTGGTTTAATTATAAACAACCAAGCAAACCGCCGTCCGAATGAAGTGTTTAATGAAAAATGTTCGTAAAACTCCCCAGTAATTGTGAATTTATTTATTATAGGAAGGGCAATTTTAGCTCGAGCGAATGGTAAGGAAAAATCAACAATTTATATCAAAAATCAGTATTTTCATCACTCATGATAATTTACAATTTATCCTCTCTTCTAGGGTCTTATAAAAGAGCTTGATAAAAGCTCAATTTTCTCATAATCATAATCATAATTTTTTATCTTTTTTTAAATAAGGCAACTCATAATTTTATCAGATATATTTGCAGAAATGATTTTAAATGAAATATTTTAAATACCTCAAAATAGAAGGTTATTTATTATACTTGAAACACATAATTAAAACATAATAATAATTTCATCTGTAAAAAATGTAAACGCAAACAGTTTGTGTGGAAAAATAAAATAGTTTGGAGATGTCTTTTCAAACAAATCAAAAACAAACGGCCCCGTTAAAGGAATGAACTCTCTCGAATGAACTCGAATTGATAATGAACTCTCTCGAATGGGATGAACTGGAAATGAATTCTCAATCGTCAACCGTCAATTCAAATTGCACTTTGCGCGCCATCTATGAACAGTTTCAACGATACTCACAAAAGCGCGAGAAATGTCATTTTCAGGCTGCGTACGTACGATTTGACATTCGACTTCTTCAACTTTCTTTCTCTTTCTCTTTTTTCTCTTTCTTAGTCCGTTTCCTAGCGTGTTTTTTCACTCATATTCAGAGCGTAAGGAAAGTCCACAGATTTGTTCTAATTTCTGTGACCTTGTGAGGTTGTAACATTTCTACAAGCAACAGCTAATTAACATCGGGTTAAGATGACCTCTCGTGAAGTGATGTAAGTAGTTTGCTTAAAAAACGCACGGCTTCCCATCCTTTTGTTTGAAGTGTTGGCAACAGAGGCTAACTCTAAAATACTTGTTTGCGTTCCTCTAGCAGCATTGCGTCGGATGAGAGTGGCACAGCGGACGAAGAGCAAAGCCCGCAGAATAAGGTCGAAAAAAAGCAAACCAGCAGTTCTCGGAAGCACAAGAAGCACAAGCGCCACAAGAAATCATCCAAATCGGACCGTGCGGACAAGGTATACAAGAGCAAGAAACATAAAAAACATAAACGAAAGCATCGTGAGGAGGATGGCGCCGCTGATGGCAACAGTACGACCGATGGAGAGCCCTCGCGGAATGGGTCAAAAGTGGCAGATGTACGCATACAGGAATTGCCGGTTATTAAACCGAAACCTATCCAACTTGAGAGCGATGAATCGGAGCGAGTGCGACCAAAAAACAACGGGAGCACCAGAGTGGTAGTGGTCGAGAAGCGCAAGGAACACATTTCGACGGATCCGGACAAGTTAGTGCACTTGTTGACCAAGGAACTTGACAAGCATAAAGAGGATGTAGTTTCGGTAGAAAGCGAGAGCGACGAAACTGCGGTGGAGGACGCTCCGAGCCCGGATGTGGCAGTCATTGAGGACGATGAGCTGAACCTCGAAGAACTAATGCGCCAGAAAGCGCTGTTGCAGGCAAGACTTGGTGAGTATGCGACGGACGAGGAAGACGAGAGTGCAAACAACACCAGGGCAGGAAGGCAGCCGAAGAAAGTAAAGGTTGATGGCAGTGATGCAATTATCACCATCGACGGAGATTCGACTCCGGATGAAGTGGAGCA
Source organism: Anopheles cruzii (assembly GCF_943734635.1). Lineage (NCBI taxonomy): Eukaryota > Metazoa > Arthropoda > Insecta > Diptera > Culicidae > Anopheles > Anopheles cruzii. The sequence continues at coordinate 35,396,202 of NC_069144.1, read as the reverse complement.
TCAGCTCAAGAAGCAACCAAGCGGAGCGAATCGAGGATCACGAGGTGCAAAAGTGGATCAACCGCTGGGCACGGCTAAAGGTGGCAACGTGGAAGCTGAGAAACGAGGCAAAGAGCAGTACATGGGGGATGGTCGAACGAAGCAGATAGACCGCGATCGAGAACGAGAAAGGGATCGACGCAATCGGGAGGAAGATAATTACAAGCGCCGAATGGCCGAAGAGCGCTTCGAGCGAGAGAAGGTCCGTGAGCGGGACAGGGAACGGGCGCGAGCACGCCAACGTGACCGGGATCGATCGATGGAGCGGTATCGTGATCGGCGAGGATATTCTCCCCGCGACCGACGCTCTCAGGACAGGTTCGACCGTGCCCGTGGTGGTCCCGGTGGTCGTGATCGGTTACGGGCACGCAGCCGAAGTAGAGACCGCGTGGGGGGCCCAGGAAGATTCAACCGTGACCGGGATCGCGACCGGGACCGTGGCTGGGAAATGAGGGACCGCGACCGCAACTATCGGGGATGGCAGCGTAACGGGCGTGACGGTCGAGCTGGTGGCAAGGCAAATCGGAAAACAGAAGACGATCGGTTCAAAGATTCTCTCAGCGAAGGATTGAAACAGCACAAGGAGTCTAGCAGTGACAGCGATATTGGCGATATCGACATCGATGACGACGAAGATGAGGAGAAGATCATAGAGAAGAGGCGCAAGGAACGTGAAGCTCTGCTCAAGGTAAACCGTTCGTGAAAAATTGATTACCGTAAACGATACTTTAAGCATACGTTTTGTAACTTTTCAGAAACTTGGCGTCGTGAATGAGGATAGTAGCACTGCGATGGAAGTAGTGGAACCGCCGGAACTGCGGCAGATGAACGCCAGCGCTGGACCATCATCCCGGAACGATTCGCCGGGCAACAGTCAGGAAGAAGGAATCGATCTTTTGTCGGAAGGTCGGCAATCCGACCAGTCCCTAACCCCACCGATACCGAGCGAGCGGAAGGATCTGATGGATAAGGTAGAACGTAAGCTGAATGCACCCGAACCATCGAAAGACCTGGACAGGCAGAGTAAGGAACCGAAACATACTGCGAAAGAAAATGCTAAACGTCCCGAATGGGACATGTTTGCCGAACAGGACATCGACTCGAACTTCGACTCGCCTGGAACGGTGATGGGCGGGGGCAGACAGGCACACGAAAATCCGGCCCTGACAGACAACTGGGACGACGCGGAAGGCTACTATCGTGTCCGGATCGGTGAAATGCTCGACAACCGGTATGTGGTCGCCAACTACACCGGCCAGGGCGTGTTCAGTACCGTCGTGAAGGCACGGGATCAGGCCCGTGGTAGTGCGTTTGTTGCGGTCAAGATTATTCGGAACAACGAAATCATGTGAGTTACCGTTGCTGTCCTGCTGTCCCCCTTCGAAACTAACGATGCTCATTTTACAATCATTGAAGGCATAAAACGGGATTACGGGAACTCGAAATTCTAAAGAAGCTGAACGATGCCGATCCAACCGATCGGTACCATTGTCTTCGGTTGTACCGACACTTCTTCCACAAGCAGGTAAGAATTGATTCCAAAAGTGAAATTCAAAACCTTTAAGTGAATACTTATGCTGTTTGTTTTTTCATTCACAACTGTTTGTATAAAGCATCTTTGCATGGTCCTAGAGCCACTGTCAATGAATCTGCGTGAGGTGCTCAAAAAGTACGGGAAAAACGTCGGTCTTCACATCAAAGCGGTGCGGAGTTACACCCAGCAGCTGCTGCTTGCCCTGAAGCTGCTCAAAAAGACCGGAATTCTGCACGCCGATATCAAACCGGACAATATTCTGGTGAACGAAAACAATCTCGTCCTGAAGTTATGCGATTTCGGTTCCGCTTCGGCGATCACCGACAACGAAATCACTCCTTATCTCGTGTCTCGCTTCTATCGTGCGCCGGAGATCATTCTCGGGCTACCGTATGACTATGGCATCGACATGTGGTCGGCCGGTTGCTCCATCTACGAACTGTACACCGGCAAGATCCTGTTTAGTGGGCAGTCCAATAATCAAATGCTTAAATTTTTCATGGATCTGAAGGGCAAGATGCCAAACAAGCTGATACGGAAGGGCCAGTTCAAGGATCAGCACTTTGATCCGAACTGCAACTTTCTCTCACACGAAATCGATAAGATTACCGAAAGGGTAAGTACTTTATATGCAAATGGAAACAATACTTTTACAAGCGGTTAAAAGAAATAGATCACAGCATGGAATATGTGCAAGAAGAGTGTTGTTTGAAAGGTTTATAACAATTTATCTCTCAGTACATTGTTGATTGAAGATGTTTAATTAGAAATTTAGCTTAAAAAAAAGTTAAAATTCCTTAAATGGAAAATTACTTTGATGCTTACCTTCGTTACCATCGTAACATCCGACAGCTACTGTTTTCCCGGTCTTGGTAAGGATCAGCCAACAAATATTCTGCCATGTTGTCAGAAACGTACTGTTCCTTGAATAGCTTTCCGTGCATGGTCTATTACTTTTCATCGTTTCAGATAGGTAATCTTACCCATACGGCTCTGCCAGGTATTAAACATAAAAAAGTAGATAACATCGATTTCTACATTTTGCCTAACTTAAAATATCAATACTTGAAGCTTACATTCCATTCCTCCGTTGTGGCTTGCTATCGCCACATCCAATTTTGTTTATTTTAGGGAAGCGCGACGAAACTCCCGAGTTAATGTTGGCTTCCTGTACCGAAGATTGCACGCGTAAGAAACGCATAAAGATACTTAAACATATAGCACCATATAATATTCAAAACAATTCACGCACGCTACGCGGCTGTGGTATGGCACTGATTTAATACTTTTTTATTTTCCATTTTGTTTTTGTTTTTCGGGTTTTTCTGTCTGTTTATGTAGGAAAAAATTGTGGTGGTGTCAGTTATAAAAGCGACACGGGACTTGCAGCAGGAGCTGATAGCTGGCCAGAATCTCCCCGACGATCAGATTCGGAAGGTGTCGCAGTTGAAGGATCTGCTGGATAAAATGCTAGCCCTCGATCCGGCCAAGCGCATATCGCTGAACCATGCTTTGGCGCATCCCTTCATACAGGACAAGATCTGAATGCTAAGATGAAACTTAACACGACATGGTCGGCCTATATACGATGGAAGTGTACGCTTCAACTTTCGGATGGATAAGCATTCTGAACAAAGCGTCAGTTATAAACACAAACCTATTCACACTCCTTTTCTTACTTGTGCTTCACTGTCTACGCCATTCCCTCACTTCATGCATCGATCGATCGAAGGACGACCGGCCCCAGTATGCACAACCTCCCCTATCGTGTTCGTACCAGGCGGTGTGTGTTTGGTAATGCACAGACCGCGCTTGTAGAGACGTAATCTCTTGTTTTTTCGCGAAGCAAAAATAAGAGAGGTAAACAACAAATAAAAAGCCACCCATGTAGTAACCGTATTAGCCCTATTCACGATGAAAAGAATAAGAAACCAACGTGAAAAAAGTTCTTAACAAAACGCGGATAATGACTTTTCATCGACGTCTAGTAGCAAAAATCTATGAAATGCATGAGTTCTTTATAGTTTATCGTCAATCATGTAAATGAAGAATTTTAACTCTACCACACAAAAAGCTTTCGATAGAGCATTGTCAAGCAAAGTACTAGCATTAAATTACTTCAGTTTCGCTTTTAATTTAATGGAAAAAAAGTAATATGGAAATCCTAGGAGGTTTGATTTTATTTCAATATGATCGATTAACAATTATTGTTTTAAAGAAGTCCCCTGTTATTGTGTTAACCAAGAAGATGTAAAAGAGAACAGATAGGATACAAATGGGGGATCATGTACTGTTGAAACATAACATACCTGAAAGGAAAAACAGAGAGAGAGAGAGAAAGTGCGAAAATAAAAATAATTCCTTTTCACCAAGGATAACACCTAAACACGACTTCAAAAGACAAGGAAATTTTGAGCAATCTAAATTAAATTTTCCAACTTAATAATGTTCGAATGCTGAGAGTTGCAAACTGTTTTCACCATATTGTTTCATATTTTTTCAGCGAGTGTTGTTTCCCGGACAAGGACTCGTTTCCAGAGCGAATGGATAGTTGACAAGTTCGGACGCCGATGATATCTGCGCTACTGATGGGACCAAATCACGAATCGCCTACTGCTTGAGACAGAACAAAAGTAAAGCTATGATGCAAACACGCACACAACACCGCCATTCGTCATTCGCTTCATAAAACTAATAGTATGTTTTGAATTAACCCCCAACAAGATTGTCCGTTTCGCAGCAACTAATGGGCAGCGCCGTAGGATTACTATCCGGTTTTAAATTGCATGGCGGCAACACGGTCTTGAGTTTCTTCCCTGCCGAGCCTACAAGCGGGGATGAAAATGCTGTGCCAGATAGGTAGTGATGAAGTTATGCATATTTTTTCCTTTCTCTTACGCATTTGAATTCCGTTCAAATTTCGTGATGCCACAATACCAGCTTTTTCCAGCTGTAAAATGAATTTTAATTTTGTAGTTGTAGCTATCGAAATTTTTCTTTCCTTCCAATTTTAGGATTTCAGTAGTTTCTGCAATTTCTGTTCATTATTTCGGGTTTTTCATATACAACTGTTTGTCCCCTTTTTTACCGATCTGATAGTGCCATTGGAAGTTGGTTACATCTATCAAAATACACCGGTAATCGACCGCCTTACAAAGGCGGGAAAGCGCATTCGTAAGCAGTTGATAACTACCGGATTGTTCGCAACCTGAGCAAGGGCTCATGAATGATTAGGTTGTTATGTTTTCATCCGTTTCATACTTGCATAAGTTATTTGCCTGTGCATTTGTGTTTCTTTCCAGCTTTCATGTCACGATGCAGCCCGTTGAACAAAATTATGCAACAAACGTTAGATTGTGGTGGTCAAACGCAATCATGCCCAGACAATGTTATTTGGACTCGAAGCGAAACATCATCCTCGAGGGCAAGGACCTATTCATTCGTTGCGGAAAAAGAACATATCTATCGACATCGAATATTCCACAGTATATTTACTAAATATGGTAAGTAGTTAAGTGTCAGGTAAAGTCACCACGCAAAGAAGACATCGCCGTCCATGATTAGATAATAAACTGATAAGTTTATTTAATGTTGATGGGATAAACACATAATAAAGTAGACACTTTCGATATCAAGTTAAAGTTGTGCAATTCTACTTTACGTGCACGATGGTAGTTTTGGTAAACTTGTAAATTGGTGAACGGGAAAGAAATTTTTGTGAAGAAAAGATACAATCTATATATATAAAAATCAAGTTGTGTCTGTATGTCTCAAGTGAACTCCGAAACTACTGGACCGATTGACTCGAAATTTGGTATACAGGGGTTTTAGGGGCCGGGGAGTGTCGTTATCATGGTTAGAAACCCCTCACCCCCCTCTTTCTTTGCCCTCCCATACAACTAACTGTTAAAAACATCAATTACTCCACAAGTTATGAATCGAATTTCATCAAAACTTGCACATTAGTTGATGGTCACCCGACAAACCATGCGACAAAATTTGGTCCTTGAAGGACGAGGGGAAGGGGGGGGGTCCCCATACAACCCCAATCCTTAAAATACGTCCTAGGGCAATATGGGTATCGTTTCTTAGGTTTTGGTGGTCTCTAAATCGATTGGTTTTACTTAAAAGCCTTTTCCTTCCTTCTTCCACCTATCACCACCCCTCATTTCATCCATCTTGAAGTAGAACTGATGTTGGGGGGAACTGCATAGTTTGCGTTTAATTATTGAAGAAGATGAGAAAGAGAGGGAGAGAGAGAGAGAGAGGGAAAGAGAGGGGAATAGAGAGGGGGAGAGAGGGGGAGGGAGAGTCGAGAAAGAGAGAGAGAGAAAGAAAGAGAGAAAGAAAGAGAGAAAGAGAGAGAGAAAGAGATAGATAGATAGATAGATGGATAGAGAGAGAGATACAGAAAGAGAGAGAGAGAGAAAGATAGAAAGAGAGAGAGATAGCAACGGACTGCTACAGCCTTCTAGATTTCAATTAGGATCATATAATAGAAAAAATACATTTCACACTTCCCGGGAGAGGGGCTCCCATACAAACATAACAAAAAATTCAGCATAATTCGGGTTGATTTCTTACAAATCGGACCATATTCCAGGGAGAAATCGAACCCCCTGAACCTGAACAAATACGTCACCGGGAAGCCCGATCATCTGAAAAGTAGAAGTAACGGTAAATGCAAAGGGAAGCTGACCGGATACGTCACCAGGAAGTCCTTTGAAACGTCGGATAATCGAGAAATGAGGATGAAATGAGGCGTGGCAACGCGCGCCGGGATCAGCTAGTTGAATCTATATTCATCTACGTAACTTTAAGTCGCTGTGGCTTGTCTGTGGGTCATCCGTCTGCACTGCACCGATTCGGCGGTTTGTATGCGAAACACGTCAGTTCCAATCCTAGCAGCATTTGAAGATGAGTGCAAAACTTATTGGATTTTCGTGTAACTGTTAACGTGCACAATTGTGGACCATCAATCTGAATCATAACGCTTTAGTATCAAAATTAAGTTCGTTACTTTTTACACGCTGGCAATACGCTGAACTTATAAACACGATTGTAAAGCATCGTACATTATAGTAAAAGCAATGTTTACTTTAAATTGAATGAAAATTATAATTCTTAAATATGTTAGTATACGACCGTCGATTTTTTGTAGAATTTCAATGCATTAATGAGGAAACACTATGGAACTATGGACTTTGGGACACAGATTGATCAAAAAACAAGGAAATTTTACCTTTAAGAATCAGTCATGTTCGATCAAGGACTTACCGGAACATTTTATTCCTCGACACGCGTTTCGATGAGCGATACATGTAGCGATCTTTGTCCAAAAGCAAAATGCAACATATCTTAACAGGCTTAACTTTATTGGTTTCTGGTAACAGTTAAATCGTGACAGAAAAAATAGGCAGAAAAACGTCGATAATGAATGGTAGTTACCAACTAAAAACAAAGATAGACCAACAAATTAAAAAATACAATGTCTTAATGCTTTCTTGCTGGTTCGTTGACGCTTTGCCTCACGCGAGTGCGTCACTGATGCGTGTGTATCGATCACTTAACTCATACTTGTAGCACAATCTTACAGTTCTTCATCCACATTGTCTTTGGTGTCAGACTAGTTTGGTCTGTATCCATTGTCGCTGTTTGTTCGCGGTGCACACTTATCGGCCAATATTTATGGGTTCGTCAGCCATACCCAACTCCTCGGTAGCCGCCTTATTGCCTTTCCTTTTTTTCGAGTACCACATGAACGCCAATCCTGCGTAGATGTTCGACAAGAACACGAACCAAGCCAGATAGAACCCGTAGCCGTAGCTGAATTAGAAAATGTTTTCGAGTTAAGTAGAGTGGAAGAAGAAATAATGTTTGTGCTTGCTTACCTATATTTGGCACCCTTTGGGAAGGTGTAGGATATATTTTCCTTTTCGTACTCTACGGAAGCCACCAGGACTTGAATCACCACAATGCTGGTCGCCGCTAACGGGTAAAAGGTAATGAGTTAAACTAGTTTTCTCCGGCCTTTTAAGTTACACTGTGGGAATTCAATTTACCTGATATGAAGTGTATTCCTCCGGCCAGTCTTTTGAACATGTATCGCGGGTTCAAGAATGTGTAGATTGAAAAGATGAAACCCATCACCATTACGAACACGGTGATACACGCAAACGACGCTTCGGTGCGACTATAGTCTGTCAACGAGAGAAAACTAAGTTATCGAAACAGAATGCAGTACGACTGTAAGAGTAAATGGAGGATATTGGGCTAGAAATTGCTTTTTAAAAAACTGTTAATGATGATTTTGTTAGTAACAAAACAATAGTCACTAGCAGGAGTATCAATAACATTCACGATCCAACTACTGAAAAATTGAAAATATCTTAATTTCATACATCCGTATGCAACCTTCAAAAACAATCGAAGTGTAAGTGGAAGGAAGGTAAGGTATTAACGTGTATTAAGCCATTTTTAATAATACGGTACACAAGAGAGTATGTTGTTAATGGAGAAAGAGCGAATTTTGTTGTTGGTTAACGTGCTATCAAATCTTAACTTAGTTTGAAACACGTTGATGTCGTGTTTTACGATTCTGCCTGGCAAAATATAGTTTCCTTTCGAATCATATTGAAGTACTGTAGAGAAAAGCTGCACTGCTTGGAAAAAAGCGTGAAAATGCTAGAGTATTTCGTGTTGAAAAGGGTTTTTCGAAACGTTTGGCCGGCTTTTGTTTTAGTGCTTCTCCCACGTGCGCCTGTAGCAATAAAAGCTGTGTGTGGTGCACATGTTTCGTGAATGGGCGGTGCTCTTAGAATTTCATTTTGCAAGATTTGGCGATGACGTTTGTGGGACGAGTCATAAAAATCAGGAGAATGTCCACGAAATGGATCAACTGTTGCCATATGCATTTTCATGCCAGTTGTTTAAGATCCTGCAAAATGAAAGGGAATTACAATCGACGTGGGGTACCTCAGTTACGCACAATGTCTTCTAACTTTTATTATATTTCCTGTTAATATATGACAATACGCAATCTTTGTGATTTTTACACAATACATAAATCATAACCGACTCAAATTGTCGTCTCACCCAATCGGTAACAATCAAAAGAATTACTATCCTTCTTAAAACCCTTTTCATATTGTTTTTCTCACACATTTCCAGCACTGAAAATATGACAAACATTCTGAAAGAATATTACCATAAAATCGTAATGTTCGCTGTAATGTTTTGATCTTTTCGCATAACATCATTACAACAATATTTCGAAATGATGTAAGCAATCGGGACCTAGTTAATATCTAAGGAGATGAGTGCAGTTATTCGAGTTATAAGTGCATCCCTTTTTATCACATTTTTCGCAATTGCACGATATTTGTTCTATTTTTTTTTATCGTATAGCGACGGAAATTTAATATTTAGCATATGCGCTTTTTGCACAATAACAGACGCACAAGAAACAAATATGAAAATGGTCAATTCACAATAAGCAACATCCATAATCTACTGGTTTAGTCACACAGATACGAAACAAACAACCATGATGCAACATTGATCAGCTAATGGCACCGAAGGATGCCTCCATGTTGACTACGATTGCCGTAATGCTTTCTAATGCAACAGGGAAAAGAAACCATCAACTTGGTGTCGCTAGTACAAGAGGGAAACAAGCAAAGAAAGGTAGACTGCATAGATAATCGTCGCTCGATCTGGTTTGAAGATGATGCGTACCTTCGGCTTGGAACTCCGGATTGTAGAACTCTTCACCTTTTTCTGTCACGATCATGTCGGTTTTCCGGAAGGCATCGAGGAGAAGGGTGTGTTCGCAACAGTATGACAATTGCATCGAATGTGCGTTTAGATGGGGTAAGGATGCATAATTCAAGGAAGGTGCATTTATGGTAATGGTATTATATTTTTAGTCAACAAAACTCATAGAAACTCTCAAATATAAAAACGGAATTCCCGGAAATGAAGTATACTACGAAATGCAGAACCTATTGGTTGGTGATATGAGGGGTCGTGCAGTTAATCACATTTTGTACCATGATTCCTCACAGAGTCTCACAGAGTCAGGGACTCAAGATGGATATGGACGATAATTGAGCACAACTCACCTAGAAGGTCATCGTCTATCGAGGGATCCTGTTTTATTTCATCATCGGTGGGGAAGAGATCGTGGAGCTTGCATTTTTCTTCAAGCCAGAATAGAAAAGAGCAATACAAATATCATATAAGCATTTACTTGTACGAATACCTGAAGTTTGTGCTGTGGGCTCACTGAAAGGTGTGTACTCGTAGCCGTTTCCTATTCGGCCCTTCTTCGGTGGGACCGGCGGTCGGATGATGTATTTGGTGCCATTTGGGCTAACGATGTACGGCGGGATGTTCATCGCTTTGGCGAAACTCCAAAGCAGATAAATCACGCCCGGCCGCTGCTCCCAGTCATCGAACAGCGCCTCGGACAGCGTTATCGGAACCAGCACGTTGATTTCGGTCGCGTTAATCGTCACCGTCGAAAGCACCGCAGCCACCGGTTCCTTCAGTGTTTCCCGCACCGAGTTCAGGTCCGTCGGGTCGAGCATCATGAGTGGTGGATTTTTGAGCTTCTGCACTGCCACACTATCCTGCTGGCGAACCTTGCCCGTAATCTCGTGGAACTGGGACTTAAGCTCTTGGAACTGATCCGCGTCGTCGGCGATCCAGGAAGCGAACAGATGCCGGCGAAAGTTGTCGTTCACCTCGGTAAGATTATCCGTTTTTAGCTCGGCCTCGAGAAAGTCCCGAATGTACGGTTCCTTGGCAATGGATTGACGCATCGCCGTAATGCGGTTCTCGTTTACAAACGAAAGCGTCGTGAAGTTTCGTGTTGCGTTCGATTGTGCCAGCACCGCCGGGATCACCCCGTAGCGGCATATTTTCCACAGCCCAGAGTGCGAAGATTTAAAGTACCGTCGTGTATCCGGTATGAAAATGCCTGCGAACGAGAATTGACCAAAGAAAACCGAATCCATCGGTGAATATAGGGAGTTCTCTATCCTAACGATAAACGAAACCATTAGGTTGTTTCTTTTGTTTTCTAGACAAACTTAGAAACCTAGAGTCTAATAAGCGTCTGATGCTTCGGCACCAACTAACAGGCAGCTTTGCGCCCTTTCGTACTGTACAAGTCACGGAATAAAATATAATGCGAATTAATCCCGCCCCACGATTGTTTGTGTTTCGTCTTAATGTTTGTGGATCGCCTCCAACAGGAACCGAACGCCGAGGCAGTGAGGTCCTATTTTTAATCTGATCGTTTTGCCGAGATTTTCTTCTTCGATAAGGATTGCGGTGTACTTGGGAGACGTTGCGCTTGCCAGAACTCCGATACACGCTTATTGTTGAACAATCATAATCGGGCTCATTAGTGAGCATAGCCAAAGACTGTTGGTAACTCTAGTTGCATTACAGTTTATAAATCTTCCCGTCGCAAGTTATATTCCTTATGTGCCGTTTGAAACTTATTTGGAGTATTAAAATCAGGCTAAGAGCATCACAAAACCAGTAAAACATGTGCTCTGACGTGGTAATTGCTTTATATCCTAATGTAAATATAATTCGTATAATACGTTCAAAATTTTCATTACTGTAACGTTACTTTAAAAAATCCGACAAAAGCACAAAAGAAAAACTATAAACAGTCAAATTTTGTACTTTTCAATACAATACCAATGTAACGAATTTACGAAAGAGTGAAAAGAAAAAAACAGACAGAATTACAAAAGTAAATAAAAGCAAACTGACGAACAGATTCGAGGGAACAGAATATTTTCAACAAATGCAAACCGTTTACATGAAAGAAAACCCATCTCAACTTCTCTATTCTCTAACTACACAGTCGATAATGTAGTTGGAAATGTCAGGTATTGGACATTTGTTCAAGTTTTCATTTTTGATAAGTTGGTTTTTTTCTTTTTACTTAAGGACTAATTTTCCTCAAAGAGTTCCAACATTGGTTATTTTCATTAAACACATTTGAATCGCTCCAGAATCAACAATGAGATAGTCTCTGAAAACAATACCAATTCCCGAGAATTCACGATTCGTTTCAAAACTTTATTTCCAATTTTTCTCACGTGATTTAAAATAAGTGTAATGAGTGTGTTTTACATAAAACATATTTATTTTCTTATGTTTTTTTCTAATATTGCAAAGCAATCCGATAAAGTAAATAAATACTAAAATAATTGACGAAGCAAGCGTAGGCATATACACTCTGTCAACTTTCTATAGCCGCACCCACGTTTTTACCGTATCTTCCAAACCGTCTTTCCGATTCAACTTCTGTTTTTGGGACTTTTTTTAGTAGGCAAAATTATGAATAAAACCATTTTTTTGGAATGAAGATTTATGATTTCTAGCTTTTTATCGACCAAATACGATATAGGCACTGTCAACTTTCTATAGCCGCACTTTGAGTTTTGCTTCCGAGAATATTTTTCATAGCGAGTTTTGCAAGTGAATTACTTAAATATGTCAAAAGGAAGTGTTCTAAGTGGAAAAGAAAAAGGATTGATAGAGGCATATAGGCTGGAGGGTGTTACTATTCGAGAAATGGCTCGAACAAAAAAGAGATCCAATAAAGTGATCGGTAGTTAGTTGAAGGATCCTAAACGGTATGCAACTGTGCAATGTACTCTGAAACAAATCAAGATCTCGATTAGAACCAACTGGAACATTGTTAAATTGGCGTCAAATTCGACAATATCGCTATCAAAAATCAAATCTACACTGGATCTGCCAGTGAGCAGGGAAGTTTTTCGCAAGGTTTTGCAAAACAGCCGGAATATAACTCGAGCAAAAATGATCAAGGCACCAAATCCAAGCCTACTACACCAATAAAAACGTGTGGAATTTGCTAAACTGAACATGGAACGTCTGTGGGACATGGTATCTTTGGGTTTTCTTCTGCTTCTTCAAGAGCATATTTTATATCAAAAGAACCAATTCCGTTTTCTGGTTTTTTTATGTAGGTGATCTTTTATGATGAAAAACAGTTTAATTTGAATGGGCTTGATGGTCTAACAGGCTACTGGCGCGATTTCCGCAAAGATCCGGAGTACTTCTCCACCCGTAACTTTGGAGGAGGATCTCTGATCTCTGATGATGATGATGGCTTGGGTTTTGCTCTGCGGACAAGCTCAATCTGGCTTTTAAATCTTGTAAAATGGCCTCTAACGATTACATCCAGATTCTAGAAGATGGTCTGATCCCGTTTACAGCTGCCAACATCCGATAATAATGGGTTTTCAACAAGATAATGCTAGCATTCACACCAGTTCGATAACTCGAACATGGTTTGCTACCCATAAAATCGATTTGCTTGGGTGGCCAGCGCGAAGTCCGGATCTCAATTCAGTTGAAAATGTCTGGGAATAATGGTTAGACAAATTTATGCGGAAAGGAAGCAATACAGCTCTATTAATGAGCTTAAAGCATCCATTTTGGAAGCTTGGGAACATATGGACCGAAAAATATTGAAAAACCTGGTTAACAGTATGACAAACAAAATTTTCCAAGTCATTCAGCGATCAGGAAAGCCAACTGACTATTAATCCTCATAATAAATGCTGAGACATGAAAAAAATCCACGCATATTGATAATTTTATTAGGTGCGGCTATAGAAAGTTGACAGTGCCTATATCGTATTTGGTCGATAAAAAGCTAGAAATCATAAAACTTCAATCCAACCAAATGGTTTTATTCATAATTTTGCCTACTTAAAAAAGTTCCAAAAACAGAAGTTGAATCGGAAAGACGGTTTGGAAGATACGTTAAAAACGTGGGTGCGGCTATAGAAAGTTGACAGAGTGTAGTCGACCCATTACAAGTCCTCGGCTTCCGAATTGGAACCAAAGGCTTATTCAACAGGCCACGCTATGACCGAGAGTTACAAATCTTCGCATGATGCCCTGCCGGATGTTCAATTAATTATGACACATGTTCGCAAAGCGTTACGCTCAGTAATACAAATGATTATCCGTCCTTGGTTGTCTCGTGTGTCGGGTGGATTGGCCTTTTGTATTTTTCAAGACGTTTTCTTTCCTGAATGAAATTATATGGCATTTACAATGTAACGCCATTTCATACAAAAATATGCACGTTCAATTAACATCACGCGTAACATGAATAATTATGACTAACTGTTTATTTTATTAACATATTTGTAGTTTAATCATTTGCGGCATTTATTATTTGCTATATAAATTGATTTATTATCTAAATAAATATCTTGAAATATTGAAAACTTGAAATATATTTAAGAATGTTGTCACTTCGTTACCATTGACCGACACCCATTCGCTTCGAGTGCACATGTTATTCTTGCATTTCAGAGCATGACTACGACTACGAGTGCATTTTTAGAGCATGACTGGGTGGTTTGCTGGTGTTGAAACCAAAACCGCTCTACTTTGGCTCATTATTCCTGTGCACTTCATCAAGCAAACTGATATTAGATGAGAAGTAAATTGGCTGCACAGGCTGCGCAGCTTCCTGACAACGACGAATAATATAAACGCGTTCTTGGGCGTTCTATTGTGAGCTGATTGAGCACCAGGGGCCATCACGATCACAATTTGGCAGCGTTTCAAACCAGACCTGCGGCCTGTCGTGATTTTCAGTATTTCTGCATTGAAGCATAGCCTTTCGGACAGTTGACCAATGTCAAACAAAGTTGAAATTCAGGCCGAGCAGTTTCTGCCAGGAACTGCTCGGCTGTTTCTTTCCGATGGAGGTGCGTGGTGTCTCACATGTGGTTTAACATGAGATAACAACACGTAATAACAAGTAGCAAAGAGCCCTACTTGTGTTACAAATAACTATAAATATGATAGTTTTTCAAAGGACCATTCAATAGTGACAGGAACAATAGTTTTACCAAAGCCATGTTTCTATGCTACTACTAATTGCTGTTATTTGGGCGGGCATCGTTGTGAACATACCAGTACCATACATACCGTACCAGTAACATGAATGATGATTTAAATTGTTCAATGGATTATAAAACAAACATTGAAGGAACAAATTGGATTAAATGCGATTTAGCTGTAACGACGAGTAGGGTCGAATAAATTAAAAATATCAATACTAATATTAAATTCTTCCTAGACTTCAAAGTAGAAAATAGACTTCATATTATTTGTTTTTAAAATATGCATCGAATTTATGAGAACCAAACAGCAATTAATAAAAACCTACAAACTCAAATTTCGGTTCGATTCGTTCTTCTAAGATTAAAATAAACTCAAATTACAAAAACTTAATTAATCTGAGTGAAAATTACTGAAATACATAATGTTGTAAAACAGAGCAGGCCATAATAAACTCAAATAATAAAGAATCACATTCCGTAACGTACAAAAACTAGCTTACCTTGGCCACCTGTTACAATAAACCAGTGATCGGTGCTAATAGCCACAATCCACACGATGGCCGCCACCCCGATGAGGACGGTGCAACCGAGCAGAATCCGCCGCTGCCGGTAAAACTCCTCCATCAGCGGCTTTCGTTCTTCCTCCCGCGAAATGGAGGTGGTCGACATTTTGTGGCGTTTTTTTTCTACGCGGTCTCACTGGCTGCCGCTGGCTGCTTTCACTATTAATATCGCCAATACAGACCCCCGGATCCGAAGCACCAACAGCTTGTTGCGACCGGATTTCTTCGATTGTGATTTGAAAACTGCACCGAATTTCACGCACTTCCCGAACCAACCTTTCACAGACTCCGGGGTGCACTCGACTACCTATACACAACTAGCTACACTACTGACTTCACCGTCGGTTACCTTCGTGTTTCATTGTGGCCTACACGCCACCATTGCACTTTGCACTTCACTGCAACGTGTACCCATCGGTCACATTTTCGTACCACAGCAACACTTCAAGCTCCGATCGTGAACCCGCTGCAGCGCGGTGTAAAGTGATCCTGTTGCACTGTCGATTACAAAATTTATATGAAAACTCAGTCAGCATTCACAGTCAGTAGGAGGGAAACCAAAAACACACCCAACACAAACAAAACGCTCGTCTTTTCTAATTATTCTTTAATGTCATACAACTACTCACATTGCCAGATTAGTTGTGCTCGCACAAAAAACTGAAATAAAAAGCCGAAAAACCCCTTTCGTTCATCGGGTGTCGAAATGTCGATCACCGATTGTTGCCTACGACGGGATCGGCTGACGGAAAATGTCGGCATTTCCTCAACCGACACCGGCTTCGGTCCGTTCCGAAGCGATGAAAGTGCAATCGCTTTGTCACCAATGCTTTTGCTTTCACCTCCTCTAGATCCACCTCTAGGTAACAGACAATTTGAATTTGCGTTTTCGGCCTAGGGCTAGCCTCTTCGTAAAAATAAATCTACGAGTTGCGCGAACGATCGCCCGAACGACGTGCCTTGCGTGCGGAAGAATGTTAAATATGGTGCCATCGAGTTGCCATCGAGTTGCACAAAAACACGACCCCACAAAACAACCCCCCAAAGAAACGGGAACTTTTTCAAACACTCCATATTTTAAGTTGTCAAACTAGATCCAGCAGGCTGCGGGCGTTCGATGTAATCAAACGAGATGAATATGTTCTTCGTGCAACGTGTTGCCTCCAGCGGCCAATGGTTTGCTGCCACGCGACATGAAGTGCGGAAAAAGTGTAAACGGTAAGCAGAAACACATTAAAGAAAATCAACCAACCGTCAAAAGAAGAGTGACCGAACAGTGAACCTGCCCACCATGACACAGTCGGCCGGTCAGTCGGTTTAGTGGGTTTAAAAATAATACGAATCAGAGATGAGAGTGAACTTTTGTTTCTGGTGTTTCTCACTCCGTTGACATCGGACGGACTCGTGGCACGCATACCAAATGTGGGGCATCGGGACCAACCCCCCTTTGGAGAAGGAATGACAACATTTCCTGGTTCCTGAAGTGATGGCGTTAAGTTTTTTTCTGCTTGCAACTGCCTCTTAGAACCGCGTGGCACCGAGCACCGAGTATCGACGAGAGTAATTGGAGATGGTTGGTTTGGGCAGTGTTTCTTCTCCAACGTTTCCAAAGACACCAGCTTCGTACACTCACTGTTTACAAAACTGAAGCCGATAATAGGAAGGTGACCGGACCGGACCGGACCGGACGGACGATTTAACTCAACAAATGGCCAATGAACACACCTCCTCCGATTTCAGGACTGACACTGAACCGCCGACTACCGAACTCGCTGGCCGATTGCTGTTGCCTTGCGGCGGCCCAGATCGCAACTGAAAATAGAGATCAACCTGGGGCCGGCCGTTAGATCAACTATAGCCGTTACCGTCGGACGACGAAGAAACCCGCCCGAGCTGGGTGAAGATAATCGTCCCTGCCGACATCGAAATAACCGAGCACGGATAAACGTGAGGCCGGTCATTGTATGTTTTTACACAAACCACTGCGGAACTCTCGGTTCGATCACGGTGCGTTGGTGTACGTTTTCCGACGGTTTTCCGCTCAAGAAAGATCTAGTGAGCCGATCGGTGATGAAAGGTCAGCACAGATTGTGCAGGTGAATGTTGTGGAGGGAAAGTTGTGTTTTTCCGCACTTTCTCCACTGGTGATGGTAGAAGCGGAGAACTACACCGAGGCATACCGTTGGCCGATGAATGAAAATTGCGCTGTCCGTATGCATCTTCTATTGCATCCCCACATTGTATCCATATAAAATGCATTGACAATAGAAAGCAATTAAGCTCGTCAAATGTGCATTACTCTTTGCCCCGATGGTAAGCTAATGTTTTATACATTTCAAGGTTAGTATTTGGTTGGACCCAAAGTATCCAATTACCTTAAGCTTATGAAAATGTCGATAAGAGTTTTGTTTTATTCTAAGCTAAGCTTGATTTTCGTTTTTCGTTCCAAGTCATTTTGGGTTCAGAGCTGAGAGTTTCTAGTCTTGAAATAATCAAAAGTATTTTAAAAACGACCAAACCAAAACTTCTTATAAATAAATCAAACGATACTAATGATTGGTTTATAAAGCAGAGGTGTAAGTAGTTTGATGATAGTTGATGGCGTTGATTCATTAGCCGTGAACTATCATGTTTAGATTTGACTATGCTGCCCTTTATACACTCTACAATCTGCGTGCACTTTAGACTTTAGACCGTTTCTGCATCAAACGGCTTAAAAGCGTTTTGTGTGTTTTCTCTTTTTTTCTCCCAACAAAACAATACTATTTATATCTTCAAATGAACAATACACTTGCCCAACAAGATCGGCAAAGTTTGCCGGCCACGTGTTTGTAAAGGTGCAACCCACTATGTGCCGCATATCATTGACAACAGGTCAAGTTTATTTGTGTTTCCATTGGCCAGTTCAAAGAGGTGTAGTAGAATTTGTTTGTTTCGAGAATGTTTTCGATTCGTATGTTTTGCAATCCGCATATCCTATCGGCGGCAAACCCCATACGGTCAGTTAGCACTGTTAGCAAGATAATAAAGTTTGGCAAAAGATTCAAAATTCATTTTTTCATTTACGAACAAAGTATGTTACAATTGTAGACAAGTTTTTTTTATATAAGGAAGAATGAAAATCGCGAAGACGTATAGTAGTGAACAGCAAGTTAAAGAGCAAACAAGAAAGGGGGTACCGTTGTAGAGTAACATAGTACAGCAGTGGGTGGGTCGTCTTCGCACCTAGTGGGGCGTAAAGGAAGTATACGGTAAATACTCAATTACCTTCTCTTCGTTCAATTTGTCATTCAACTTTGCTCTCAACACTCCGTAGACAGTCGCTGTGGCCCAAGTCCGGCACCACAACGTGTCCATGGCGGTGCCGCGGACCGGGGATGAGTAATTAGTTGTTTCGCTGAAATCAAGTAAAAATATATCGCTTCGATAATTGTTTGCCCGTGGTAATTTATCGGGCAAGAGACGAAAGAAGCTCGCCGTACGAAACGTCGGCAGCTTTCGCAGCTCGAAACTCGGACGATTGCGGAAAATAAAAAAACCGCCTCGAACACCGCAAGGTTTACGCAACATGTCCTGGGAATTGAAGGAACGTAAACCAGCCACCACCAGCCAAAGTACCCAACGGAGCCAATGTGCAGGGCAATAATTTGTGTAGACTTTTCTGCTTTCTCTCTCAACAAACCCATTTTTCTTACCGTCAATTTCACGCGGTCAACATCTTTTAATTAAATCCCCATTCGTTCTCGCTGATATAGGGCGACGGGGTCATGTGAGCGAACAAAACAATGCCCCAGGAGTGTATTTGTTTTTGCGCAGAGTGCATCACATGCACATGAAATTAGTTCCACAGTAAGTAAGTAAAGTGTGCGGTTTGAAAAAAATCCTTCGTGCTTTGTTCTATAATTCGTGTCAAACGATTTCATTTGGTTTTGTTTGGTATCGATGAAATTAATCGAGATAATGTTCAAGCCCATACATATTTCAATGGATCCTTTTTGGCAGCCTTCAAATACTATATAATCCACTGTAATGAGCGGCATTTTATTAACAACGGCAACATTAAACAGTAATAAAAAATCTAATCCCCTACACTCGCCCCAAACCTTCCTTTCAGTCGCGACGAAAACCGAACTCCCCTTCTGGATCGCGCTTTGTTCCGGCGGACAAATGATCGAAAAATAAACAATCCCGGGCCGCCTTAAGGTGCTGGGCGGAAACATGTGAGACTGGTTTTCAGGAATCGGAAGCGGTCGGCAAGCCATTTGTAAAATAAACTCCCCATCCGGGGGGGCACCCAAACCGTTGAACGGACGCAACGGTTATGGTTTAAACAACTTGTAAAACAAAAAATCACATCACACCAAACATTACAATCGCGCACAATCCGGAACCGGCTCGTGGGAGAAAACGGCAAGAAAGTAAAGCAACCAAACCAATGCCAATCGCACTGCAAAGGACTGGCCACCGAATGGAGGAACTAAAATTAGAAAATCAAACATGTGGCCAAGCCGGGCCCAGAGCATCGCATGTTTCGGTAGCCCGGAATAACTCCACTAAACTGTCTCCTGAACGCAAAGCGGTAGCGTACGGGGACATGACACACGGCGGCATCCGTGCGCTAGAGTCCGTTCCGTTGATCTCGGTGTTCGCACACCAGCCGGTATTATTAATCATCGTTTTTCGCCACCGTACGAAAGAGAGGGCAGGCTGTTGGTGCTTCACTTCCTGGCCGGTGATCCGGTAGTGGGTGGTGGGTGATTCAGCCCGCCCGCCCCCCCCCCACAAGACGGCAACTCAATTAACGGGCGCGACGCACGCCACGCGATCATGTCGAGAGCGCCAATGACATTAGCGGGCTTACATGGTGGCGTGCCAGCTAACGAACGCCGGCGTGCTAATTGTGCAGTCATGCACAACTATTCACTGGAACCATGTCACCAAACGACGCGGCTGCACTTCGGGGGATGATGATGATACTTCATGCTGCGACGTTTTTTGGCGACCGTCGCCAATGCGAGATTTGCGACGAAAGCCGTAAGCCGTCGCCGTCAGGCATTTTATAACTTATGTTCGCGCCCAAATAATTACCGTACCGGATCGCGCGCTCGGTAGCAGCTCGGATCACGATCATTTCAGTGGCAGCGTTTATACGGGCGCAAAACGATGAAAACGGTTGGTATTTTCTACACACACCGAACTCTACTAGGTCCAGTGAAACAGCGGAAAAGCAAAAGCGTGGCTGGCGATGTGGTAATTTTGTGGATGGAATTTAAAACCTGACTTTGCGAGGAAGCGTGCCAAACATGTCAGCAGCAATGTGTACGCAGCCGAGGGTTTGCAATTAAGCATTCAATGGATTCCTTTCATAAACAAACACCTGCTGCCGTGGATAGAGGGTCTGTTCTCAGGTGGGCTGGACTTATGAAGCATCCGAGGATCTCTGACGGACGAGCTGGCCGCCGCCACCGGTGACGTACTGGCGATTCGATAATTGGCTTTCGGCTACGAGACAACCGAAACCATCTGGCTGGCCGGGAATAAATTGTTTACAGCAAAAAAAAAAATAGAAGCATAAACATAATACCGTCTTCACCGCGATTGTCTTCCCAAACGGCTGCACTGTGACGTATTAAAGTTAAATACATTTTGTGTTTCAGTGCTAAATGTGAGATTGTAAAACTGATGATGTAATTGCTCCAATGATACGTCATTTCATAAAAAGCCAGAAAAAAGCATACAATGCTCGGTGGAAATCAGTAAACACTGTAAGAAAAAAGTAAGTGAATCTTGTATTACTTTACATTATTGTAAATAAATGGCATAGTGAAAGTAAATAAGAATTTATCTTTCATGTTTATTAAAGCCCTTTTAGATTTTCAATAAAACGTTTCACGAAAATACATTACAAGATAAACGAAATAATCACATAAACCGTTTTTTCTCTTCAAACGTAATTAATTGTGATAAAAAATATGCGAAATCGTAAAAAATGTTTAAAAAACACTGAAAATAATTCTGTTGAAATTGCAAAAATGTGGAAAAATTTCATCGAACGAATATTCGTCTTTTTCACCCTCGCTATCTACTTCTATTGATGTATCAATTCAAAGGCTATAAAGTGTAATCACTGTTTGGTTAGGCCAGCCGCATTTAACTTTTAAACTGATGCTCAGTTAGCTACTGACTATCGAAATGAGATGAAATGATCTTTATGAGAGATCGGAATATAATACGAAATGAAGAAAGACGAAAATAAATATAATAGTAATCTATTCGCTTAGAGGATGCATGAGAAAATATTTTCCAATGTGCTACCTAACAACTATCTAATATGGTAGTGTATTTTATTGCAGCCCTTTTGCTATTGATGTCTTGTAACCTATTTTAATTTGCATTATTTTCTCTCATTAACAATGTTGAACTTTGCAGAATCATCATCTCCATCATCTCATCATTACAATGGCAGTAGGATACCCACTGAGCCAAAGAACTTTTCTTTACACGCGTTGTCAAAAATCTCACTGTTGGATCGTTCGAGTTGCCCATACCTTAAGGTGGACCGCTATATAACGTAATAAAATTAACAATGCATCGGAATGGTTTATTAAAACACAATTGAAATGTGATGTAACCAGAGCGGTGGAGTGTACAATCTCTATCGAGTTCACAATGTGATGGAGGCGCATGGTGCTCCATCTCGAGCAGTGTTACGTTACATATTCCATTATCGGATGGCTATGTTTAGTTTGCAAGATGGAGCGTACGTTGGCTGCAGCCTTTATTAATGGCACAACAGCTGCTCCAAAAGCAAAGTTAATGTATTGAACAATTTCTCGACTTCAGAGCAGTTTCAAAGGTTCTTGCGACACTCGTGAAAAGAACGTTTTTGTGGTCCAAATGTTCCGAACGACGCCCGGCTTCATCTGTCACTCCAATTAAATTACAACAGATGACTTGAACACCATTCGCTGACGATGGAGCGACGCTCAGACTTAGCTGACATCAATCAACATCCGATGGCACATTGTGCTTCAACGTTGCTTCTCTTTGCTGTTCTGTTGGGCGTTCTGTTCAGAATCGCCGGCCATCGTCTTGCCATTTCCGCTTTCCGGTCAAACTGCTCAACAAGAATCAGCGTTTCCGCACAGTTGCTTCAAGAAAAAACTAAATGAATGGTGGCCAACGTAGTTTGTTCAAACACGGGCACTGAAACGGAAACCGTACGATATCCACATTGTTTTCCGACATATTTTCCAGACTGTGACATCGAGGCCATTTTGAACCAGAGAATAGGAAACGTAACTCTTCTCCGGTTTCATTGGAAACATGAAATATGAAAAGTGTTGAAAAGTTACGTACTCAACTATGATGTAGCAAAATCATTACATTACAGTCTTATGGCGGTGAGAGGAGAGGAGCATTCATATTGATGCTGCACCGTTTCCTAAGAGTCCCCTTTCTGCTGATACTTACTCAAGCAGCACTTGGCCCAGTTTGGCCGCAATAATGCTATGCGACACGAAGTCGTTCCTATTCACTCTTACTTATTGTTTGGTCGGTTGCCATGGAAGGTTACTACAATGTGGGCGTAAATACTCGAAATGCCACTTGTTGTTCCATCCCGTTTTGCTTATGCCAGGAATTAATATTTAATCTATTTTGTATTTAGCTACAAATGTCTTCCACTCTAATTGAGAGATTCTTTTTATAGTTTTAGCTACACCGTAGCGCTGTATTGTGAAAATAGTGGTCTGTTTTTATCGAGAATTTCTGTGAATTTGTGGAAATGGTTTCTAAACGGAAAGTTAGAAAAGGTTCTATTTAGCTCGATACAATAATAAATATTTTTACCTCTCAAGGTGTAAATGACTTAATGTCCACCACTGATTTCGTTTTCTGTTGTTTGTTCGCTCAGACACTTGGCACGCTTCGACTGACAGCTTTCTAGTGACAAGAAGATATTTCGCGCACACACACACAAAAGCGGGGCCGACGAAACCCAAAAAGAAATATAGACATAAAAAGACCAATCGCTTCCAAAGCCGACTTTGCCGAAAAAGAAGATCCGGTGGTCGGTTTGTTTACAGTCCAATTGTTGGCCGTTGATGGATGGTGGAACCACGCGCGCACCTCGGACGAATAGTGCAAACGTAACGATCGCCAGATCGTCGTCGTGGCAGATGTTGACAGAGGGTAACACTACGATGCGAGAAAACTGAACTGCCGGAAAGACCACTAGAGTCTCCACTTTGAACGCCTACGTTCGATACGGCACGTGTAAACGCTTCCGAGCGACTGCTAGCCACGCACTTTCTGCACGCGGCTCTTGTCGTTAGTTCGGTTTCAGGGCTCGCTTATCAAACGAGCATGCGCACACGTGAAGATAAATAAGTACAGTACAGAGCAGGAAACACCGACACCAGGCACCGTTATTGAAAGCGATTTCTTCGTCCGAATTCATTTTTGCATACAAAGGCCAAGGATTTTTGCAGAACATTGGCAGACAGTG
This sequence comes from Anopheles cruzii, assembly GCF_943734635.1. Lineage (NCBI taxonomy): Eukaryota > Metazoa > Arthropoda > Insecta > Diptera > Culicidae > Anopheles > Anopheles cruzii. Next base: position 35,372,634 of record NC_069144.1, on the reverse strand, counting down.
CATTTTTCTTTTAAAAAGTGCATCTGATCAATGCAGATTAGTATACCGGAATAGATTTTGCTAAACGACGAGCACACTGGACACTCATAAATGCTACGCTCTTAAAACTTATCTGGGTGTCCTTAAGTCACGTAATGTGCTGAAATTGGTATGTTCCGGGGTCCGTTAGTATGTTTGCTAATGCTTAAAATTTCCAATTCAAATCTGAATTTATTGACTGCAAAAATTCATCATTTTGAGTTGTCGATGTTATCGATCCTGGGTATACGACATTGCATAAGAACCATGAACGTTGGATATAGACGGTTATCCGGTGGCCCGTTTGGCATGTCCACTTCGCGATTATAAATCCTGTGACATTTAATATCCCAGCTTTGGAATTGTTCACACATTAGATGTTAGTATTTTAATGGCACAGTACCTTCAATTTGATGACACCAAATTTTTCTAAGACGGTCCTTTTGGTTCCGCGTTCAAGTTTTCATTATAACAACTTAAACTGGCGTAAAAGCGAGCGTAAAATTAATATGTAATGTCAAATCGTTTACGTTTATGTCAACACGTTTATGCATCCGAGGAGACGTAAAAACAAGCGTAAAACCGAGCACAAACACTTTTTGCAAACGGTTTATTTACAGAATAATGTAAGTTCTTGTTTGTGATGTTTCTCTAAAATCTGAAAAAGAATCTAAAAAAACGAAAAAAAGTATTCGAAAAACAACTCGATATCTATTTTCTCGGGTCAAAAACACGAATGTAAACACGCGCGACATTTCGGTATAAACTTTTTTATATTTTAAGCTTGCCACACGAAGCATAAACGATGTGGCATTACTAATTTATTTTACGCTCGCAGTTACGCTTCGTGTGGCCCCCGCTTTATACTTTTTTTCTCTTTTATGCTAAGCAGATCACTCACTTTGCCCAAAACATTTTCAGTTTTCAAAAGATTTCTTTTGATATCATTGCTAACTTTACTACCCGTAAAACAATAAAAAAGATTGTCATAAAATAATGTAGTAAAAACTATTCAGAACAATATCATAGTTGTAGCATTTAACATATGCATCCGCTCCACGAGTGAAATGTATCCCATTGATGCGGTTCATCCATCAGTAGTGTCATTGAAATGGATCCTCAATTAGAAACTGTCATTAATCAAGCTACTGAACGGTTTCACGGATTTCGTCACGCTCTCCACCTGCCAGAGCACGATTTTATGCCATCTCAAGACGCGGTGTATTAGTTTTCGATGGCAATTAATCATAAGTTCACCGTGTTATGATTTTCTTGCAGCAAGCCCTTCCCTTCATTGTTCTACTGGAATGCAAAATGCAACTTCCAGTGACCTCCTGACATCGGACCGATGCAATAGACGATGACTAATGATTGCGCATCGTTTTCGCCGGGTTTACCGGCACACGAATGAAAATGAACCGGGACAAGCCCGAACGCGTGCCGAAGGACAGGACAGGTGTTCATTTTCACGATTTTCCCCTTCTTAGAATGTCGTCGAGTTTACCAACACCTACAACCAACGCACTATTGGCGAAATGTTGCGGAATCTGGCCATGTTTTTTGGCCTCGTTCAGTACCATGCAGATTATCCATGCAAAAAAGTGTGTTGTTTAGAATAATGTTTTTAGCATAAGTCCATTTTGTGAGCAATAACTAATAAAGTTATTCGATTAATACTCTCTCAATTTTACTTTCAATGTCTCAGTGATATTTTATCACCCTCTATCAATTTTCTCTATACTCTATCAATTACTCTTTATACTCTATCAATTTACTTATTTCAGTCACCGGCTTGTTTCTACCTATACAGCATTCGGATTCATTTGGCCACTGTCAGGCTTTTATGTGTATGTGAATGAACCCGTCGGCTGTTCCGTCTTTGTTGCGGTTGTTATCAATTTTATGTTCAAGCCGGCAGTTGCAGTTGCCGATTGTAGTTCGTTCCGTCAACATCGGTGCTCGGGTTCGTGCTCGGGCTACAGGATTCGCAGTGAACACACTCGGAGCAAGTTGTGTCCTTTACGTCGAATTTTATCTTTTTTGTTTAAAGGACTGGAAAAGCTCGTGGATAATACGAGCATTTGTGCAGTGTTCGGACGCTTTGAGCAACAACGTTCAGTGCATGCAACGCTGTTACATAACAAAAGTGATACGATTGTGAGTGCATCAGAAGTGGAAATTACATACGAATGGGATAGATGGATAAATGCATCGACATCGGCAAACTTAAAGCTCTGTTTCCATCACATGCTGCCATCAACAAACAAGCCTAGCTTATGCTGGTTGTGCAAGAGAATATAAAGGAATGTATTGAGTTTTTTGTCACGCAAGTGGTGCAAGTGCAGTGAATGGCCATGCCTTAATCTGTTGGTGGATAATAATAGTCGTAAAGTGCAAACCATGACGGTAGAAACATAGTTATGAAATTTTGTTGTTTCTTCGTGTTGCTGCAACTTCGAGGTAATTGCACTTAATCGATTCCATGCTTTAGTTATAGGACTATATAAACACCATTAATAATAAATATATATCTTTTGTTCGGTAAGGTGCACATACTGCTAAAAAAACATTACTCTGTGTGCGTCAAGTGTACTTATGTCTACTTAAGGAAGGCCATAGTTTCAACAACTCCTTTTCAATCAACGAATGATTTTGAATGCTCGTTGGGGTTTTAATAGGCAAAATTGAATTGAACGAAAGTGACGTTGCGAGGGGATTGTACTACATTGAATCCTTTCGCACATAAAAATTATTTCACTTCCACTGATGAACAAAAGGCTTCAGATGAAAATTAAAACGGCATCATTTCCCTCACCACAGCACCACTGAAAACTCATCTGCATAACCTGCATAACTTTTTTGGCGCCTCAAAGCGCACCGATGTTAATCCCCTGTGGGAACGGTTGACCGGCGAGCTGAAGTTGGAGATCTCATTAACATAATTTTCAACCCTTCAAACAATTTCCTACACTGACGAGAACTGAGCACAGGAAATAGTAAAAAATCTCCGCCACCTTCACGCCGTCGCTTCCCTTGGGGATAGGTGCAGGCAGAGTAAAAGCATTACCACAGGCCAGACTCGCTCTCTAAGTAGCGTTCTTCTATTGGTTTTGCAGGCATATTGGTTTGCTCTACCTACAGCATTTCTACATGGGCCAAGCAGACAGGCCATTGGGGTCCCTGTCGTGTGTGTGAATCATCTCGCAGTCGGAACACTGAATGCTGTTTCCATTGGCTCTTTCCTCAGTCGGTGTGTTGACTATGCGTTCGATCCCGCATGTTTTGGAGTTTTTTGAAGCCGACTTTTATGCTTATTCGAAGCAAACACTGCGGCCCCGACGTTACCGTGACCCAAACTATACAAGTGAATTCCCTTTGAACTCGTGGCCACTTTTGGTTCTCATCCCCCAACGGTAAAATGGCAAAATGACGTCAGTACTGATCTACTTCGCCTTCGCCTGTACATGGGGTTTTGGATTTTAGCGTTAAAGATCTACGTATTTTACACGAAACTTTTTGTTGTTGCCGTAGTACACTAATCACTACGCTGTATCTGGTTTTACATCATTGGATCGAACTTTAAAAGCTCAACTGTATTAGTAATTCTCTTTGCAATCAAGTGTACTCAATGTACTTTCCAATAAGGGTTCTCAAGAGTCGAGCCACGTTTTAATATTACGTAATTCGAAGAAAAAAATATTTTAAATCATTTATATCAGTCGTAATTCTTCATCTTATTTGTTTTGTCCTTGGTTGGGATTTTTTTTGTTAAGACCTAGGTTTGAGACTTGTTGTTTCCTGTATTTCTTTCGTCTTTCTGTAGTCTTCCTTTGTAGGAGCAGCAACGACGATCGCATGATCCAAGCACAAAATATGAAACACAATGGTACACTTCCGCTTGGGAGCCTCGGTCGAAGACAACATTTCTAAGAATGCCCAAACACGTTTCGAATCGGCCGTTCTAAGAATGTAGTCGCAAAACCGATGATCGTCGGTACCAAGAATGTCGTTCGAACAATCGTTTTCCGGTCGGATTCCGACATGGGCATAGCAAAGAGCAATGTGTTTGGTATAACAATTAGAGCAATAAACGTTGCGAGCTATCATTAGCATACTCGTATACGCCAGATATGATATGAAACTTTGTGTTTCTGTTTGTCACGCTCCGTGTGGCACGAATTACAATAGCCGACATACGCAGTTCGTTTCTTAAAATTATTTTGAGACTTCCGGTTTCTGTATATGTTTGGCAACGATTTTCTTTGTTACCGTCGTAGTGTGAGCAATGAGAAGCGTTTATTTTGTCATTCACTTTGATTGTTTGATTTTACATTTCACAGGTCAATAATCGTGTACCGACCGTTACTGTTTATTGTTAGATAGCCACTGCTGTCATTGGTCGGCCTTGTATAATGATAATTTTCACGTTAAATTTTATTGATGCGTCTTGGTAAACAAGCTACGAGGTATGAGAATTACAAAACGTGAAATACGGGGTCTTCTTTTAGTTCACTATGAAATATTTTATAATTCCATTTATAATGAAGTATGGGAGAATGTAAAAGTTTACGAAAACTATCGGTTAGTTGTTTGACACTTTCCATACAAAGAAACATTTGCTTCATCATCACCTATTAGAAGCATTAGTATAACTTTATTCGTATGTCTTTGTCATATTCTCACACTGTTATTATAATACCAAAGAAATCCGTTTGACGTTGCTCAATATTTCAAGCGACACGAAATGAACGGAACTGACAACTAGCTTCTTAGAAAATTTCTTTCTGCCGGAAGACGATTGCTCATTTGCATTCAGGTTGTGCTGTTGCGGAAAAATCTCTTGGGAATAGCGGCTTGTGGCTACCCTCGCTCGAAATTCTTCTTCCCCCAAGCATTTCTGTCGGTATTGCCCTTGCTTCAACTGTCGAATGTATCCAGTTTCTGTCAATATTTCACATTTTATCATCGTCGTTTTGAGTAATTCTATTGTTTTGATAGGGTGCTGCATGCTGTTTCCCAAGCACAGAACCTGTTAGCACTCCGTTTTTCTCAAAACGGAAAAGCCTCTAGCAAATTGAGCCCAATTTTGAGGTCGGACGGTTCGAACCGGCAGGAAGAGACCGCTACTCAAATTGAATTGCCTGCTATCGTACATCGTGACGGTTCGAGGAAGCCTGTCCAGAGCTTCGCTGCTTCTCACAGCAGCAAAATTGTTTTACGTTTTGTTTTTCGTTGAAAAGTGCTCCTTTTTATCGTCCATCATCGACTGGATCGTCAACTGAACAGTATCGATGAGTATGTAAAACAAATTTGCTTGGCACAAAAATGCCTGGGATGGGGCTTTGGTCCAAATTTTACTTTCCCTAATGAACAATTGAATTTCGTCGAACTGTTCGTGCCATTAATCATACTTTGTTGCCGTAGATACTAAATGAGGCTAGACGAATGCGATGGCACGGCACGAACGAGCGCTATCGAATCCAACCGAACGGCCGATATCGGAAGGAGCTGCTGGTCCGTGGTCCATGAATTAAATATCCATCCCAATTAGTGATGAAAAATGGCCCATTTATGCAAAAACGGCCTAGGTGTTGTAAATGGCTAGAGGCCTTTTTTCCTTCCAATAATTGCCCTTTTACGATGGGTCATAACTTTGCACAAATAATGTAGCCTATAACAATGTGTGATTTAAGTACACTTTAGGGTTAGCATAAAAAATTTGTTACGACGTCTTGTGCTTGGATAAAGTACATATTTTGCTAACTCCATCGAAAATGGGACCGAGAAGGAAAATTTCATTTTATGCCGTGATAGAATATTAGGTACAAATGATCTAGTCTAGATCTAGCTAGATGAATTTTTTCCGAACATTTTGCTATTTAGCTTTCAAAAAACCAGAACCGGACCCACAAAATTAATGGTGTTCCATTTAATATAAGAAGAATAACCAGACAAAAAACGATGACGACCGTTCGTTGAAGACAATGTCTTGGGTCGCGCTGACCAAGACGTCTGCGACAAAGCAGAAAGTTAATGCTTTCCGCGACATTGGACATAGCACGGACCAATGACCAGGGACGCCGCTTTCCTAATCCAGTTCTCCAGGGTGGTCACCAGCTCGCCCACAAACCAACGAGTTCCTTTCATAAGTGGAGTTCATTTATTAGGCCCAACAAATTGGATTAAACTACCCTACCGAAATAGGCCCGCACCCACGTGTTTAATGCGCGAGCCCCAGAAAAGTGGCCATCATTTTCAACACCTTCCACCCAGTGACTCGCCACTACGGATAAGAGAGATGATAAGTTACGCTTCTCGAGGGTAGGTTTAGTGCAAAAGGGCAAATGTGTTGCTCATTAATAAATCCCGGTCAGGTGATTCGGTGCTACACCTCGCTAGAAGCACAGTGTTCGAAAGGTGCACCTATTTTCCGATAATATTATGTTGTTCTTTTAATTCACATATAACATGCAATGCATTAATAACAAGCCTTGTTTAATTGACGTTTCGCGAAATGTTCATAAATTCTTTAATTGATCCATTTTTATTTTATTTGATTCACTGATATCGAAACGTTTGTTACAAAAGCTTATTGGTGTGTTTCTTTAAGTTGGTTCATGTATTTCTTTCCTTTGCGTTCAATTAATCAATAAATCCTTTTTCAAACTTGCTCATTCATCCTTTATTCTTTTCCCTTATGCAGAATTCAGTCTGCAATTAAGAGGCTGCTTGGCAGAAACAACATGCTTTCTCTGCAATACGTCACATGTTTTGATGAGTGCGTTGTTAGTGTCCTGATTTTTCAGAAAAATATTCTCATCATTAACGTGTCCGTCCTTGTCTTCCGGCCTCATCGGTTCGCTGCAGTCTGGTCAAGGTTCTTGGCGTGGCGAGTTACGAAGATGGAATATGAAAAACCGTAAATTAGCATCATATAACACGTCCCCTTTCAATCACTCCGCATCTCCGTAAATGTTTTTTTGTGTTTGAAATTACGTTGCAAAACCAACTGTGTGCACACACTAGGGGCTAGGCATGCGGGGCTAGGGTCTTTTCATCTTTTATTCATACGCCTATTAATACGAAATTGCAACATTAAAGAGTGTCCTCTTGATGCCCACGGCAAGGTATCGTCACCAAGTGACGGTTACGTACTCCTTTGGCCAATATTCTCGCGAAAGGAAGCATATCCCCCCCGTGCGCGTGTTTTTGTCCGCAAATCGTCGTTGTTCACGGTGAAGTATGTTTCACTTTGACTTTTAAGTAGCGAATATCTTAAAAAGGACGACGATTGAGCGAGAACCCTCTATGCAGCGTCAAAACTTCACACTTGCGGTTGCTTACCCCCGAAACAACCCCGTTCATTTTGTTCTTTTCGGCCCTTTCCGAAAACCCGCGGTTACTTGGGAAGGCCCTACTTATGCAATTGTCCTTTCTTTTTCACAACACGTTTGGTTGCTCGTTTTGCACTCAAATTATCTCCCCTCGCCGAAAACGATTCTTGAACCAACGCCGTGACAGTGCAGCGTAACCCTTAAGGTAGTCATTGTTCGTGTGTCCAAAAGGGAAAATGCAGAATACGTCAGTGCAAGATTTAGAAAAGTTCTTATTGGGTAAAACAATAATAATGCAATAAATAAACATTAAATACAAAATGTAAAAAAATGAGTGTGAGCTATGCGTTGGGAGCGTCGCAGATCCGAGAGCAACATCATTCCGCAACATATTCTTCCGTCTTCGGGGGTTAAGGATTTGATCTACTTTGCCGACGACATCGCGGCACACCCCATATGAATTTGGAATCGTGTTACAACGAACGAATTGCATAGATAGGGGAAAAAAAAGTTTATTCGACTTTGACACTCCCCTGCGGGAAGTCCAGACTGACGGAACTGACTGAAAGACTTGTCAGCGAACGGGGTCGAACCGTGCACTAATAAAACTGCTGGCAAAGATTCCGACAGCCTTTTCGACTTGACACCTTATGAAAATGGAAATGTTTTGACGCACGCGACTCTGACCGACTTCCCCTAATACCAATTTTGCCCCAAGGAGGAAACCACGCGCACCACCATTGAGACGGCAACCCCTTGTGGTGGCATCTATTTGCTGTGTAGGGCGAAAAATACTAATCCTGCTGCGTGGTAAGCATGGGAAATTGTATTACACCGCCAACCCTATGACGGAACAAGCCACACGAGCATTAGAATACGCATCGCAACGAGCAACCAAAAACGACCCATAATAATAATTTCTTTCTGTAGAGGAATCATAATGATGTTGTATTAAAAACCGTTTCCGTCGATGATTTATAGCAAAATTAATTACCAACGACAACACCTTGCCGTCAGCATGGGGCAGCATATTATTTAGCTGGTCCGGAAGTGAGGTCCGAGCGAATTGTGGTAGCATAATTGTCCACCGAGTACGGTTTTCTTCAGAGTCGCGGACTTCCAGAGCTTATAAGATAATCATCCTCGACAAGCGGCGAGTGCGGCCTATAAAACATGTTTTACACGAGCATACATAACGGTAATGTTTTCTACTGCATGGTAATACTGCAAACGAATACATACTGGGGCCGTTGCGGAAAGAAAATGTTGGCAAAAAAGTAGTTCGCCAAGTCTTAATTATTTTGTTTACGCTTGGGAGCTTGCTGTTTGTACTGATTTGGAATCCACTAAATAATGTTAATTAAACATTAAATCACAGGCTTTGATAAAACTTTGTGTGAAACGGCAAAGATGATGATATTTGATTCACTAATTCTTAACAGTCGTCTGGCATGTGGCAAACATAACAAATGTTATGTAGTAAAATAGGAAAACACAAAAAAGGAACAATATTTTAACCCATTACAAACTTTCAGAGTGTGTTTTACGGTGCTAAGGAGAGGTAATGGATACTCGATCGAATTTCAAATTCAATGTGCACATTTCGATCGGAAAAAGTAATAACCTAACACAGTATCAGTACCTTCGACTCAATCTGCCTTGGCCCTCGGAACTGACTTTTTTCAAACTGCATACATTATTCACCCATTTTCTACCAATAATCACCTTTCACTTACTTATCCGGAAACGGAATCCCCGTTATGAGAGAGAACGTTCCGGATCTGCACAAGTGTGAAAATGGCAAACCAATTTAAATGCAAATGCAGTGTTGTAGTCAAAAAGATTTGACTTCCCGTCACTGCCACAATTGACGGCTGAAACTCAGAGCAGCATACACAGACCTGCAGCATCGGTTGTAGGTATTTTTTCGTGGCTTTTCTATCCAGGGCTACTACTTTCATGTTAAATGATTTTCCGACATTGATAAGAGAACTCACCCTAAATGCGCGCTGGCATCTGACAACACCCCCTGCGGTTGATGGAGAAAACAGGGAAATGTTTCACTACGCACGACGATAGCTGAAAAATCACCGGCCGGAAAGCTGAGATCGTGGCAAAAGGCGCCCGATTGCGTGTTAATGGTAAATAGGTTAATCAGCTCTCTCGGACCGGTACACGGTGCGCCGAAGGCAGTAAATATAAATGGTTTCGCGAAAAAAACCATGAGCCATTCTTATGACGCTGGGTGAAATGGTTTTTTATTGCTTCTCTCGCAGCTGATGCCCAGCATCCCACAGCCGCGACCACAAAAAAGGCAAGAAAACCGTTCAGGGAATCAGCGTTCATCGTTTTAGAGCGTCGTAAAATTGTACTCTTGAGACAGTTTGATGTAAATAATACAGCAGAGCGCATACACAAACATATCGCTCTAATAACTTCTTTAGTCCTTGTTGGGTTGTGTCCTGCCTGCCTTCCTTGCCGACGCTTCCGCCCATTATTTGCCTCAAGAGCCGCGTGCATAACTGTAAAAACATAAGCCACGCGCGGCCTCGTCGAATGGAATGATAGTTTATGAGTACAGCCTCTTCGTTTCCGTTGCGCTCTGGGGATCCATTTTGTCTGCGTCCTCGATTCGGTCGGCTGGTGTGTTCCGTCTCGGTGTCGGCACAATTTTCCTCCAATATCGTAGGCTGGTAGTACTTCCTGTCACCCAAAAACCGGACCTTACAGCACATCCGTTTGGTGTGGCTGGCAACAGTTTCACACTCGACCTCACAACTTCTGGCATTTCCGCGCTGGCGTTGGCGGTTAGCACGCAGGCGCCGGCAACTGCAAACCCAAGCGAAATCCGTCGCCGTCCTTCACACGAGCCCGCGTTCCCCGATGGCGAGAGGTCTGGCGCGCGTCTTCCGGTGTTCTCCGGCAGCCACCAGGCCGCCCGACAGATGATAACTCGCCATCGCTATGTCGCCATGGGCGCAATGTTTTTATGCACGAAACAATCTCTGATAAACCTTTCCTTTCGGTTTTCTCGTTAAACATTAAACAGGAAATTGTTGGCTTTCTTCTTCGCAGGTCTCCACGATGGGGTAAAGTGGTCCTGGTAGGCCAGGCAGAGAGGGAGATGGTGGAAATTGTCTCGAGAAGGTGAGTAGCAGAGCGAAGTTCCTATAATTACCACCAGGTTATAGCGGTAAAAGCCAGGAAGCGTGCGTGCTGCGTTTCTTCGACGCAACGTCGAATCACCGATGGAATGTTTTTGGTGGAAGGAAAGCGAAATTCTTGTCCTGCTCCTCTCGGCTTGCATTCTTTTAGTTACACACCACCACCGGTGTAACCATCGCGACGAATCCCGCGGGCTTCGCGTTTGTTCTGCTCCCAAACCCAAAGGACTCGTTCGCGCTCGCATCCTGCTCTAAAACACATTCTTTCAGGTCCTTTTTTGTTGCCCGCGAGAAAAGCGCATGTTCGTTATCAGTACCCCAGGCTCTGAGAGAGTTGGGACTCGATATGAGAGAGCGCATCCGCTCGCCCGTATCCTTTCCGTTCGGCGTTTCGGATACTCTCTCTCGATGCTTGACAAGGATCTCTTTAGCGCCGACCATTTTAAACAGCCTACTCTTTTCTTCGAACTGTTCGTTGCCGCTTGCCGTCTCCTTTTCTGACACACTGTTCTCCTGTTGGTCACCGTATCGCTCCCTTTCACTAATACACAGCAACCAGAGGGCGCTTTGCTCAGTTTGTGTTTGATCTCTGGTGAAAAGTGGACGTTTTGCCGGAAAACTGTCTGTGTCCTGTGGTGCAATTTAGCAGTGTTTTTCTTACACAGTGTGTTTGAGATACTTATTTTAACGTAGCGCACATATACACAATGCATGGTTTTTCCCTACGGCCGTGTGTGTTTCGATTGGCATAGAGATAAAGCCGTGGTTTGCGAACTTTGTCGCGATTGTTTTCCAACGACAGTACCAAATTCCCCAACACCCAACATACTCCCACATAAGTTTAAAATTTAACTAATTTACTCTCAGTGACAGTGGGTTTCCATGCCATCTTTTCTCTGATTTTAAATACTCTGTGACATTATGTTGTGAGTTGGTATTACTGTGTACTAGCTTTTCGGCACGATTGGAAGTATCCAACGAGTAAACCGATCCAACAACCGCCACCAGCGCTTGGTCCTGCACCGACGACGGCGACGACGTACACAGAGCGTCAGGAAGAGAGAGAGAGAGCGAGAGACAAACCATACTAGACATTGCTTCGTTCGAAAACTGTCAACGTGAGCGAGATTCGGCATCGATAAAGGTAGGATCAATTCATTAATTTAGTTACAGTGCACACCACCACCATCCGCTTGTTTTGGAACGTTCAAATTGCCGGCATATTACGGTGTACGATGGCTGAAACTTTATCGATCTCTAGAAGCTGCGGAAAACCAGACTAAATGGGTACCACACTGCAAAAAACCGCCGTTTCCCAAAGTTCCGAGGTGCATTCAGATGTACCCAACATTATTCGCAGAAGGAAACTTGCCTAGAGTGTGTGGGAGATGGCTCGGGGATGGCTTTCCGTTCAGCAACTCGGAGGCAAAGGATTCGTGCGCACTAATTTGTTTGTTTAGGTCTGTTTATATCGTACAATTTTCGACGAGTTTCGGGTTCTCCTATCGGGAGCGCCGATTGTTCAACCGTGACCTTCGTCCGGGTAGCTCGGTTTGGTTTGTTTAGTATACTAGGGGTGTGCATTGAGAATCGGAATGCCGGAATCACACAAAAATGTTTATAAAATTTGAATGCGATTTTCTACATTGTTCAAAGTATGTGCCATTGCTAGCTATACATTTCTCCTATCTCTCTGCTAAATCATGGATTCCCAGAGGAAATAATTCTTCGGTTTTTTAAGTAAACTAAATAGTCATCCCTTTTCGACTTCCTCGTAGGAAACGAAGAGCTGCTCAGCCAATACGTGTCCCATCGATGAAAATGAATGATATTCGAAAAGAACCAAGTCTGGTGAATAACGCGGGGAAGGATAGCAGCTCCTATCCAAGTGATTTGATAGTATCCTGAAACATTTTTGCTTTTTTGGTCGCCTGGTGCTTGATTCCACGAGCCACCAGGCGCCCCCATCGAAACCCCCTAGAATTTCATTTTGGTCATTTTTCGATCAATGCATGGTTCAAATTGATCATTTGTTGCCAGTAGCGATCGGAATTAACGTTTCCATCAGGTTTTAGGAGCTTGTGAAACACCACACCTTTCTGGTCCCATCAGAAAGTCCGTTTTTTGGAGTCCTTCGACGCTTTTTTTTGTTAAGTCAAAATCGCCATTTTGAAATTTTTTAAACCACTTAAAGCACTGCGATCTTCCAAACACAAGTCCCGACAAGCATTTGGTGCGATTCCGAAGCAGCTTTCTTCAAGAGGAGCAGAAAAATAATAATCCCCGCAAAACGTCATTTTCAGGCACAAAAGTTGACATAGTTTAACCCTTTAAATGATGGGTTGCAAACCGAAATATATTTTTTTTCGACCTGTACTCATTTACCTGATGTCAAAACAAGGTAATGATGAATGAATAGCAAAACTGGGAAGTCCCAATCGGCAGGTACAGCCATCTTTTTAACATTCCGATTCTCAATGCACACCCCTAGTAATTTTGCTATTTCAAATCTGGTGGCCACATTTGACGACGAAACGAGAAAGACAAACATCCTGTTCCGTACTGAGAAATGTAAAGAAGCTCTTGTACCAAAAATTCATCCTTTATTCATTTCCCCGCTGGGATGCCAGTTTTGATATTAATTTGGCTATGCAAAATGTAAAGCTTTGAAATATTTTTTTTTAACTATACTGGAAAACTAAATATAAGTTATGATGAAAAAGTCGGTTATTGGAGCATGTATCAGTTGTATTTAATTTAATGTATGTTTGACTTTTCCTAGACTGAGCTAAACTTCAAATCACGATGTTTTCGCTGACATTTTTATATAGTTTGTCCATATATCATTATTTCGCGGGAAAAGCGGTACATAAGCAAACGAAATGGAAAGATTTTTTTAGATAACTAAGCAGAAGAGTAATGCCTCTTTCAATAGTGTAATAAACCAAAAGGTTGTTGCTAACGGTTATGTTTTATTACGCAGTTTACAGTTTAATTCATAAGCCTTACATGGTTAAAGTTCTACCCGTTCGAGTCATACGGCTACTGTTTTATGTGCCAAATCTGATTTTACTGCCCATCGGTTCTGTGTGGGTTTGCTTTTTCGACACACAGTGTAGAAAAAAGGGTCCGCATAGGAGTGTGGCGTCTCCTTTCTCACAAGGGACACAAACTCGTACAATTTCAAGATCACTCCGAAAGGATCGTCCACACGGCGTACAAACCTTCGGGGACCAATTTGGTATTGGACACATTTAATCTTGCATCGGTCTCCCCAATCGCCTTATGACAAGAAGCTATGGAAGGAACACCACCTCGGTTTCCCGCCGGGCAAACCCGGCGCTGTCCTTCCGCTGTCCTAATGAACATCCGTTATCATTATCACTAATTTGTGCAGTGCCGACTAAAGTGGGGTTAGGATTACGACACATCACATTCCAGCCCGGTCCGTCGCTTCAATTATACAACGCCACAACGAGCTCCTCCTCCTCCGTGGAAGTGATTACTTCCGGTATTCCGGAAAGCAACCATCTTCTCGCGAACGCGACTCCTGCGCACCCGAGTGTAGTGTCTAAGACTAAGGTCCCGTAATTATTGCGAGCAGCCACCCAGCCGGGTTCTTATGTCAAACTTCGTTCTTGTGTTGAGTCACAGTGGCACGCAAGTAAGACAAAATGGACGAAATCTAAAGCAGCGAAAGGCGGAGGGTCAGCCTCTCACAGGTTTAGTAGCTAATCCGCTGGATTTTTGTTCGCCCAGTTCAACTTTCTGTTTTCCTTCCTGGAATCCACTAACGAACAGAGCTTGCTTCTTCCAACAAGATGATCCGTAGGATTTTATCTCCTTCATTTGCACCTCCTCACGAATCGATTCGCGTTCGAATCGAAGGGCCAACACGCAGTGCTCGTGAAAAGCCCACGAAATTACACAGGGCAATCTCTTTGGGCAGCTCTATTCGGGGAAAAAACAACATTTGCACCATTCCCTAAATCAAGCTCTATCCAACGGAGATCTATCCGCTGGAAGTCCTCCTCGAGTGATAAATAGTCTCTCGCAAACTCGGTTCTCTGAAGTTCCGACCCGGCGTCAGATGGATTGGAAAAGATCATCAAACATTCGTTGGGTACGTAAAAACTAAATAAAGCCATAAACAACCACCATGCTACGCCGTGCCGCGAGGACCGCTAGTCTTTGTCCATCTCGGAGAGTGAAAGTGTAGAGGCCGTTTTTAGCTGTTTGGTGTTTTTACACCCTTTCTAGAGTTTTCACGACTTTCTTCATTTGGCGCTTTTGCTTTCGATAGTCTGGCGGACATTTGCTATTTTTCGGTTTTACTAGCCAATTGGGCCAATTTTCCGATTGGTGCGAAGTAGTACTTTCTTTGCGGTCTTTTTCATGTGAAAGTTTGCAAGTAGGTGTGAAGATTGTGAACGTGTTCACGACCGCTCGCTAGTTCCTTTAAGATAAAAACAACGAGTTTCTCGCTGTCCGATTTGAGGTGGATGCGAAGTACCGTTGTCATAAGGTGAATTCTAATCCTTCATCAGACGGATTGGGACGGATTCTTTCTGGATTTGTGCTGGGCTAAATTGCTGTCTGAGCAATTGTTGTTCAACAGTAAGTAAGGACATGAAAATAAAAATAACACTGGAAATCTGTCATGTGTTACGAATCCACTTAGGGTAAATTTAGATGCGTGAAGTTGCCAAGGAATCAGCATCGTTTTTAACGAATAAATACTGTACCTCTGTACCGTTAAAAGGCTATGGTCGAATCGACACGTAGGCCATTGCCACTGAAAATGGCAATCCAGCGATTGTGTCAGTGGCGGTTAAGTGTGCGATTCTAATTAGCGACAGAAACATAACAAGCATCGTTAGGTGTCAAACTTATTGCTAACGGCTCTGTACAGCAGAAACCGTCAAAATGGGGTGGTGCGTGCTTTAATGCTCTGAAGTAGCAAGAATACGATACCGTATCATGTTAATGAAGCCAGATAAAACTCGTGTTTAGTTTAGTGTTAAATTTAGTCATTGTTGCAGAGTTTTGTAGAGATCTACGTAATACAGCGTCAAAATTGAGAGTGTTAAGCATGTTTGAAAAATAATATCAGGCTGGGGAAAAAGTAATCCATTATTTCTCGGTAGATGACTTTAGTGATCGATATGTCGTGAAGTATCGCTCGTACAGTTTTAAATTTAGGCTTGTTTTAAAGCTGATACTTTACACTAAAAAAGATGCTTTCACTGTTTATTGTTTGTTCCATTCGTTTGTGAGTTACAGGGTGTTAACAATGGAAGTCACCAAAGAAAAAATTGGGTATATTTTACCATTTTTGTCCGATAAAGGCGAAAATTCAAGCTAGGCCGCTGAAATTTTGCATGGTGTTCATGGTGTCGATATTCTAACAGCTAGTTGCTACAAATTTTGGTTTCGTTGACCCTATTCAGTTATTTTTTATGTTAAAGCCTGGGCAGATACGTCATCGAAAATGTCGATAAAATCACAGAAATAATCAAAGTTGATCGGCATGTTAGTAGTCAGAGCATCGGTCAGGAGCTGAAGATTAACTATCAAATAGTTTTAAGCCATTTGCGCAAAGCTGGATTTCGAAAGAAGCTCGATGTTTGGGTGCCACCCTATTTACACCAAAAACCATGATGGCTCGAATTTTCGTCGGCGAAGTTTTGGCTAAACGGAATGAAAACGAACCATTTCTTAAACGGATAGGTACTGCGGATGTGAAATGGATACATACGACAATAATGTGTGAAAATAATCATGGTCTAAGGGTGGTGAAGCATCTTAACCGGTGTTAAAACCAGGAGTCACGGCCAGGGAGGTTCTACTGGGTATATGGTGGGACTCGAAAGGAACCGTTTATTATGAGTTGCTCCCATGCAGCCAAACACTAAATTTCAGACCTCTACTGTCAATAACTGCACCGTTCAAAGCTAGCAACTGCCCAGAAACGACCAAAATCGGCCAACGGAAGAGGTTTTGTGTTCCATTAGGAAAACGAAATGTCACGCACGACTTTAGTGACTTACCAGAAAGTCCGAGATTTTGTTTGGGATGTTTTAATGCATCCACCGTATACTCCGGACCTTGCACTAAACGATTGACATCTTTTTCGCGCATTAGAAAATTTCCTGAGTGATGAAAAACTGAGATCAAAAAAGGGTTGTGAAAATGGATTGCTCCAGTTTTTCGTCAATAACGACTAAGACTTTTACAAAGAGGCATTATCAGCCTACCTTTGAAAAGACAACAAATTTTCCAACAAAACGGTACATATTTGACGTAAATCGGACCATCGGAAGTATCTTAAATAATGTTTTGAATTTCACCCAAAAATAATGGATTACTTTTTCCCCAACCTTATATAAAAACCACTGGCTTTGTTTTCAATTCAAATGAAGGCATGACTCTACGGAAAACTTGGTGCCATGCGCGTGAAATATTCAATTATACGACCAAAACATGGCTATTTCATTGAACATAAGCGGGGACAGCGTGTGGTTGTTTGTAATCCACGTTGCAGTCACTCAACTTTTGATGAAATTTTGCACAGTTCGATCAGCCTGTTGTTGGTCAGTGAGCAGGGGTGCATATATGTCCCACCCTAGCTAATTGCTATTGGCATTGTCTCATAGCAAATTTAATTAACTTCGCGCTGCATCGTGGCAACAGGGTTATCAGTGCTTTTGCATATTTTTGCCTCTGTTGAAGAGCGTGATGGGTTTTAGCAAACACACCATACAGGGACCAGTTTTTCATCGTACAGTCACCGCCACACACACAGGAACATCCTCAGCGTGAATGACTGTTACGAGTTTTGTTATTTTCGTCCAGAATAGACAGATCTTCCTCTGAGAGTCTGTGAAAGATTGACAATCACATCGAACGTCTCACCCAGCAGCAGCAGAGAGGTGTCGTGAATGGTTCACAAACAACATCCTCGCGGACCCTTAAACACTCGTGTTCTTTCACCTCTAGAGAGCACACCAGGTAGCCCTTGGTAGGTAGGTCGTTCGTCTAAGAAACGGGATTCTATTTCATTGGATCCGTCAATACCCTCATAAAGCTCCACCAGCTTCGCCCCGTATTCAACGACACTCAAATTCCACTCCAGTAATCCAGCCACTCCATCGGCCACCAGAGATTGGATTTATTTGGGATTCTTCGCGCCGCTAGCTCTCGTCGTCGCGATGGCTAAAGCGTACGCTAACGAAATGACACTCTTTGAGCTACGTCAATCGCAGTGTGGCCGTCACTCGGCAATGCAATACGGCAAAATCAAAGGACTAACAAGCAGCAGACCACACCGGGACGCGTGTGTGCTCTGGTAAGATAGAAGTCGGGTGGTTGGTCGCCCCTCAATCACATTGAGTCGCCAGAAGCGTCCGCCGTAAAAAGGATTCACATGTGATGGCTGCTCACCGTTGCCACCGGGGATTGGGTCGGTGTGGTTTTTATGTTTTCAGGCAGATAAAAACCGTGTCCTGTGTGAGCTTGCCCTGGACGGACGCCCAATGCACTGTACTCTTTGGGCATCCTTGTCCGGGCAACGAGGTATAATGAATAAGTGAATGTTTGGCAGGCAATCTTTCGGTAATCCGCTTGGAATTACTCCATTCTGCGAGAATCGCAAGAGCTGTTTTGCACTTGTCCTAGCGCCCTTCAGCTCCAGCATCAGACATTCGCATGCATCAGTCATTGCATCACGGCGTTGTCGTACCCTCATTCTAGTGCTGACTCTTGAGCAGAACGTTTGCGAAGCTGCGTCAAAAAATACATTCGCCGCCCGGACGTACCTTGCCAACGGAGTACAATGGAAACCACCCCAGAGCCACAGCTACCCGCATGGTGTCTGCGTGTGCGGTATCTTGACGCGAAAAGACAACATGAAACAATCATCTCTCTTCAGAATACTGCATCGCTCGGTGGCGCCGTTGATGACGTACCTTGAGCCGCGGACCTGAGAGAGATCTTGAAGCAACGATTATCGAAAAGTGGAGCTTCTCCAGGCTAACGGAACGCCTGCTTCAAACCGTTGATGAATTCTTCATCACCATAACGGCCCCCACGTGTCCTATGTGCACTTCAAGTGCTGGACTGTTGGCAGCGCAACTTTAAAGAGTGCTTGCGTTTCAAGTAATTGTTATTTATTTGCAACTCTTGCCTCCTTAAATTGACACCCGGGTGGGCAGCCCTTTAAAAACGCTGCAGGCAACAGACTAAGATTAATGGGGCTTCCATTGTGTGCTTCACTGTGCTTCTCACGGCGCAAGCCACTGGCAAAGGACTTTTGGCTGCGCTCACTGCTGGCATATTGGAGCCCTTTTTGCCGCCGGTGGTTTCTTTTGCCACATAACGCATTGCACATTTTTTATTCGCACACTTTCCATCAACAAAATTCATGCCTTTTATTTCCATAAATCATTCATTCTACAACGTTTGGTGCACGAGATATCCTTTTGGCCCACAGCTTGTTCGAGTATTTCCTTTCGAAGTCAGCTGCCAAGCCTCGGCTAGTTCGATTTATCTTTTCGCTCGATGCGTATAGTTGAACCTGAAAACATACGTCGGGTTGGCCTGTTTTTTCCGAATGGCAAAGTTCGGAAAATAACAGCTCAGAACAGAGGAGCAGAAGTTGTTATTGCTTTCCAGTTATATTTCATCTTACTGTTCTCAGCTCTCCAGACACCTAAATTCATTTTTTTCTGGTCCACTTTGTTCTGAAATAGTTTGGCGACAGAAAATCTGGTCGATTGGTTTTGACTGAAATCGAAATTTCATGAAAGTTTCTTGAAGGCAGAAACGTAAAACATGTACGAAAACCAACGTAACGATAGACTAGGTCGGACTATTAGATGTAATGGCTTTGAGATGCCATTTCCGTGTATCAGAACACTGTTAGAGATTCCATTTCGCAGATAATCCCTTTCGTAGACAATCAATTTTGGATTATTGCAAAACAATTGTATTCCTTTTTTGTTATAGATAATCTGTTCAAATCCATGAATTTCCATTCGCTTGCATTCTGTTGGACTAGCAATCAGCTATAGTGCAACGGTTTCATAAAGTTTGATGAAGGTTTCGACAATGCAAAATTGGCATCTCAGCCCAAACCAGATGAAATCAGCAGACTGGAACAATCTATATCCATCTGGTTTTTAGTTACTTCATAGAAGTTCACTAACATCCGTAGAAGAGGCTAACCTTTTCTTCTTGGCTCATTGGGATGAAGTCTGGGGCCGGGACCCATGAACAACTTTTCAAACGACCACATGTATAGTGTGCTTTAGTTCGCTCCTGACATCGAAACATTCCAAAACATTCAACGCATGGGAGCATGCAGCTCTGCAATCCACAACCCGCCACGGTAAAGGACAAACAAAACATCCTTTCTAGGTTTCTACAGCTTAGGAAACACAAACGACTAGTGTTAAATTGACAAATACCCCAGAGTTTTCTAAACAGTTATCAAATTTATGTTCAAAATTGATTGCTGTGCAAAGCAAAACTCTTTTCTGAAGTGAGTTTTCAACCTGATGTTAATTTTTCTTTTCTACATTTGTATAATAATTATTGGACACTTTTATAATCTTTTTAGTGACACAAAGCAAAGCAAACCCGTGACATGGAAAATGGAAGCAAAACGGGAAAAGCTCATTTTCCTTTCAACAGTTGAAAGCGCGCGATAGTATAACTTTGCGTCCGATGCAAAGGCATCCCTCAATCGCTCTGTGTCATTGTTCTTTTGATGCTGTCTCAATTGCCAAAACCCTTTTCGGAAAAGGATATCAGTCCCTGACCTCGCTGTGTCATCAATCATTCAATGGTTTCTTTGACACTTTTGCTTTGATGTGATTGACAAGGTACATCACATCCCCTTATCAAACTGGAAATTGGTTCTCAAAATGTGTCCTTTTTTCTTATTCCAGTGCGCTTTTATTGATTTCCTCTGTCATGTGCCCATTTCCGAAAAGCTTTCTTTTCATCACTCATCACGGCGCACATTTCTGCGAAGCCCTTTTCTTGTGTGGTACAGTTTAAACGTACCCGTAATCAGTTATATACTATACTTATGTGGTCTATCAAATGCGCTTTTTCACATCAAATTCGGGAATGGCGTGACACCTGGTCACTAACTATCGGTTTTGGGTCTCACACGAATTCGTTTCAGCACCGCGTGATATTCTAGCGCTCCGACGAGCCATGAGGGTGGCCAATGGCAAAAGAAAATTACACGTTAGCAAGATATCCCGGCTAAATCCGTCGGAAAAATAACGTCGGTCCACGTGATAATAAATTTGTTCGTCCCGGGTGTGTCCACCTTTTTACCTCGTTTGACATCCTTCCTCACATGTTCAGAATCTCCTATGAACAGGCTTTACGTGAGCCCCAGCGACCATTGTCGTCATGTTCGATGGCCGGCCGTCGGCGCTCTATCCGTTACGCAGTGACACATGATGATTGATTAATAAAAGCATTGTGAAGCTAGGCAGACGGAAAGAAGGTGTTTATGCGTTTTGTTGCTTTTGCCCACAAGCTGTGCCCTGTTTTGATTAATCTATCACGAACTTTTCTCCAAGCTTTGGTGGCGCAACAAAAAAACAGTCGGACGCGTATCTCCAAGCTAGAAGCGTACGTCAGTAAATTTCTTGTGGTGTAGACGGCTTCAGAGCAATGCGTGCCGCCAATATGTTCAGAGAACTTGCCAGTGGAAGCTATGGGAAGTTTATTGGTACCCATCTAGGTAACGGCAAGCAGTCCTGTTCCGTAGACGAACAGCAGATGTATGCGAATTAAATAGAAATAAATAAAATTATACGTTCTCGACTTGTTGAAAAACAAAATCCGTCATTGCCACATATTCACGTAGAGCTAGGTAACTGGAGTAAAAAGTATTTAAGCGCGTCATCATACAAAATGTTTCATTAGTTTTTAGATTCTGCCACATTAACGCACTGGAACTAAATGATGTTGGAACTAAATAAATATTTAAAATAATCTTAAAGGTTATATCAAACATATTAAAAGTAACGAATATTGAAACATTTGATTTCACGCCGCCATTTTTTAAGATATGCTTTATAGATAGTTGTATATAAATTTGATTGGGTATTTTGTTATGGAAAATAGGCTAACAGGTTCACGATCCAGGCCCTTGTACACGTCACAATTCCAATTTTGCCTTATTTCTTCTCCAGCAAACGGTGCGGCATGGAACTGGCGCCGGAGACGAAAGCTTATTTGTATTGCATTAAATATTCAAACGTAATATCTACCCTTCTCACTTCACTCGAAGGTCGGAACGTCCATCCTATCAGTTTCTTTGGGTCTCAAAAAGCACAACAAAGCGCAAACATAATCCGTCCTCCCGACAAACATGACACAGTTTTTATAATATGACAAAAATATGCTGTAACGATCAGATGGACGTGTTGAATCACAACACACGCGCGGATATGGGGCGTTTAGTAACATTCTTGTTAGTTTTGTCACGCTTTTGGAACATGATGTAATTTGATGGAGCTCATTTTGTTCACAAAACTATTGCGCTTCTTGTGTTCTTATGCAGAATGCATAATCCCAACATCTTACAATGTATACCTTAGTAGTTAATTTTGGTTCATGTGGTGATGCAATAGTTTCTCATCCTAAATGAATTGAAAGACTTTATATTTATTTTATCATGTTACAAATAGATAGTAGATCCAACTTAACTTGGTGTGGATACCGCCAAAAATGTCCAGCAAGGGTCTAGTTTTAGGTCATCAATTTGGCTGTGTAAAAATAAATATAACATCATTAACTGATGTTGTTGGTGGGGTAGCGTGCGGTAAAGCTAAACGTTGCGTAGCTTCCTTCGGAAACGCTTTACAACAACCATTCTTCCGCATTAGCCCAGCCGCCAGAACGTTCCGTATATAGCGCTCCCTTTGACCTAGCCCAGGATGCGTGAAAAAAAAATATCACTGTCGTTTGCCTTTTGCAGCATAAGAGCCACTCGCAGACCACCGACCCTAACAGCGACAACGGCAAAAATTAATTAATCGAATAACAAAAGCTTTCACGTGGTACGCATAACTTTTCGATGCTTCGGAAGCCGGTAACGCATCCACGCCAATAACGTTGTACGGTTATTGTGTGTTATCGAAACGCTGAACAGTGTGTATCGGAAAGGACGATGTTAACTTCGCCGCTGTAGAAGCTCTGCCTTCGCCTCTGCCACTTTTACTTCCTGCATTCGGAAGAACGAGTTGTGTTTGCTTAACTTTAACTTTTGACTCAGTTTCCGGCACAACGACCTGGAAAATGAAAATCAGAAAGGTAAAGTTTTTGGTTTTGATTTCCGATTGCGCACACATTTGTATGTTTCGGAACGGAAAGCAATACAGTTGACTGTCTTTCTTAGCATACACTCTGATTATGCAAAGAAGGTGGCCTAATGTTTTTTATGAAGTTGTTTGGTCGTCTATGCTTCTTGTACGTATTATGCTGTTGTGCTGGTTTTTGCTGATAATAATTGTAGCGATTGAAATGGTAATTGGTTTCAAGTATGATTAGATTTC
Organism: Anopheles cruzii; assembly: GCF_943734635.1. Taxonomy (NCBI): domain Eukaryota; kingdom Metazoa; phylum Arthropoda; class Insecta; order Diptera; family Culicidae; genus Anopheles; species Anopheles cruzii. The sequence continues at coordinate 35,349,534 of NC_069144.1, read as the reverse complement.
GAGTTCGAGCGAATCACAAGTAAAAGTTTCACAAATAACCAGGTACCAGGTAAATTTTGCATAAAATTTTTTTAGTTCATTTGTGATGATTATTATTGTTTATATATATTTTTGAAACGCCTTATGATTTTTCATTAATGCAAGTTAGTTTTTATAGAACAGCGATCATTTCGAAAATGGGATGAATCAGCACAACGAATCTCTGGTTATCAGAATTTCAAAAGCATGAAACATCAAGCATGGTGATTCAATCAGGAGGTTATTTAGTTGGAACCCATAACAAAACTCATTGCATAGCAAAATCAGATTGAACGATACCAGCATTTTTTTCTATATAGGTTTTATTGCTCAGCCTTTTGATTTTTTTTATATTCAGCTTCACTTCACGGACCATTTCTGTATCATACGCCCTTCTGTGCCACTGCCAAGGTTATTTGTCGCCGCCGCTATACATTTTTGTCCCACAGGACATGTCCCTGGTGGCCGTGATATACTGACTGACGGCGACGTCTCGCTGGTTTCCGTTTTAATTTCGCTTAATTGTGATGAATTTTTCCACTGGAAATGGCTGGTATGTCCTGGTTTGATTAGTGACGTGCAGACGACACGGCGACGGCATCACAGCACTAATCTGTGCGACACTTGCTGGCTTTGCCTATGTGCTCTGGCCCCGTCGAGTTTTTTCATAGCAGGAAATGATTAGGTTTGCCTTTTTGTGGTACAAGTCATTTTTCTTACTCCCATTTGTAAAGTTAGGATCCCCCTCGGCGCCAAAACTTGGCCACTTTTTTGGCAGACAGTTTTCTCGAGCAAATAATGTAAGCAAATGAAACGTCCTATCTGTTCCTTGGCATCGCTCATAATTCACCTTCTTTTGCATCAACTTGGTCCCATTTTTCAACAGTTTCCACCTATTGCCACCCTTGAGGAAATGAGGAAAGAGGAAAAGTCTTCATTGGCACTTGATGTCACAGAATTCGGATTCTGCTCTCGGTGTTTCGTGGTTTACGTGGTCGCGGCCCACGTTCATTAATATTCCAAGTGAAAACACATTATTTTTCCGTTACTCGAGGGCTGGTAATTAAACTTTTATGCGCTCCGCAGGGATATTTTAATGATTGAGATTTTTAAAGGAATGTTGAAACGACTGTGATATGTATCACATCATATCTGAAGGGCTGTTTTGCACTAATTTTGATATAAAATGATTACCGTAATAATTTACTGAAGTAAACTACAAATAGATTCTCAGAATTATGCATTGGTCAATAACTTTATTTAGTACATAGAGTAAGTCTTGATTTTCGATCTTTTGCGTGAATTGAACAAGGACTACTACTTTGCCCAAGTGATATAAACTATGTTTGTGTTATTTCCTGATCAGAGTTTAACATATTTAGTTCGTGATCAGAGTTAAACATAAACAAACAGTATGTACCACAGACGAGAACGATGTGTGAAACACGGATCAGATTTCTGCAGAAGCCGTGAGTTTTATGTGTGCCGATGGAGTAATTTCGCTCCTTACATTCCGATTGATGTGATGTAAAATTTTAAACACCATATATCAACGTATGCCAACGTAGCGTGCCCCATAACACACGAAACTTGATCGGGACACGGACGTTTGGCATCCTCGCGTTTCGTCCTGCACGTCCACTCCGCCAATCGATTAGTCGTACCACGAGCTGACTAGGCGATGGAGCGAATTTCTCATGATGGATCCCATCAACCTCCTCAACCTGGCATTGAGCAATTGCCCAAAGCTGCTTGCCCGTGTAGCGCCATCGATTGCCAATTTCAGCATCATCAGCGGCGCAACGGCGCGCGTCTCATGAATATTTCAATCACGGCCGCTAGTCTTCCGGCGGTGGTTGTCGAAAGTTCTGACGGATAGGAATCTCAACCTTCTTGAATGTGTGGTAGCGGCCAAACCCGAACCCTGGGATCCTTTTTCGGTCTGATTTTCGGTCGCTGGATGACTGAAACGCAACCAGACGGAAAGATAAGCCCCAGCTCCTGGGGCTCGCTTCAAAACTGCCTTGTAGAGTTAGCGAGCGGAATAATCGGAAAAGGCATCGTTCCCAACCGTCCGCGGCCTTTCACTGTCCTCCGTTATCAGATTGTTGTGGAAAGTTTCGAATCTACCAAATTTCAAAACTGATGTTGGTCACCATAATTACGATTACGGTATTTGGTCGTTTAGCTAGCAAACTATTATGCTATGCTACTCTCGATTGCCGTGTCAAGGGTCCTTGTTCTCTACCAGCTGCCGTGTCCAAAGCTACCACCATTTTTATCGTATGTCTTCGTTTGAGCGAACTTATTGCAATAGGCATTTTCGCTTCATCACGCTCCATTTGCAATCACGAGACGTTCCATTTTTAATGAAGGTTTTAGGTTGTGAACAAATTGAACCCCCAACGCTACCCAACCATCAATGCTGCCCCAGTGGCATTATTCGTTAGCACAACGAAATACTGATATCCAACGTTTCGTACGAGATGGCATTTGGTTACACCCTTCTGAATTGCACAATAATTATCTACGGTACATAAATAGAAAATATTGCTTTATGCTTTATGGCTATGACTGCCAACGGTCAATAGAGATATTATAAAATACGTAGAAAAGAGTAGAAACTTGTTAAATTATGTACGCAATTAATAATATCTATGGTTTAATATTGAATTGTATGTAATAGTTGGTTTTGCTTGGAATAGGTTTTTGTTATTGCAAAAGAAGTAAATTTTGCAATCATTCAAAAGATAAAAGTTCTTGTAGTTGTAAAAGTACTAAAACATTATTAATGTAAAAACGTCCAGCATTGCGTTTTTTATAACTTCATTTGAATTGATTATTTTGTTGATAATGATAATTTATACTGATAATGCCATATTGGCATTACACCATTAGAACAAAGCGAAATTTTCTTTTCATGTTAAATGATAAACGTAATTTAAGCCACTTCCAAAGATCGAAGTTGCAAAAACACAACATAAGAACTGTAACTGTATTCTACAGTTTTGTTAATTATACAGTGTTTTCTATTTGCTCGGTATCTACTATATTTCTCTATTTCTCAATGGTGCCTCGAGAGCACAGGACAACCAGTTTGCAAATGGAGTTGCTAAGCCCGGTACCTCCTCAAACAGACAAGTCTGACACCCTTCGTAACGAAAATGGAATAGCTGCGTCAATGGAAAATAGTTTGCCTACGGCCACTCGATGATAACGGGTTGCATAAACCATATCATTTTCATCCCACAATCATGGATCCAACTTTTCATCCATCCATGCCGTAGGGGCTCTCGCAACCGACGATAGGGCAGGGCGGCGGACGTACTGATCGATCCTTGAAATTTCCCGAGCCATTTTCATTGCGACTTTCCCCAGGAAGCAGCCGGTTCTTAACCTCTGCCCAGGAATGAGAAGAAAAATGTAAAATTGAATTTCATATCATGCCGTGTAATCTGTCATCCCTCGCTCCTCCGTCGTTTCCCGGAACCGCGATGGAACCCCGGCTTTGCATGGCCTGGCAGAAACATAAAGCTCTCTCGCACGGATTCCAACTCTTCCGGTTGTCCTACTTTTGAGCCTTGGCTCATCTGATTCTCCTCCGAGCCTGCGGCGGCGAGACGGTCGAAATGTTTTACCTTTTTCATAAAGGCACATCGCATAACAACGCCTCTGGGCGGACCGGGGCGGACGAATGCCTGCCAATACAGTTTTATACTCAAATGGAGTGAATGGAAAATACGTTACTCTCCGACTCCGATGATATGGAAAAACTTCGAAACGCGCCTCTCAGATCAACGAACGTTCCGGTTCGAGGCGCTTCGATTCCCGCTTCCGGTCCTCTTTAAGCTGCTTACTGTGAGCATCGCATTCGGGGTGTTGTTTTTGCTAGGAAAACACGTGCGCCATGTTGTTCGCGGCGTCTTCCGCCTTTTAATGATTCATTAAAATCTATTACTAGGTCTATACGTTGAGAATCGGAGTTTTAAAAAGATTGCTGTACCTGCCGATTGGGACTTCCCAATTTTGCGGTTCATTCATCATTACCATGTTTTGATATCAGGTAAATGAGTTCAGGTCGAAAACTAAATTATTTCGGTGTGCAACCCATTATTTAAAGGGTTAAACTATGTCAACTTTTGTGCCTGAAAATGATGTTTTGCGGGGATTATTATTTTTCTGCTCCTTTTGAAGAAAACTGCTTCGGAATCGCACCAAATGCTTGTCAGGACTTGTGTTTGGAAGATCACAGTGCTTTGAGTGGTTTAAAACATTTCAAAATGGCGATTTTGACTTTACAAAAAAATCCTTAAAGGACTCCAAAAAACGAACTTTCTGGTGGGACAGAATGTTGTGGTGTTTCACAAGCTCCTAAAATCTGATGCAAACGTTAATTCCGATCGCTACTGACAACAAATGATCAATTTGAACCATGCATTTATCGAAAAACGACCAAAATGCAATTCTAGGGGGTTCCAATGGGGGCGCCTGGTGGCCCGTGGAAACAAGCACGAGGCCCCCCAAAAAACAAAACTGTTTCAGGATACTATCAAATCACTTGGATGGAGTTGCTATCCCTCCCCGCGTTATTCACCAGACTTGGTTCTTTCCGAATATCATTCATTTTCCTCGATAGGACACGTATTGGCTGAGCAGCTTTTCGTTTTTCTACGAGGAAGTCGAAATTGGATGACTAATTAGTTTACTTAAAAAGTCGAAGAATTCTTTCGTCTGGGAATCCATGATTAAGCAGAGAGATAGGAGAAATGTATAGCTAGCGATTGCACATACTTCGAATTAAATAGAAAGTTGCATAAAAATTTTATAAACAAATTGTTGTGTGCTAACAAACTCCGATTCTCAACGTATAGACCTAGTATATCGTACGCTTTTTCGTGCTGGTTTTTTTACCTATCACTGAATAATCGAGACAAGTTTATAAAATTGATAATTTTTAAGCCCTTCCGTTATTCAAATTAAATTCATAGATGAATTTGTAATTTTTAACCATTGTCCAGTTACTATTATCTATCTTAAGTCATTTGATTCCACCATTGCACAGAAGCATTTTTATTTGTAAAACTTAAGCAAATAATTGCATTCCACCAGCTACCAATTCTCGTCATGCCTGACGCTTAAATATTATCGTTTTCCAATAATGTTCGAGATGTTGCCAGCCGATGCTAACTCATTGATATGATAATAGATTTAACCGTGCCACGAACGTGCCCCTTGGTGAATAAATTAGGAATTAGAAACTAAATTGGGTTTGGCAACGGGCAGCGAGTGGAAAAAGGACTGCCAAGAGAAAAGGACATACTCTTTGAGAGTGGGCCATAACCGAAGTGATCCAATTAACGACTATGGCCAGATAGTGAGCAGCATCTAAGGCAACTGAAAGAGGCCACAAATATTGCTTGATCCGAATTCATATCAATATCCTAATATTACCCGTTTTCCAAAGTGTGGCCCAATATGGTTCAACGTTCAACGAATTCACTGTGACGAATACCAGTGGACAGCTCTCTCAAAAGCAGGAGTATTGCGAAAATAGACACGCCAAATGCGATGGTTCGCGATGGCGTTGGGTTGGGTATTGACACAAACGTTCGACAAAATAAACATTCGCCAAATACTTTTCACCCGCAAGGCACAAGGTCCTCGTCGAAAAACAATAAAAAACGGTCAAATCATCCTTCGCATCTTTCCGAGATGTGTTATTGATTTACTGCCTTCAGTCACAGGAAACGGCAAATATCGAAATGACTAAGAGAAAACAATCTAATTTCAACATCTCCTCGTTCATTGCGTCGGCCCATAGGTCACGGGGGGGGGCCGGGAATTTCAATAAGGTAAAGTAGTTTCCGCTTCTGTTGTGTTCTTTCTCTTCCACAAAACGGCTTTCTTCCGTTCGTTGGGACACGTGCGAAGGCGTAAGTCGTTTCTGCGCCACACTTGCTGCTTAGTGCTACTTACTGCTACTTTGTACCTCGTTATTCTAGAATAATTCTTGATTATTTTCACATAACTGTGCTTATGTATGCTTTTCTGGTCCGTTTTAATAAATTCTAATTGAATGGAATATCTTCGAACGGAACGAAACTGGTGCCCAAATTAACCGCCAAAATCACGCAAACGTTAATGCGCCTTTTATTTCAATATTCATCTTAAAGGCTCCGAGGTCGTCCTGAGACACAATCCGAGCTTCAGATAAATCTCAATCTCTACGCGGCCGCGGCCGTTGTAAGCTGTGGAAATAAAACGGGCAGTACGACCGAAAAGGAAAACATTTAATGGCTTGCTAAGCGACTAACTTTTTGCCCTTCCATGGCCTTTTGCGGGGAGTGTACCGCGCAGGCGAGGATCCTTGCACCTCGGGCGGACGCTGCCGGAGTTGCCGTGACCACCGCTCCTGTTTGGTTTGCAATATCCGGTGCGGAATATTTACGACTCTAGCGAAGGCTGCCGTACGCAGTAGTAGTGACCAGTATGGGGACAGGTAGTGGACGGGAGAAAAAGCTGTTCATCATCGCAACGGAGAAGCGACGGTTCTGCTTTTCGCAGAACGTGTTAAGGATAACCAACTGTAGCAGCACATTCAATGAACCTACCTGCTGTCGTTCCGCAGAACTGCCTTCTCTCGGCCACTACTGGGCCACAACGATGAGCCTACGCGTTACGTGCTAATTTAAATTCCGTACACACACATACACTTGTGTAGCTCGGCCAGAGATTAAATTTCAAAATTGGACACTAGAGATTTTTCAATGTAGTAAGAAAATTTTCACCGTTGAAAAATGTTGTGCTGCCAAAAATCTGTATATCCTTCTGTTAACCAAACACAACATTCATTTAAAGGAGGAACCTCAACTTACCGTAATACAATTCAGTTCAGTTCTATTTGTTAACAAGTAAAGCGGCTCGGAACTTCTCCTAAAAGGTTTTCTAGCACATCCTCAATCGCTGCCGTGGCTTCTTTTCCAAAGCAATTACAAAAAATGTTGCTTTAGATGGTCTGGTCGTCATGAGTTGTTTGGTGGAGTCATGGATATCACGTATCGTCCTACACGGCGTTGACTCATCAAAACGATACTCATTAGTCTACCTTCAGCCGTATCACGCGCATAAAATGTTCACGAATATGACGGCACAGCTGGTCCATTTTTCGCTATTAGTTACGTTCTCGAGTGGGAAAATGGGCTCTTGAAAGCTACTTTCACGTCACCGTAGTATCGCACATTGGTGGTAGCGGCAGTTGTTGGCCTACGGCTTTCTTACGCCGTCGTAAACCATCGTACACCGAGAGGCCACACGGTGACGATGATGATGTCTATTTCGCATGACGCGCTACTGTCGCAAGAAACTGGCAAAAGTCAGTTTTACCACCGAGGACAGGTTTTATGCTTCTTCGTCGTGCGCATTGGTGAGGTTCTTCGAAGTAAGTTGACATATTAACAGTCTCAAAAACCGTTTAAATTAAGTGTGATTAAAAAAGACCATATTAGCAAAGTGCATTCCCTTCCAAAAAAATGGATGGCATAGAGTCTTTATCAAATTTTGTGTTAAAAACGAAATTAAGAGCTCGGACGCAATTGAAATGTTAACTGTGGCTTATGGTGAAGCTTTTAAGACCAAAAGCATTGCTTATCGGAGTTTCAAATTTTTCTCAGTGGGCCGAAAAGATGTGAACGTCGAAAAGCCTTCTTTGATCGATTGTGAACAGTTTTGCTTGCAGTTTTGCTTGCAGTTTTCTTGGATTGCAGGGTCGTGGTGCATCATGAGTTGTTGCCAAATGATAGAACGGTAAATAACGAATATTACCTGCAAGTTATGCGCAATTCCCCCGAAACAAGCCGTCACAAACGCGAAATTCATAAACGAAACCCAAAAGTCAAGAAATTTTTTGAAAAGACCACGTGCATACGAAGTTTTTGCATCGTTGCTTGTGTGCGAATTTTTGATCAAAAACTACAAACTAATGATGCCAAAGCCACCGTATTGCCCAAATCTGGCCCACTGTGTCTTTGTTTTGTTTCAAAAACTCAAATTACCGTTTCGTGGCCAATTAATTTAGGAGAAGACAGAAATCGGCGGTGGGTCAAGACACGTGCACACTAAAAAAATTGTAAAAAATTGACTGATTTTTCAAAAAATTTCAACTTTTCACCAAAAAATCAGTGACATGTGTAGCAATCCAACGCCAAAAAAATATCGAAAATCGAATAAAAAGTTTTCTTTAAAATCACAAATTCCGGGTACTTTATTGTTAGTGTGAATTTGGAATTTGATTTGATTTTTTGAATTTTGTAATTTTGGTTCAGTTTTTTTCAATTTGTATGTAAAGTGCTCTGATGATGCAAAAATAGAAACGAAAATTTGGTTAAATATTTTAAATATTACAAAATAGGATAGAATGGAATTGGAAAATTGGAATGATGCTATATTGGCGAAAGGAGTTAAATGTATTCCCAAACAGCACGACTACAACATGTCCCTGAATTATGTATCGCAAAATCGGCAGCTTCAAAAGGCCTCGCCTTCAAAACCATTTCATTACCGCTCGTCTATGCGGGCCACTAGCGCATAGCTTTACCAGTTCCATCGTAACCGACTATGCTCAGGTTATAGGAGTACGTGTTACCGTTGGTTTACCTTGTGACGGCAGAGAGGTGCGACCGTTTAGAGGATTTTTTGTTTCCTACCCAAAAGCGCCTCTGGGTTCATATAGCGTTCGACGATATGGTTCGGTAAAAGCCGCGCGGAAATACGCCGTGCGTTGCGATGCCTTCATCTGCATGCACTTTCCTTCGCACTTTCAACAGGTGCGAGTGCAACCAATTTTGAGAGACTGGAGCTCTACGAGGCTCATGCAAAGCGGAGAACATTTTAATTACGTGTATTGTGTGTCGTGCCGACGAGACGAGGACATATTGTCCCATGCAAGCAATAGGCGTGGACGAACATCAATCCGGCAGAGTTTTCTCATGGGCCCGAACTTTGAATGCAATTTTAATGGGATCCTAAATGTGTTTCAACCTCGAAAACTACTAAAATGCTACGCTCTGATGTTTTTTTATGTTACTGTTCATATTGCAATATTAACAGTTTCGGACAACTTGAGGCAATTTCAAATTTACAACTTTTAGAAATTGGGAACTTTTGAAAATATTTACGTTTCTTTTAATATCAATCGAAAAGCTTCTCACTGACCATTCATTCTGAGATCTAGAATGTTTAATCCCTTAAATAAATTTTAATATTCTTAGTCTTAATTTTCATAAACAACCAAACTAGTACCAAAAACTTTTCGTTCGAATCAGGTATGAAAGGCGCACCTGACAGGTTTTCCAACCTTTGGAACTTAGCCCCAGGGTTCCGTGCGCTCAACAATTTCATCGCCGTTTACACGTTGGCCCCAATTCGACTAGTGAAATTAAGAGCAGAGGAGCGCTGCCAAATTGCTTCACAAAAACGGAGAACGTTCATCATAATTCTTATCTACGTAACCGGATCTCGTAAGCGATGGTGGTTGCAAGCGCAAAATCGATTCAACCTTACCGGGCGACTCTCATCGTTTCGGAACACCCGATGGGAAGCAATTCAATTTAAGGTTCTCGGCCCGAAATCTGCTCCTGGTGCGCTGCCTCGGGATGGACTCTGAACCTCGGGCTAAAGTCGTTCGAAGCCGTTGCGTTTTCTTTCCCATAGTGGGCTGACGTCGGTAATGAAATTTCTTGTTGCTTTGCCTGCGCCGAGATTGCTTTCTAATGAAACGGAAAGTTATGATGAAGATGACGCGCTTGAATCACTCGATATTTCTGGTTCACCGGTTCCGGGTGGTTGTTATATACATAAAACATTTTTCGCTTATACGAGAACATAAACCATATAGACCAGAATCGTTATCATTAAGGGATGATAGAGTGAAGGCAATCTTTCGAATCTACTCGTACTCGTAACTCCATTCGCCCTCCATTTTGTTCTGCAGATGTGTGTTTCCGCTTAAGGCTTTGGCTTAAAACCCAGCAGACTTCCGGTCTGGTCGCCAGGCTGAAACACGCCAGCAAAGCTGGCACATCCAACTCGAGGGGGGAAACTAATTTACCCGCATGACTCTGAAGTTACGCGCTGGCGCTTTTTTTCACCCATCATTTTTTCGGACACCCCACAACTTTGCTGCTTCTTTTATGCTCTGTTATCAGAGGAAAACCAGCCACCGCTTAACCGCCAAACGTCTGTTCGCACGTGAGACACGTACACGAACGTCACAAACGAAGCACGAAAAAGTTCTGGAACTTTCCCGTCGCTCGAAGTTGATCCGGCACTTGATTTGCGATAAATGTGTTCCGTATCCCACCAGCAATTGAATTTGTGCATGTGGGCGCCTTAGATCCACAGGGAGCGGATTCCGTTTTGCAAAATACATCTGTGTTCCCCAGAGTTGTTGTAGCCCAACAATAACCGCGCCGTCGATATGCTCTTCACAATACATTTAAGCTTGAGTAAACTTTCATTTCTTCGAACTCAGTTAGGCATATTTAGACATTTGCCGTTTGATTGATCAGAATTACAGCGCATTTATTTGCTGCCAATAGTAAATAATTAATTTCGCTTCATTTTGACCCCGTTGGTGGTGAAAAATGACCGTCGGCTGGATAATTTACTGTGGTACGTTTCAATTTATTGTGCCAACGCCAACTCGTTGCGGACAAAACAGAAGCCGGAAGCCAAAGAATTCGCAATTAACGAGAGGCAGTCATTCTATTTTCGGTTTCAACAGTCTGTTTCCGTGTGTACCGTCTATAAACCTTTGCTACATGTTTCGTTGCAGAACCAACTTTGGTGTCCTGACGGCACAAAATGGCTACAAAAGCGGCACATTCGCCGGGGGAGAATCCATGGTCGGCAGTCCGGCAAGACGAAGTGAAGTTTCGCCGATACAAAGTCATGTAAGTAAACGGAAATAATGGACCAATAGTATAATGGTGAAGCATTCACCGGAACAGGAGAATTGCGCTCTGTTAGAAAATGGTTTACAGTTTAATTAATCTCTACAAGAGTTTCAAGTTTATAATAGTGTTGTTGATAGATTCTCTAACTTACTAGGCTGTTCATTAAGTTCTGAGCTTTTTCAACAAAGGGTGCTACTACGAGGCTGATTTTTTTTTTGTGATATTGGTATTGGTATTGGTCTTCAGATGAACGTATTTGAAGTTTCATTTCAATCGGCCACTTAGTTTTTTTTTACAAGCCATTTAGTATCGACATGTCACATTTCTGTTTTACAGCTGTCATGACGTCATCATTTGATGAAAAACGTTTTCCGGGCACGATTTTTTTTTGGTTTGAAAACAGGTGGATGTCGCTAAGGGCCAAATCTGGTGAATTAGGTGGATACTCCAACAATTCGAACTGTAATTCATGGATTTTTGACATTTTCGAAATGCTCTTCTGACAGGAGGGTGCGTTGCCCTGATGAAAGAGGTTGTCTTTCTTCTGCAAACCGGCTCTTTTTTCACGAATTTTCGCTCTAAGTTGCTCTAAAATGTTACAAAAACAATCAAAATTTATTGTTTTATCAATTTGCTAGTAATCTGCTAGCAAAATTCCATTCGCATCCCATGAAACTGATGCTAACATCTTTTTTGGCCATTTCTGGACGAACTCGTTTCAGAACCGAAGAAAAAGCTTCACACCACTCCTTAGACTCTTGTTTTGATTCAGGATCATGATGATAGACCTAAGTCTCATCCCTAGTGATGATTCAATGCACAAAATCCACTTTATCCTATCGAAAATGCTTTAAATGTTGTCAAGAAAGATGTATTCGAATGCGTTTTTAGCGAATGCGGCACCCATATTGCAAACAGCTTTCTCGAACCCAAAATTTCAGTCAAAATATTGGTTATACTGCTCAATAAGTTGGCTAGCTCTTGTACTAAATCTCTTTCAGTGGTTCGACGATTTTCCATTACGATATCCTGTATTGTTTTACGATTTCCGATGTTGTGTCTGTTTTTTGACGTTTTTTACATGGATCGTCTTGAAGGCTACTACGGCCACGTTTAAACTCATAACCGCCCCTTTTAATCACCTAATTAAAGGTAAAGAGTCCTTATACACTTTCAACATTCGTTCATAATTTTCCTTTGCTTTTAAACCTTCCAAAAATAAAAATTAAATCACTGCACATACTTGATTTTTTCCATTGTAAAAAATACTGTGACATGCGATACTAAATGGCTTGTGAAAAAACAATTAGGTGACCGATTGAAATGAAACTTCTCATACGTTCATTTGAACCAACATCACAAAAAAAAAATCAGCCTCGTAGCAGCACCCTTTGTTGAAGAAGCCCAGAGCTTAATGAACAGCCTAGTATATGTGCGTTGGTAGGGGAAAACAGCTATAGTAAAAAGCAATGTTCACTACGTATTATTCTTTACTTTCCGATTATTGCCGAATGTTTTATGAAAAGATTTAGAAAAATCACAAACATTTTCAAGTAACATTGCTCTGAGAGCTACGTAAACAGTTCTTCAGCTAGCCCATCAATGGCCTACCATTAACTTTATGTTGACGCCTTGTTTGCAGACAACCAGTCGACGCGGATGGCACTCACCGAATCAGGACAGTATACCGATTTCACCGAAATCCGATCACTACCCGATGCAGCATCGGCTGCCCAACGGTCACACTAACGGTGGAGGCGCCCAGTACTGGACAAACACGTACGGTCCCGTGAACGGCGGCAGCGACCACCCGTCGTCCCATCAGCAACAACAGGCCCAGCATCATTCCGTTCTGTCGTCACCGCGAAGCATCTCCCGCAACGGATCGTCTTACGCGCTCGAGTCCGCGGCAAAAGTGTACTACTCGAAAAGCGTCGACTCTTTTGCGGCCTCCGACGCAACGATGCCTTACGCGATGCCCGAATTCGAGTACCGAACGGCGGAGAGTAACGGCCCGTCGAGCCTCTTGAGCGCTGGAACGGTGGCATCCGTATCGAGCGGTCACAATGGCCACCACCACATCACGCCACGCGCCAACTACTCTCCGGCTACTACGAGCTCGAGCAACGAACTGCTCGAAGAGCTGCACCAGCTCGATGGTGGCACTCGCATCAAGCGCCTGCACCCTGCAGCTGCTCGAATTAACTCTTTCACCGTCAATCACCACCAACATAACGCAAGCAACAACAATAATAATAACCACGTGGCCAACTATGGCCCAACACAACGAGGCTCACAATCCGCGATGGATGGTGGTGGCGAAAGCAAGTACGGAAAACTTTTGCAACAACCACCAATCGGCGCCAGCAGCGCACCTCCATACGGAGGGTCCATCTACTACGACCATCCACAGCACAATGGCATTAACAACAATTTAGTTCACCAATCCACCCACCAGGCGCACGCTAATGGTGCCGGAACTACACCGGCCGGTCACAGCAAAACTACTTCCGCTTCAGGAGCGGCGCCGCCGCATGTGCCACGACGCAACGCGACGACGAAACTCGACGCCAACAGTAGCCGAATTGTCAATGGCAATAACAATAACAACTACTTCGAAGTGCCCACTGGAACTACCGGAAGGGGAAGCCAACACCACCAGCAGCAGCAGCCCGGAAGCTCGTTCACTGCCACCTTCGCCAGCAAGTTCCACAAACTAACGGGTTCGCGAAGTACGGCGCACGAAAGTGCTGTCAACGGTGGAAGCGGTAGCGGCAAATTGAATCATGTAAATAACAACAACAATGGTTCGATGGCCAGTGGCAATGGCGGCGACAGTGCGAGCAACGCACCACCGTATCAGCAGCATCAAATCAATAACGCCACCACACATCTGCATCCGCTGCAAGCACTTACGGCCCTATCTGGAAAGCTGCCACATCCGGCCCCGCCGTTGTCATCCTCGTCGTCGCCTCCGCCACCAGTACAGGGTGCCCCGACACACCTGCACCATACGTCGGCACACGGCGGCGGCGGTCACCATCACCACCATCCACACGGCCATCCGATGGGCCACGCGCTCTCCTCGCCGGAAAGCGCTTACTCCACCGGCTACTCGACCGACGGAACCTCTCCGGGTGAGTTGATCCGGATTTAAGAAAAAGGCTGTCCTTCCCTCCGATTATGCTGTTTTGGCGGCCGCGCCCCGTCGTGGCACATCAATATGCTTTATGCTTACAGCACTTTATCGGACGCCTCTTTATTGGCACAACAGAAGTTGTACAGAAAGCAGCATAGGAGCGATAATTTTATGACGCAATTCGGTAATTTCGGCCACGTCGAGCAAAAATAGAAGCTGTGAGCCGGGTCAGCCTGGAACACGAAATACCGCGCACACCGGCGAGGCTTCTCATCAACAATATTGTAAATTTACTAGCGTTTTACTATCTCGTATCGAAAAAAGTATACTCTATCGGCACGACGTGGCCACATCAACCTGCACTTTTGGCGAGGCGCTGGCTTTGGCTCAACCAAACGAAACATTTTGATGAAAATCCAGTAAAATGATTAACGGCGAAGTTCGGAACGTTACCAGTTGGGTTGGTAGGAAGTCTAGAGTGTGGCATTTTGTTTCCACCCTCTCGTGCCACTTTCAGTGACCGAAGCAGAAGCTTATCGATAGTCGTTAAACGGTGACCGAAGGAGTAGCCATCTCATCTTCTTTCTATTAATGGCCCATTACTTATAATACCTAATGGAGTCCATCGTTTCCTTTTATAGTGGATTTACACAGTAAAAGGCCTGACATTGCCGACGACCGTTGATCGTAAAACTTTAATCAAGCAGCACGATAATTTGACGATCCCAAAACCGGACGTAAACGGTTGATTCTGTAGCGAAAAGGTCGAAAATGTGTCACGTAGGCTACTAGTTTAAAGAAAACAACAGATTTGAGCCGCCTATGTTCATGTATAAAATGTATTTGTTTCAGCATCATAATAGTGCCTTCTTTCAGATTCAAGCACATTATTATGCCATTTTCCTTCCACTCCAATGCGATAGATTTTGTCCGAAAAAAAATGGGCGGAATATAAGGTGTAATTTTTCATCGCAACGTATTTATCTAACAGCCCAAAAGGCCGCGCGAAAGAGACGTCATTCGTTGTGCTAAATCACCTGACCCAGGGTAGCGCAAGCGTTCGTTGTACAAACATGGAACACTGAGTCAAACTCTGCCTGAGGGGCCAAAGAAGCAAGTCAAATTTATGAAATAACACTGTGGAACAAAGCAGGGCAAAATGAGGGAAAAATCGTCAAACAACGACACCACACCACACCAACGTTACAACAACCGAACATTTGAACACCGATTCCGATTTGCATATGGTAATTTGTGCGTAATTTGTTGGATTATTATCCTTTTCTCTTTTTCGGGCGCGCATCTAGTGGATCACCCAAAAATCTGTTCATATAGAGGGACTCGCGTACCCAGGGACGAAGTCCGAATGGTAATTCTCGAAACAATAGGGCGACCATCCCCAATTCTTCCCCCGAGCATTATCCGCCATGGCTTCCTCCCGGGGGACCATTTACCCACTGGACTGAACAGGAGAGGCCTTTCCCCGGCACATCACTCATCACGAAGTTATCTGCGGATCTGCCGCTTTTCGCCTTCTGGCATTCGATACTCGGTTGGAGCCGTTTCCTAGCTTTGTGCTGCTTTGGGCCATCGTTTGGCCAGCGCGCTCCACTCGTGTGGAAATGTTGCAGAAAACAGGAACGGGGCACACAAGAGAGCAGCTACAACGGTTATGTGATTTACTTCCGTTGATTTTGGGATCTTGGAGAGGTGTTTCACAGTGAAAAATAGTCTAAAAATAACGAACAATCGGTTTTCGGGACCGATTCTTTAAACAGTCGGTGCAGCTGTTATGGAACTAGTTTTCCTAAGGATAAACTGTCTTTCCTTCAAGTTGAAGCTACTAGAGCTGTTGTATAGACGATTTGAAGTGTGGACTTTAGTTTTTCTTAATCTTGCACGAACTACGTGAAATGATACCGAATCTTGTTGAAATACTCTCGTTCTATGGTTGAAATATTTACGTTTGCCCAACGCTGCACATGAATTTTAAAAGGCATTTTGAAATTCATTCATTAATAACACAACTAATCACATATGACATTGTGCGAGGGAAATATTTAGGTCAGGAAGCAACGAGAAAGTGTTTTTTTTTATTATTAGAACGGGCAGAGCTGTATTAAGCACCAACTTTTAAGCTCAAGGGGATGCACTGTAAGAATGGATCACTGTATAGCGGCTAATTTTACCCGATGAGCGACAAACTGTGTAGCAATTCTTAGTTCGGCGGATCGCGTCGTCGTTCCCAAAAATCGAGCAGAAGTGAAAAAGTTAAATCGAGAAAGGAGTGTGAGGACTGAAAGCAATGCATATATACGGCCTGATACGGCCTACGGTCTACAACGCTCACGTAGGCCACCTTAGGCGCAGTAGAAGGCAGCACGTCATATAATGAAATCATTGATCAATAACATAAACTTATTATAACAAATTAAACAATTTGCCATTGGTAGAGCCAAACCAATGATGATAAAATGGTGATGTTGGACAATAGAAAATCAAGTCTATCGGAAAATCTAAAACTTTTACAGTGTTGGCCAACGCCGCACCGCATAAACCAAATGTCCGCCACGCTTCGAGCGAAGAAAAACTCTTACACGATGTCGAGATGAGAAAACGAAAGTAAGGCTGTGACGGGCATGATGATAGCAGCACTTTCTTGGGCGATCAATAATTATCCACATTCCCACAATAATATCACGCCGAGTCACGCCAGTGGTACAATTTTCCGGCTCGCCTTCTCCGAAGTCCTAATGATCCAGTTTTGCTGCCGTTTCGTCGAAATTTTGCGATTATTTGAATTCCCCTCTAAGAAAGGCGGAACAAAACGTTCAAGTCATGCTGCGCGGCTATTCCGAATACACACACTTACATAGCATCAGTCGACATCGTCATCGCCGCCGTGAAGGAAATCGGTGGCGATGATCAAGCAACAAGTCGGTGCTAGTTTCTGGAGATGTTTCTTAAACGCAGTTAAACCCTGAAGTTTCGCATAACCAGCCCGTGTTCAGTGTGAACAAAACAAAATACGCCTCGCCACTCGAAAGAGACATTTCTGTACGCCAGAAATAACAGTGGTAGGTTCATTCTTCGCCTTCAGTGTCACTGTGATTTCCATCCTCTCCTTTTCTACATGAACCCGAGAATTCGATTGTATTTAACCAAAAGCTTGACACCATAGAACGGAACTGTGTAAATTCGAAGTCGGGTGACTCGTCTGAAGTACGAGAAGGTGGTTTTACCGATTCTCTGCAACACAAATTGGAGCATTTTGTTTCGGAAAAATAACTTAGAAAGGAACTTCCAAGGAAATTATTCGTTGGTGAGCAGCGAGAAGAGTTTTTGTTTCCTGAGAAAACGCATGACACTTCGTCATCATCGTTATGATCATTTTTTATCGATTGAACAATCCGAAACACGGTCTCTTCATGTTCAACGAAGTAGAACGCTTTTTCTTGAGTTCCATTTAGTACGCCTTTGAAACAAACGACCGTAAATTTTCGATTTTTCTTATCTCCATTTTCTGGAAAATGCTAAAATCGAAGTGACAAATAACTCTTATTGCTACATACCGTCGACATGCCTTGCAAAAGTAAGGGTGCTATTTGAAGAAAAAATATGCTACCGAAAACATCGATACACCATCTCCAGGCGCATTGGGATTGATTTTGTCTCTCTCCATTCACAGGGAAAACTTTTCGCAAAACCTCGGTTATGTTCTCGAAAGCCACCCACTTCGTTACATTTTCAATTTCCACAAAATGCGCGACACAACAAACCTCAACTCTCTCGCGGCATGGACACGGACGCGCTTATTGCTTATTGGTTGTAAAAAGTTCACAAAAACTTTGGCTCTTGAGCCTTGAGATGTTGTGTGCAACAAAGTAACGGAACACACACACACACATTAGGGTTTAGGATAAAATGTGGCAACGAACCCCGAACCCCTCACTACAGAGAGTGGTTAGGGATGGCCCAGAGCATTCCAGCCTCTCGGCAAAGCAGGTGCTATGGATTCTTGTGTAGCATGCACACTTTCAGCTCCAATTACCTACGCTAAACCTTGGGGGCTTCTCAAAACCTCCCGGATTCGACCGAGCGCTGGGTAACATGATATTATTACGTGCGGTGAACGGAAGTTTCCCTTTAAAGGTTCAACTTTAGCATACCACCATCACGGGCCGCCATTCTTCCGGTCCACGTTTCAGCTGCGAATGTCGAGGCAGGTGAGGAGAGCCCCCAGTGAATGGCTGTGCCGTTTTCAAATATAATAAAAATAATAATAACTTGTCAGGCCGTAAAGGATTCTCGAACCGCCGCTCATGTGGAGTGTGCGTCCAAAGCTTGGCAATTGAACGAACCCGTATTCCGCAACCTTCCACTGCGCCGCAGTCAGCGCCGCGCCCGCAGGATATAAAGAAAAATCACGGCCAACTTATCAACATTTGTATGCTAATATACTGGCCTTTCCCGGTTCTCGGCCAAATGTCTACGCCACGAGGGTCCGCTGCTGGCGGGGCTCACAAACCCGTTATTTACAGAACGGAAGAATGTTACTGAATGAAGCCCTTTTTGGGTGAAAAACTTTTGTCGTCCTGCTGCGGCTACGTGCCTCGGTTCCGGGTGACCCGAGCCACAACAGCTGCCACTCGCCGAGGCGAACGTGTTGACGTGTCGTAACGGATTTTGGAGCCCTCCACCATCTACTACGGAGGCCAACGATGACCAGCGGAAGTGGAACGCCAAAGCTAAACCTTTTGCCGACTCTTGAGGGCCCCCCCACCGATCCTGGAAAGGTCGCCATGATGATGTGGGTCAGACGCCCCGCGCGCCTGCCTGGCCATGTTATGCAAATAGGCTGCGCGGGTCCTACCCGGTCAGGGCAAACATTCTCGCTCTACTGTGGGCCGCTGAATGCATTGCAAGAGATGGACGACAAAATGTCAATGCCGGAAGATAGAAGAGGTCGCAAGTGCAGCTTTTGAACATATTTCCTACGCCTCCCTCTACGTAGCTCCAAGAGATGAAAGCAATTCTGCTACTGTTAAAACTTTTAGATGTGGCATCGCATCGATCGACCTAAATTAGGATTATTGGGACGCTAGGAAATGATGAAAGGGATAACAAGGGCCCGGATGGTTTTCCATCAACGTTACACTTGTAATCTCGTATCGTAGTACCCCGCGAAAAGGGAAGAGGGTGCCATAGTGACACATCATTGCCAATAATATCGGGTTAACAAAGCAACGAGCTTTTATGCTTATTGGAAAATTTTACCCGGAAAATGTTTTTAATCTCAACAAACAAAATTTATTTTTCCTTACAAGTGATCTATGGTTATTTCATAGGTGACAAAGGTGATTATCTCTTCATTAGAGAACAAACAGAAGTCACTTGATCCTAGATCTGGCGAGTAAGGCGGACGGTAAACCAGTTCAAACCATAAATCGCGGAGTTTTGCTAAGACAACCGCTTGGCAACGTGATGGCAAGGCCAGCAATCGCAGCAGCCAACGTGCAGACAGCTTTGCTCATTGACAGCAGTCATGTCTAGATGCTGATCTAAATATGACAGACACGTTTTACTTACATGATCATAGCCTTCGCAATTTCTCCCATCTAATTCCGCGTTTCGTCTAGCCACATTCGGTGAACTTTGAAGATATTTTGTCCGGCAGTTGCTATTTTTGGACCAACCGAACATTCATCGTATACTTAAATAGTATTACAGAGAATAAACAGAACCCGACTCATCTTTAATTTGCGAAGAGGTATTGCGTTTCAAAAACAAATATTTAATGACACCTTGATACCTTTTTCCATAGAACGTCTTGCAGGATAGGTTCCTTGTTCTCAGCCAGTTCGTTGAATCTAGTACAAAACCCGCGAACTACGCTTGGGCCTTGAGCCCCCAAGTTTCTTAATCAGGTTCCTTAAATTTGCGTTAGTTTCAGGATTGTAAGTGGTTAAATTAATGCGCTCGAGTAGACTACGTTACCCGGCACGCAGGTCCCGATCAATTTGAACCTCCAACATTATCATTCGGTCATTAACTGGTTTGATGCAAATTCTGAAGCCTTTGATATTGGAATCGTTATTTCTCGGGTGCATCAGCGTGTTTGTTTGCGTGTATCTGTTTCGAATGTTTCCGGTTAATGTTTGTCCCAAGTTTTCAATGTGCTTTAAGCTTTAAGCTGCTGATAAAGACCCTCTAACTAGTCGAGTAAAGCCTATTAGAAAATCTTGTCTTAAAATTGACGGCTTTATTCATAAGAACAACGGAAGTTGCCGTCCTCCGAACCACTTATGTTTTGCCAATTAAATTCGACTTACAAGTAATAGGTAACGATTTAGTCTATTAGATATTTAGTAGACGACATTTTAATATCATTTACTTTTGCGCTCCACGAAAGCCCCTTAGAAAAACTCCGATAGAAAAAGAAAAAGTTGTGGTTTTGTGGTGTGATTTCTTTTCCAACAAATTTTGGTATCAAACTCATCAAATCCCAATTTTGTCATATAAACCGGTTACCGAACAACAAAGAAAGTAATTCTGTTGCAAACCATATTGGTAAAGAAAGATGAATATGATTCAAGCAGCTGATAGCAGCCGATTTGTAAAGCGATTACGATAGACGATCGATTCTGATCGAAAGCTTTTTTTGGCTACTCCTGAGCTGCGAAATCATTGTCAGACTAAACTTTCCAATTTCTTCGGTGCTTGATTTTTACCACGGGGCGGAAGAGATACTCACGATCTGCTATCGTTCCCCCCGGAAGGGCACTTCATATCCTCGCAACCGTCGTTCCCTCGCGAGCCATTGTCTGCATTGAAGCGTTGTTCAATTTTATTGCTTCCTGCGGCGACGTACACTCAAGAAATTTGCGAGCTTTCCACCACACACCGTCTGCTCAGCGTGTGACCAGCGTGAGAAGATGGAGCATCTCCTGCGAAGCGGATTCGTGTTGGTGGTCGTCCCTCTGCCATTTCGCATGTCACGAGGACGCACGAATTTTATTGCTTTCCGTCCGAAGGAGCGACCACCAAAGGCTTATTTGACTTCCGTGCCACTTTCGCTCGGTCGGTTGTTGGCGAACTCAACACGAAGAGCGGAGGTGAGTTCCCGTCGGGAATGTTTTAGCATTTTATTGCTCCATAAAAAAGGCGACTCAAACGAAACAACCATTTGTCACCCACCTCGCGAAACGCGGGTAAACGCATATTCAATAAATCGGCGAGAGGCGACTTTCCAATTCACACCAATATCGCAGCCCTTCAAATAGTTCCAGCATCATACTGAGAACTCCTTTTTTTATCCGTAGGTGGATGCTCCTACACGCCCGAGTATTACATCAACATCCGAACCGGAACGCATTACTTCCCTAAGGCGGCTCCAGCGCACCATGGCCGAGGTGTTCCGGGGTCAGGTTGCATCGAGCGCACTGGACCGGCGGCGGTCGGAGCATCCGGTGGCCACGAGAATGGCGCCAAATTCAAGTGTGCCCTCAATCGGATCGAGGAAAAGCATGTGGAGTTCTGCATCGAGCAGGAAAAGGTAATGGAAAGCGGGAGGAGGATTATTGACGGCGGTGGCGCACCGAAACTACTAAGGAGAAGGCTCTCGGAAGAACTTGTTATTCAGCATGCGAGTTTTGGTGCAGGTTTCCACTACCCTGGCAAGAACCTCTGACACGGACCAGCGGCTCTCTAGGCTGTGGGAATTTAATTTACCTTCTATTCCGTCCATTTACACTCCGTTCCTCTCTCTCTCTGTCCCTGTTCCGGGAGGTTTGAAACAAAAATTGAGGGGCGAGAGCCATACAGAGAGGAACGTGACTAACGATTGGCGCTGGTTTCTCAATGCCTTATCTTGCGTCTTTTCTCCCGAATGGTTTAAAGAAACCGATTTTCATTCAATAGCCCCACGAGAAGACCTCGCATAGGCAGATCTCAAATTCATAGTATTGTGTGTCGTCTGCCCTCTGTGTGCGTCACAGGCACGCCTCGACGACGTGCTCCCGATGTTCAAAGGTTGTTCACTGGCACATATCCTTTCAGCATGCTTCGCCGCGGCGAGGTAGCGCATCGAACGTCCCGCCGCCGGTGGCGGCGAACCAATCGAACACGAAGCCAACCGTTTCCGGACCTGCCACCAATGGAGCGTGCGTTTTATCTCAACCACAACAGCAGCAGCCAAAGCAGCAGACTACAGTGTCGACTACGGGCCCTCAGCCACAGACGACCGCCCAACCATCGCTGGCGCAGCCAACCCCTGCACAATCGCCGCCAAATGCAGTTGCGATGAGCCCCATTATGCAGAAGAACCTCGGGATGCAGCACTACCGGAGCATTGAGTGTGAGTAAACTTTATGCGACTCCAGACTCCGTTTTCGTACGCAAACTGGGACACCGGTCCCCCGGTCCATTACAAGTGTATCATCGTGCTGTTTGGACCGATAATTACTGAAACTCTCAAAAGCAGCTTGTGTCTAAACCACGAATATATTCCCATTTCGTCCTCACACCGTGTAAAATTATAAAAAGTCTGGCGCGGCTTTTTCATTGTGTACAAGCGTAGAGAGGAAAATGGAACGGAACCGAGACTTGCACTCGGGACTTGTAATACTGCGAAAAAAGTAAGACATCCGTAAGATTGTACTCGCAGGAGAAACTTAGGATAGGTTACGAATGCTTCGCAGAGCGACAGGTTAGTTGTTAGGGGCCCACGTTGCGCAGGACTGAAACCCGGAAACGATCTTTACAACCAGAAAGACAAGGCCGGCACATCCGGGAACCGAGATTCAGGGCACACGGGAAAGGCATCGGAAACGAGCCATTCATCCAGTTGCGCCAGCCAGTCTGTCACTTCCGTAAAAGATGCTCCGCGCGCCCCGCACGGCAAAGAAGCCAAAGTGCAACGTTTTTGCCGTTGGTCTTCTCCTGCGGCGTAAACTATTTCCTTTCGCGCTATGAATAATCGAATGAATGCATCTTCGTGGCGTTTTCAGGCCGGTGGTGAAATGCCGAATTTAATTATGCAGCCGCTTTTGATAGCACAATTGTGCATTTAAAAGCACCGCTCGCGACCCGCTTTGCAAAAGGGGTGCACACCGAAGCGGTTTATTAAAACTTAGCCTGACGGGTGAAGATGCAGCAAGCAACGTAGGGCGACGGTAGAGGAGCAGTTCGTGCTATCCTGCGTTTGCCTACGTTGAATGAAGCGCCAGTGAAATGAAGCTGCAAGTGCAAGGACCATTTCATCTTCGTTGACAATCAGAAGAGTTTACTTTTCACCTACAGCATTTCTTTTGACATTTTGTATTTGCCTTTTTCATTGGTTTTATCAACTATTTCTGGGAATGCATCCCATTATTCTTTCTATGCTCATTTAAAGTATGGTCATCACTTTGGTAAACTTGATCACAAAACTTAACAACTTAACAAACTTATCGTATTCTGCTGAAGGAATCGATTTGATTTGAAGATGATTTCAATCTAATGATCAACTAGTTTCTCCAATTGCTAAGTCCTTAAATCTAATCTTTTCTAAACGGTTTCGGCAAAATTGTGACAGTTTTATGAAATAGAACACTAAAACTGGTCGCTGTTTTTGAATTTTTAAAATTTTTGGACTTAATTTTTAAGGCTGGTCCTAGTAAATCGACTTTATAGCTTTAAAAGTTAATTTCTTAATCATCTAAACTATTGTTACCTACGCATCGTTTAGCTCCATCGCCACGTCAACGGTGCCGTATCCGCACGAATCCTTGGTTGACGACCGCTGATGGTGCTCTCGCCAGTAACTGCTTGAAGCGGACAGAACAGGACTCCGGTTCAACCTCTTCTGGCATCAAATCGAGCAGCGGCACGGATGACAATAAAAATGATCACAAGTATTTCGTAGCGCCCGACCTCCGAGAGAAGATGTTTTCCTTAAACTGAAGAGCTTTTTGTGCTTGTCATGTTCCCAGACAAACGATCGCCAATTCCGACACCGATTCTAGCTCGTCGACGGAGAAGGTGGTCAGCAACAAACGAATACTCACCCCGAGGAGTCTGAAGAAAATCGGGGATATCTCACGACTAGACAGCAAGGCGGCGGCGGTATCGGTGACGTTCGGTTCCAACCAGGAAAGCGACGAAGACGCAACTCTCAACGAGATGATGGGCAAGTTCGACGAAAGTTACCACTACGAGAAGGAGACTGATATTCTGAGGTAAGCTGCGAAGGACTCGAATAGAAAGACTTTCCTTTTCCCACTCTATGGAACACATCTAATACGTTGTCTAATCATTACAGTTGTAGTGACTCTGATCCCACTGATTGTCCGACGGACATCGATACGGGGCAGGACGCAGGTGATGAGTGTGACACGGACGATCTGCTCGATTTGGATTTTATCGACACCGGATCGGTGCAGGAAGTGACGGACAAGGAGACCTACCGACACACGGCTAGCTGCTCCATTCACAGCTTCCCGGAAGGCAAAGCTGCGCCCTACAAACAGCGAATGTCGCGAAACAGGCGCACCAACGAGAGTGGCTCCGGCTCCAAACGACGGAAGAAGCTTGTTCGAACGAGAAAGAAGCCATCGGAGAACGCCGCATTGGACACGGGCACGAACGACAGCAGAGACTCGTCCGGCCTCGTGAGTCGCGGATGTAGAAGTTTGGGTGGAACTCCAATGTCTCTGCGACGCAATCAGCCGGACGCGGAATGCCGCACGCCCGCAAGGAGCTCGCCACTTACCAATCGGTCGAACTCGCTCACCTTCACTGAGGTCCATTCCCTGCACAGCCGAATACTAGCCATTTCGGAGAGCGAAAAGGCGCTCCTCAAAGCGGACCTAGAGGCAGACGTTAAGTACAAGCAACTGATCCACGAAGCGGAATCGATCCTCTTCTCGATGAAAAGTAATAGCTCGATCTGCCTCAAGGAGCTGGTGACGGCACCTCCTCCAGTGCCTCCCAGAGACCCTCAGCCTCAGCCGGCAATCCCGCCAAAGGAAGTGCCACCGACAGCCATTTCCAGCCCGCGCAGGGTTTGCAACCCACCAGCTAACAAGCGAGTCGAAATGCTGCGCAATTGCGAAGCTGACCTTCGGCGAGAGTTGGCTAAAACGTGCTCCCAAAAGTGTGCGGACCCGGCAGAGCTGAACCCCGCCGAGGGGGTGATCGTCAACAAGCGGCTCGAGGTGTTGCGCTATGAAACATCACCCTTTTCGCTGTCAGCACCGAACAGTCCAAAGAATACGCGTATCCTGCTACAACGGAAGACGCCGCCCGTTGCCGCAAACTTTGTGCAGTCACAGCAAATGGCGATCCAGAGCGGTTTGTGCACGCCCGAAACACTCGCCACTGACCTCAAATATTGTGCCAACCTCTCATCACCTCCGCCGCCACCACCGCGGTTGGTGTCAAAGTCACCGACCATCATACGCCGGCGGTTCCGCAGCCAAAGTCCGCATCTGAACATCGAATCCGATTCCGACTCGGACGACGTAAGTCGCAATCTTGATTACAAAGCCAAGGACGGCAAAGGACGCAATGGCAACAAGGAGAACCATTTGCATCAACAACCTGCACCACCACTCAATCCGGGGTCGGTAGTGGTTAATGGATCGGCTTGTAAGGGCGTCACTGGGAAGCAGATGAACAACTTTCGGCATACAATTCATGGGCCGGGTAGCACCGTGGCTAATGGTGACGAAACGACGGAAACGGAGTTGATGATCATTGGCGGGGAGGCGCGCCCCGTGAAGGGAATGCACAAGTCTCCGCTGATTTCGTTCCGCTCCGTAGACATTGGGTCTCCGGTGACGGATGATAGTTACTGTCCCCAGAGTGAACCGTTAAAACGTAAAATTTACACCTGTAGTGCGGCGTTCGAAAGAATACAGCGGACTTTGGATCAAGATCCAGGTGAGTAAAGTAATTTTTCATCCTTGTATTAGGTTTAGAGGTTAATTTTTGCATTTTTACTATTAATGGCGTCACTCACGAACGAATCATTTTTTTTAATGAAATACTAGCTGTTCCCGGCGCACGTCGCCACGCCCCATTTCATAATACTTTTGGTACTTTTTGATAACTTCAATATGAAGAAAACTGCTACCGAAAGTAATCAAATTTTCATGGAAGTTTATGGTGAACTTACTCTTACTGACAGAACGTGTCGGATGTGGTTTGCATGGTTAAAAGGTGATGATTTTGGCTTGCAAGACCAAGAGCGACCTGGACAGCCGAATAAAGGTTGATGATGAAGAATTTGGTAGCATTGCTCGATCGGAATGCATGTCAGATGCAAAAAGAACTTGCAGAAATGTTAGGAGTTGACCACACGACAGTTTCCCATCGCCTGAGTGCCGTGGGAATGATTAGCAAAATGTCTTATGGGTTCCACATGAATTGAAAAAAAAGTTACATTGAAAGACGGAAAACCTTTTGCGAATTTCTGCTTGCGCGGCTAAAAAGAAAGGGGTTTTGTACCGAATCGTCACTGGTGATGAAAAAGGGGAGTTATTACAAGAACCCTAAACGCAAAAAGGCCTGGATACAGCCTGGTGAACGTGGTCCATTGCAACCAAACCGAAATGAAAGGTGTGGTGCACTATGAGCTTTCAAAACCTAATGAAATTATTTATGGACAATCCCATCATCAACAATTTATGCATTTGAAGCAACGCTTTGGCCATAAAACGACGAGAATGGGATTCGGACTACTATTTGTTCCGTTACATGAGCAACTATTTGGCAGCTCAGGGGTTAACTTATTGTGAAAGTATTGAAAAAAGGGGCTCTGAGGGGATCGCTGATGAAGATAAGAAGTTCTATCGATACGGAATCGAAATTTGTAGGCAAACATTCTCCATCCACGAACGTTCGACTTACCTGCTGAATTCTGGCCACTAAATGCCCCATGCTCCATTCTACGCTACAAGGTAGGGTAGGTCCTTGTGGGGTAACTGGGGCGTCCTACGACGACGGGTCTTTTAACCGTTGTTGCAGTTTAGCTCAAATTGTTTTTTAGTTATTGGGCCGCAAAAAATTTCGACCACTCGTACTGTAGGTCTTTGTCGCAAAATTTCGTACTGTAGGTCTTTGAGGTGGTTTTGGTTGGCCCCAGGTATATTTTCGAAAAAAATTGTGGGTGAAAATGCATTTCAATACAGTGGTCATCTTAGCATTGTCGCCAGAGATAGGAATAGTGTTCGCTATTTTTGTAAAAATTTGACCTTTTGTCTTCGTCGCTGCTGCGAGGACCTTTAGTTGATCCTCGCAGTCGATCGGTAGCACTGGGAACAACTCTTCCTCAACGTTATCGTCGTCCTGTTGGAATTCTTCGACCTCTTCCTCAACGTTATCGGCGTTGCAATCTTCCGCTCCGTTCCGTACCGCACGAAGGATGTTGCAAGTACGTTCTAAGGACTCTATCCCTTCTACCCGGATTGGGATTGGAAATCGTATCGATGGAATCGTAGTTGGCTCCGGGACGTTCATGACGCCTCGTTTTAAATTTACCGTAGATTACGGGTATTAAGACCCACCTTTTTTGCAAAAAAAATCAGTCTAGAATCCAGGGGGGGGTCTTAATAGGTGTAGTCAGCGATTCGGCTTGCTGGATTAACCGGTTAATGCATGTAGCGGCATTATGAGCAACCTGACTCAAGCACTCGATCTGATTTCTAGAAGAAAAAGTGTTACCTTTCCACAAATTTGTCATCAATACCCGGCAACAGTTGAGCTTTGAATTGTCACAGATAGGCAATATGGATGAAACGCCTCTGAATTTTGATTGTCCTGATAATCACACAATTGATGAGAAAGGAGCCAAGACAATTGCAATTCGTACAACAGGTCATGAAAAAAGTCATTTTACCTGTGTTTTGACCTGTATGGCTGATGGCACCAAGTTGCCTCCACTTTTAATCTTCAAACGTAAAACCCTGCCTAAGGACAAAATCCCCTCAGGAGTATTGATTCATGTTCATTCAAAAGGATGGATAGACCAGCAGGGCACGGACTTGTGGTTTGATAAGGTATGGTCTAGGCGGCCTGGCGGCCTGTTGAAGAAGAATTCTCTTTTGGTTTTTGATCAGCTTAGAGGGCATTTGACGGAAAAAGTAAAGCAAAAGATTCCTCAGACACAGATGATGATGACATGGAAGAATTAGCTAGAAAACTGGTTAATCAATGTTTGAAAACAGAAGATATGTTTGAGACTGAAGAATTTCATAACTTCTATGACGTTGTCGTTAAAAAAAAAAAATAAAGTAATTTAGGTTTTCCTTAAATTTTTGATCTAAAAATGAGGAGGGGTCTTAATAGATGTAGGGTCTTAATACCCGTAATCTACGGTACTTAGTGTAGAAGAGGTTCTTTTTCACCATTAAAACAAACTGGCATCCCTCCCATCATCTTGAAACAATGCCGCGAATCCGTCGCTCCAGTCTTGTCGGCGATTTTCAAGGCATCTATACGATCTCATGCCTTCCCGGCTGCATGGAAAATAGCCCACATGGTACCAATTTTTAAGAAGGGCAACAAACAGAACGCGGCAAACTATCGCGGTATTACGTCACTCTGCGCCTGCTCCAAAATATTTGAAATGCTAGTGCATGAGGAAATGCTTCTGAGGTTGCGATCGGTATGGCCCCACGGCCCCGTATGGCGGTATCATCAGGTTGACGTCATCGTGGGGTTCGCGGCTGCATAGATCGAGTGCGGCGGCGTGATTTCGATGATCGGGGATCATCGACTTCCTTTGCTCCAGTTTTGGTCGATCGGGTGGTGGCCTCCTCGCTGCTTGCGCAATTTGACGCGATCGGAGTGTCGAATGCCTACGCTGCGGTTTCGTTGCTTGTAGCTTGACCGGCCGCTTGGGCGCCGGCGATGTTTCGCTGTTCCATTGCCCCAGTTCTGTAGTATCGTTTGGGGTAGGTTCACTTTTCGGCGACATCAATTCGGCGCACTCGTCTGTTTGAAACTACTGGATAGATCTCGCGCGGGATTTTCTGGGCGCTGCACCTGATCGATCGCACTCGCCGTTTCCCGGATTGGGGGCATTGGGGTTGTTCAACGCGTTGCTCATCTCCGTTCGACCATTAACAATGTTACCGTTATCATTAACGACCAACAACCATTAGGGAATGTTAGAGGGACAATCTCTAACGCCAAGGAGCACCAGGACGGTTTATTGTTAGTCGACTTTTTCCAGTTACTGTAATTCGTAAACAAACGTTTGACGTTTCGCGCTTCTTCTTTTTCTTTTTCTTTTTTTTCCCCCGCTAGCCCGCTAGCGCCATAAAAACGGCGCTAGCGGACGCCAGAGGGCGCTATAATGCTATAATAGTTGCTATAATCGTGGATAAGTTTCTATAATTATGGATATGTTGCTATAATCGTGCTATAATTCTTTTTTCAGACTGCTCGAAAAACGAACTGCTCGAACGGATTTCTCTTCTGCGACGCGAGCGCCAAAACAAATCGCCACGGCCTTCTTGCATAAATCCAGGCGCATCACCACAACTCATCGACATTGTTGCCGACATAAAAAATTGTTTAATCGACCAAAAAATCGAATTAAAATTAACCGAACTTAAGGAATCCGACAACTGAAACTTAAAATGTCGAAAAAATGTGGCGAGTTAAATGAGTCATTCACCGAAACTGTTTTAGTCACTCGAAATTCTCTAGTTCCTTATTATTATTATATTCTTTCCATTGGCTGATAAGTAGTGAATTTCAATTAATTAGGTAACAAAATAATCGGCTCTCACTTTTGTACGAGTGGCCTTCCATGACCTACTACTTTGATATCGAAAGCATCCCATCCAGGGAGATAACCACGAAAAGAATCTATCGGACATTTAACTCTAAATTATAGAAATCCAACCATCCATCCACTAGTTTGTAGACATCGCCAACAAATGCCACCGGTTTTGTGGTGTTGCACTAATTCCTTAACCTTTAGTCTTTATATCCTTAGGATAGCGGAGCAAGCGCCTGTAGTCGACCGTTGATTATTGTTGCAAACCGATCATTATCTTTGGCTTGAACTGATTGACCCCGTCGCTAAACACAAGTGGAACAACCTTGGAAGCAACTATTTGATTCGCGAAACATTCTGATCCACGTCTTGATCCTTTGCAACCATAATCATACGGTCATTTCGTAAACCAAACTACAAATTCTCAATAAAACGTTCCGCAAATTAATAGTTACGTTAGTTACAGTAGTTGAGCCGTAGAAACGTTTTTCATCTATTTTTCGATAGAGACAGAACTTTATTGTCCCGAATAACAAGTTTCGTGCAATTACCACTGAATTAACAGCGAAACAATAGTTTTGTGAATTTAGTTCTCCTTTTTTGTCGGAATGAGTTTTTCATTGTTGTGTTTGTACTGCAAACTTCTCCCCTTTCTCGTATGTACACCACTGTGGGTCAAATTTTGATAATTAGATGATTTTTTTGGGTTAATGTTTTTAACAATTCAACAGCTTCCTTCAACCAGGCAAATACTATAGTTCGCAGTCTCTAGTTAGTTCTTGCCCTCTATTATAGTGAAAATAGATCTTTTTAAGTCGCCATTGGTTTGTTGTTTCTCTCCTGTTCAATAGAACTAGCGTTAGCAACATTAACAGAAACGAAAGCTGAAGATAACTTGAAGTGCTTCCACAGAAATACCACGGTGATAAGAGATAGTCGGGTGATGCCGTAAGCGGTTCTATTAACAGAGGACTGCTATTTTCAGCACAATGTCTGGCCTACGACGAGATACGCTTAACCCCTTTTCTAGCAAATTCCAGCGGAGCAATCAAGCCACCGATGAAACCTTAAGGACCAAGCATTACCAAGCGAGCTTTTCACCCGCAATCGATTTGTGTGACTCTTTTCGATTCGCGACCTGGAAATGCCTTCTATTCCCAATGCCAAAACGCCGCGTTTGCGAGAACTAGATTCACAAAACTATTTGTTCGTATACATGTGAAAGTAGAATAATTTGTCCACACGCCCTGTGGCCACTTGTGGCACCCCGCGAGCAGGTGTGTGACAAAACCAACCAAGCGTGAAAATCGTGAAACTATATAAGTAACATTTAAAGCAAATCTAGGCAAAGCGCAAAATTATAAAATTCAGCGTAGTAGCGGACAGCCAAACAAATCATAGGAAAACCAGGGAAAACGCAAATATGCGCCATTTACTCGTATTTATACACTTACAATATAATCACCGGAACACAGGAGCCAGAACGGCACGCCTGCCGAAAGTGGCCAAACGTCGTAGCCACTTTTCTAAGCAGTGTTCCACAGACAGAGGACAGTGATTGGCGGTGTGGAGATGATTGATGAGTAGTACACTAACTCGAGAATCCTTACAAATTACCAGTAACATACGCTCCACTGGCTACCGAGGCTAATCAAAAGCGGGCAAATAGAAACAGGAAAGTAGAAAATAATAAACGCCAACACACAATTTCGGAACGTGAAAAACAGAAACCTCTTAAGCAGACGGCGCCAGCGATGCGGAGTGCGAAGAAGCCACATAACTAAGCATTGTAACTATACTCATCTCTAGCAATCGGTATACAAGGGCGCGTCTGGCGTCTTAAAGTCGCGCGGACAAAATCAACCTAGCGTAGAATTGGATAATAAAACAAAAACCCCAGTAAACCGCAATCGATCGTTATGATATCACGCCAGGCCTGGTGCTAATTCAGGTAATGTACACTTGCCCAAGCCATGCGGCGTTGACGTCTGTTGCCCGGGAAAAGCCAGTTAACACGGAGAGCCTAAATTCGAACGCGAACCAAAAAAATGTATCGCTGAAAATCCGGAGCCGGAAACGTATGATGAGGTCAGAATGATGCTGGGTTTTTCGTAAACCGGATTCAGCGCCACATCCCCGAGAAGGGAGGGCGATGACACTCCGTCTACCGCAACAAAAAATGGGTCCCATTGGCAGAACTTTTTGAGCCAACATTTGTTATCGACGAAAGCTGTTGCTTGCACTTCCAATCCGTGCGAGATGCTATAATATTGGTTCAGCAAATCAGGGCCCCGTCCGTTCTCTGGAGCATAGCGGGGCGCCCCACGAGAATGCATTACATCATCCATCCATCTAAGATGCGATCTTTAGAAAGACAATTTCGAGAACACATACTCTGCAAGTCAACAACAAGGCGTACTCCTTCTAAAACCGTTCTTGGCCGACAATTACTCTGAACCTTCCGGAAGTTTCGATCAGCAACGTTCTCGGGTCTGTTCATTCAACTCCGCCGGCTGCTCGAACTAAGACCCGGATGTTCGCCTCGATGGCCCAAGGGCATGTAGGAGCTGTTGTTCAAAGTGACGTTGACGCCGGTAAAGCCGGTTTCAGCCGTAGATCGGACGATGTTTATGTCGCAAAAATAGTATTCCCCCGTCTGTGTCGGTCTGGATAGTAGACCGAGGTTCTTAATGGAAAAATTCCTTGATTCCAGACATACACAACCACGCTGGGGCTGGATAGGAAGTTTCCGTTGTTAGTTTCCATCGCCTGCGCTAAAGCGAACGTGAAACGTGATACAGTTCCTCAGCCGACAACAGCTGATCATTCATCCCGAACAGGATCGCGGGTCGAAGGTTCAGTGACGTCCACAACGCCCCAACAAAGAGTCCACCGAGGCTCGACCGAGAAACCGAAACCGTGGCTCGTGGTAGGGAACATGCTGATAACGGCGGCAAAGACACGGCGGCGACTCAACCCGGCAACAGGTGGTATTTCGGCTCCGTCAACCCTCGAACGGCTTGCGGCCATAAGGCCCGCTTTAGAGATTATCGCTAGCACCCGTGCAAGAGCACGATGCATTCGTGCAGTATCATGCGCTGACCAGCGCCGATCATCAGCAAATTACACTCAATCCGTCTCGTTAGCTCTTAATCGGGCGCGGCCTCATGCAAGCCGCGTGGTAACGCAAACAACAGCGTTTAAGGACTTCAGTGCGAAGGAACCACAAACAACTTCCGCGAGGTTCCGTGATTCCGTCCCTGCTTTCGTGTGGCCGATCAATTACTGGCCGATGGTGGGGTAACTTCTGATTTCGGAACACAAAGTCTCTGATCTTAGTTGCTGGGTGCGTGTGTTGCGAAGTTCGTGTCTGTTGTGACGACGGAACCTTGCAGCTGGAACTTCCCCACGCTTATCGTCAAATAAGGTGGGCAAGTGAAAATAATTCCCTTAATCCAGCTCCAGCCAAAGCCAGCTTTTTCCAATTTCGCTTTCTCGTAGGCTATCTCTGGCACCTGTCGGTGAACCATTGGCCCGGGGAATCTTGTCCGTTTGGTTGATAAGATGTTATCTTAAGTTTGCCCCACGATTTGCGGGTAAATTTATAATTTCCGCCTTACTCAGCCAAAACACACTCAAGAATTTTTGGCAGAAATACATAAGTGCCTGCATACAAGCGATTGGTCACATTTATATGTTCACAAGTGACCTCGTTCCGTGATCCTAGTGTGTTAAAACTAACCTTTAAAACCATTAAAACCTTTGTCTTGTTTATATTGCTTAAAGCTCTAGTGTTTTCGAGCCACTTGGTAGTTATAGGGTTGAAGTTCCTGCAAACCGTGGCGGAACTATTTTTTCGAGTCTTAATTCGGTATCTTGCGGGATCATGCCTTATAATAAGACCTATCGACGTATCGCCTTTATAAAAGAGAAATGAAAAAGAAAATATCGACCTAAGGCAAGTTGTATCCAGATGGTCACTGCCTGACGTTACTCAACCTTTCTACGGACAATAAAGCTGTAAGCTGTAACGGAGCAATTAACCTCAAGCGGTTCTTTGTTATGTGACCAAAGTCACGTCCCAAACTTCCAACCAACAGTCCTTAGCATATCCCAACCACCGTGGGATAGTTAACCATCGTTCCGATTACCGGTTTGTAAAAAAGCAACCGTCACAGATGGAGATCAATTCGGGCCGGTCTACGGTAAGTGAAATCAAGTCTCTTGTGAACTGGGTAAAGTAAAATAAAGAATTCACCGAATGAAATGATGCGAAAATCTTAGACTAGATGCGAAAATCTAAAAGAATCTATTGCAAGAGTATAGGTGGTCACTAAAGACACAGTCATTCGATTTCGTATCATCTGAGTTTGGTGAGCTGAGAAGTGAATGATGTGGCAATGTCTTACTTTACAAACCTGAAACTTGCTCACCAAACTCAGTTCAATGTCGTTCGAAATCGTCAAATATGTTGACCGATCGGTGGCGCTCACGGACCAGCTATGTTTTCAAGACTACCGCCTTCTCTTATTCAAGGGGATGACCGACAACTTGATACAGTTAATAGTTCCTTATTGCAATGAGTACCGCATTGCAGCCGAGGTCGCGATTAATAGTGTAATTTCGATACCGTTAGCAAAATTTAAGCAAACCTTTAAGTACACCTCAGGTTCTTCGTTAGACATGCAAACTAAAAACCAAAAGTAGCTGGTCAAACTGCTCTCTGTTTAGTATGCCCAACCTCAGGCACTAATTCCTAATAATCATGCCGTTCGCGTAATCATTAACAAAGACGACGATAGGTGTCGGGGTATCTTAATGACCAACGAAGATCGGTCGACGACGATCGCGGCGGCTAGCCAGCACAGAGAGTTGCTTGGCGCGTATTAACCCGTTCCAGCCAGGCTCCGGACGACGATATGAATAATGGAAACACATCCAACTTTAGTCGGGTGACTCTCAGCCCTGCTGGAACCATCTTGGAACCGTATTCAGTGCGCTCCACCATAATCGGGCCACGAGATTTGCGTTTGCGCTCCATGCAGGCAATATCGAATGTGATTGGCTGGTGATCAGTAAGTGAATCCAGTAAATGAATAAGAAGTTTAATTAAAGAATATTAATCGATTCGAGTTACTTCAAAACCAATCGTTTCTCGTTCTCTGTACCAAAGGTAACTCAGTTAGCGAACGTTCCAATTTGTTAGTTTCAGGCCTTTATCTTCCCTTGATTACAGTCGATGGATGATGGATGCGAGTGTTGTAGTCCCACAAAAAGGGCACGTTATCCGTTTCCCAGCCGAAAGTGTGCAAAAGTTCGCTCTACATCGCTCTCTCTGTCGCTCCTTATCGAAACGGCATACGCATATCAGCACGATCGATGATTTTGCAACGAAAGCAAAACTGCACTACCGCCGTGCGTGGTGGCCGTCGCCGTCGCCGCCATCAGGGCCAACCTTGACCGCGTGCTGGCGAAGGAAGTGCCTGGTGTTGGCTCACGACGCCCTGGAACATAAAGCGAAGGTGTTTCGTTGAGCCACTCGGAAGAAGGTTGCGTACCCATCCAAGCAAGCCAAGTAATGCGGTGCAGTTATGCATACGTTGTGTCGTTGCATGGCAAAATGTTGCGCGAAGATCGTTGATGGAGAAGGAAAATTTCGTTGTTTTGGATACAACATGGGCACATTCCCTAAACTGTGTAAGACCTAGGCCCGTTTTTCCGTCGACAATGACCGAGGTCTAACGGTCTATGCAACGCCATCCCTAATTCATGCGTTCAATTAGCAATTTGTAAACCATTTTTCGAATAAGTTATTGAACTAACGTTTCAAAAATAAGTGGCATGAACTATATTATGAAGCAAACACAGGCACTACAAGAAAATAAAAAGCAATCCATCGCTGGCGAAAGTTGATCCACTTCCGTGACTTTGGGAAACGCTCCCCGCAGCTATGACGCAAATGCTACGGATGAGAGGCTGCCGTTAAACCGTTTGCGGGGCCACTCTTGAGGAAGTACTTCAAAAACACAGCCTCCATCGTCAAGAGCCTTCCACTGGAAGCTTCATCTTGCGCTTCGAAACGAACCCCAACGAAGACGTCAAAGAGGAGAAAACACACGCTGGCCGCAGCATTAACAATTATTCACACTTCCAACTAATTACCTATTTTTGCACCATCATTTCCTGACGTAAAGCAAAACTAGCATTGATGTTTGGCGCAAAACCCAAACAATAGAACCCGACAAGCACCCAACACAATCGTCCGCCAATCTGTCAACCGAGTCTGTGCGGTTGGCAGGGAAAAGATTGTCCGATGCTAGCGAAAGGACGATCGCGTAGACTTCTGAACCCGACGGCCGTTTTGCGATGCTGGACGATCTTGTTGATGAGCCGTAGCCACGTGTTCGGCCCGCGCTGTCCGCTGATGCAACGTTTGCGATCGATTACGGAGCGCGCGCGCGATCGCTCGTCGGTTTCTCTAACGACCATTAACCTCTTTGTTTATACTCGCGAGTCGCCCGAGTCGGCAGTAGCGCTCCGTTTGCCGAGAGCACGCCTCAAGGAAGTGACCGTGTGGAAAGCCGCAAAACAAAAACATGACTTCAAAGAAAAACACGCAAATCATTTCGCCATTCGACGATGTTTTCGAGCGGCAAACACAACAACAGCTCGCGTCCGCGAGGGTGTGTCGTTGGTAACTGTTTGGGAACGAAAGGGAAAAAACGGGTCAAATCGGCCCGCGCTTATCAATACGCTCTGCGGAGGTCGCGCCTGTCACAATCGGCGCGAGAAGCGGCGCAGGATTGGACCCCGGACCACCGCGCAGCGTCCGTCGGAGCAGGAGGTAAACAAACGGACAAAACAAAAAATGACGTTTGCGATTGCAACGGCGATACGGCGGACGGACGGACGGACCCCCAACGGACCCCACCAGAGAGCACGATCGGCTGATTGTGGCCTACGCACACCACCGACGAGCGATCCTTGTGTGGCCAATACCGGCGAGTACACACCCCCCAAAGCCCCACGCACACAACGACGGAGTGCGATTGGCGCGGTGGAATGCGTAGTGGGTGGTGGGCGAGCGAGTGGCATCTTCTCCCACGACGCATGACGAAACTTGGGCTGCAAGGTGAGGTCACGCGATTATCACGAGCTACGAGCTACAGCCACTGGACAGACGGATTAGGGCGCGAAATAAATACGTACATCGGTTACGATCGAAGTAACCACATCGCAAATCCAAATACCTGAAGGTCATGTAGCTGTCAGGAAAGATGGCCAATTCTGCATTAATTCGATTACATTTTTGAATGGCGAATTGGCGAATTGGCGAATAGTAGCTCAATTGACCAAGTTAAGCTTGATCTTAAGCCCAAATTAGCGCTATGCAAGATGTGACCATGAACACAAAACAACAGAAATGTTGTTAAAGGCCTCGGGGCAACCATACCTATTCGCTAAAACAAAAACAAAACCAAACGAAAGCAGTTAAGAACAGCAATTTGAAATCATTTACATATACTCTATGAACACAAAAATACCCAAAATATTCTTAACTAAACCTGACTAAAAAACCTTCCCAATCTTTAAATCGAAAATGAGTTTTTTAAATTGAATATAACAGCTGTACAAAAGATAAGCCTAACAGATTATAAGGAAGCGAATGAACAAACACTTGGCCTTGGACCAACGACGAAGTTAACATCAATGGCAAAGCTGAGAAAGCTAAACAAACAAAAAACTAGAGCAAAACACACGTAAAAGGTTCTTTATGGCACAAACAAATAAGTCTAAAGAGCCTAATAAACTGTTACTGTAATGGCCAATTCTGCTCCCTTGGTCGTCATTGGACGCTTTTAAAGCAACGTGCAGATGGAGAGGAAAAGAAAATTTAAGTCCTTTATCACATTTGCGTGTGGCTTGCAGCAAACACACAGAACGAAGCTACATTTGGCATTGACGACAATTAACATGATGTTCTCAGCCCAACTTGTTTGCGCTAAAGAATCAGAGGCCATTTCCGCCAACCAGCCGCCTTCCGTAATGTGTCAGATGTTTCAGACAAACACTTTTAATTACACAACATTTTTTACACAATAGAAAGATACTGCTCGTACAAGTCTTATGAAACATCGTCCGATCATGTGCGCTTACGGAAGAACGTTGTTCCAAAACGCAGGAAAACCCACAAACATTCGTCGTGGATCGTCGGCCCGAAGACAAACATCTGGCTTGAGCTTTCGCTATTCTTTAACACACACACACATACACGACGTATCTGCCGGAAAATGGGTGCTACCAAAACAAACCCATCGTAAGGAAAACTGCGAGTCTTCGGCAGATAGAGCGGGACCGAGCGATTGAGCCATGGAGAAGGCGCCGCGATAACATGACGCGATGATGCTATCTGTAGCTCAAGGACGCCCAGAAAAACAACGCCAGCTCAGCTCGGCTCAGCCGCCGATCATCGAGCCAACCTGAAAGTGTATCGAAATTCACGGGCCGGACCGTGGCTTGCGTGTGTGTGTGTGTGTCCGTTCACAGGCGCAAGCCAAGCGAGTGGGGCGGTGGCGCAGACTTTTGTTGCGCAGACTTTTTGCGCGTGACGATCAGATGATCGCGAGAAACTTCTCGAACACATGCAATCAGTGCGCCAGTGGTTCAGCCGCGTGGACTTTGGCACTGCAGACACCGCAGCCGAGCCGAGAGAGACTGGCCAATAGACTAGACGGCAAGGCGATGGAGCCTTCAACCGTCCTCAAAACCAAAATGCGCCGAGAGGCTCACGATCAGCAACGATTTGAAACGCACGAAGACGCGTAGAAAAGCGGGAACTACGACGGATTGGCAACGTTGGACAGTGGCCCACTAAATGGACGCTCTAATACCAGAAATGAATTCCAGTTTCCAAACATATTCCAGTATTATGCAAAGGTAAAAGTGTAAATTAAAAGTCACGACGCGGCCCCGTTTAGCACCAATAAAGTTGGGCCTAATCAAACGCGGAAGTCGCTCCGGGGTTTTGTTGTTTCGTTCCCCGCTCATCTGCCAACTGCGAAGAGTTCGACGTACAAACCTGAAGATCACACCTGATCCGCTCTGCGGAGTAAATGAATAAATGCCCCCCATCAACTCGTCCTAAGCGCTCACGCGAGCATCCGGTGCGAGAGACCTCGATCGCTTATCGGAACAATTGCGTGCGATCCACATGATTAGCATCAGACGCTCAACACGACCTGTATGTGTCCACACACATATCCGGAAGACGTGTGGCGAGCATGAAGGTTAGAGGTGGTGGACGTAGAATAGAACCTGTGCCCAGGCGGTGAGTTTCCGCATGCCGCTTAGTAAGCCCCCCCTTTCTGATAGCAGCACAGAGCGACGCACATGGTCAGAAGTGCGAGTGTTCTAATTGTCGCCGAAGTGGACACTTTGAGCGAGAAACTCTCCTGGAAGCTAGCTAACACGACGCGATGTAATCAGTGTTTAATTACACCCTTTCAGGACACTTTTCACGAGCCAAAGGCAAAGGTTGCCAATATACAGCGCCAGCTCTCTAATCTAACACGACGAGCATGAAGTTTTAAATTTTATTCACGACTTGTTGATTGTACTGAAAATTTATTGTAGTTTCAGCAGCATGGTTTCCTTTTTATAACAATAGTGAACTATCTCTTTTCTTTTTAGATAATTCTCACAAAAAATCGAATGTCGCCAATAGAAAAGGAAAGTGTTAGATATAAAACTGGCAAAGAAATGTGCCCTCAATTGCATGTACGAGGTGTGTTCAAAAAGTAATGATAATTTTGCATTTACGCGGGCTACATAAGCCCGATTTTCGATTTTTTTGTGGCGATAAGATACTACACATATCAGAGGTTTATGGTGAACAGTTCGGCCATTTTGAGTAATCGGTCAATTTTTGACAGCTGTTTAGCTTGGACAAGATTTGACTCATCTTCGATGCCGTCTTTATCGCCTAAATCGTATCGTGGCGTCGTCCTTTCATGCCTCCTTTTGGTTTCTGGAACATGAAAAAGTCACAGGAGGCCAGATCTACAGAATACGGTGGCTTTGGTATCATTAAAGTTTTTTTTGGTCAAAAATTCGCGCAGAAACCACGACGTGTGAGCAGGGGCGCGACAGCCAATTTCGGGTTTCCCACACATCCGGACATTTGTGACGGATTGCTTCGGGCGAACTTCGCATAACTTGCAGGAAATATTTTTTATTGACCGTTCTATCATTTGGCAACAACTCATGATGCAACACGACCCTGCAATCGAAGAAAACTGCAAGCAAAACTGTTCACAATCGATCAAAGTAGGCTTTTCGACGTTCACATCTTCTCGGCCCACTGAGAAAAATTTGAAACACCGATAAGCAATGCTTTTGGTCTTAAAAGCTTCACCATAAGCCACAGTCAACAAATCGATTGCGTCCAATCGAATATTTTCGTTTTTCACACAAAATTTTATAAAGATTCTTTGCCATCCATTTTTTGGAAGAGACAAAAATCGAAGATGAGTCAAATCTTGTCCAAGCTAAACAGCTGTCAAAAATTGACCGATTACTCAAAATGGCCGAACTGTTCACTATAAATTACTGACATGTGCAGTAACTTATCGCCACAAAAAAAAATCGAAAATCGGACTTATGTAGCCCGCGTAAATGCAAAATTATCATTACTTTTTGAACACACCTTGTATGTACTTTGCAAATAAGTATCAAACACTTTTTTAGCCTCAGTTTATCATTTGTTGAAGTGCAGTATGTTACTGTAACTTTTGGTGATTTACACTCTTTTCGAAGCTGAATCATCTCTGAAAATCTAGCGACAGATTTTTAAGTTTAGAAAACTGCTGTTCAGAGCATCAAAGATGGCCTCTAATGTTCGATTTTGCCACCAAAGGGCTTAACGTGAAAAAGCAGCAAAATGCTATTCTTAGCGAATACAAGTGATATTTGCTCTCATGTGTTCCATTTCATTCAAAACAGTACACATACAGCATTAGCTATTCTAATTAAAGCAAAAAAAAAACAAATTCAACATAATTGTAGAGACCTTGTTTCCATTTCCCATGGCTCATTCTTGAGGTCTCCCGTTGCGAGCCCCATTTCGTGGCCTATATCGACACTCAAGAGGCCAATACTTAAGATCCGTGAAGTAGCACCTTTTGGAGGGCGAATTTACGCAAGTCGAAATTATACGCCGCTTCCCCATTAAAACCACAGTTTGCGTACACAGTAGATAAGTACGCGCACATGAAGCTCTTCAATTACCCTTTACAATTTTAGGTTGGGCTTGCGTAAGCACGAAATCACCAACCCGATCGGCGTCACAGCACCAAGCACCAATAGAACGCAAAAAAGTCGGCGACGTCGCAGATCGCCAAAAGTCCTGATCAAACCACTGCTGCTGCGTCACTCATTGGAATCCCCATTCCCCGCTCCGATCCGATTCTTATTCAAGGCACGGCTTCAAGCAAGCCATCTGCTTGGGGAGGAAGTCCCCTCGATTTTAACGACGTAGCATCAACCCGCGCACACCGACCGATCGCTGAACAAAAACGAATGGCGACTCTAACGGTTGGATGAATGGAATCATAATTTGCGCGTTTAAACGCGTTTGATCTTCAAATAGCGATTCCTCGCATACGTGAGGGTGTGTTCTGTGTGGAAAGAATATGCAGATAGCAAAAAAAAAACATCCGCAGAGGTGTGTCTGTTGATGACGCAGGACCTTTGTCGGCTCCTCAAGAATGGTACTTCTATTAAAAAAAAAACTCGGGCTGATTTTACCAGCCACGTAACACACAGATTGGTTAACAGTCAATCTTGCGGTGTTATATTTATAAAACTTTGATATTTAAACCAAAAACTGACGTCTTTTCTAAGACTATGCGTGGTCTGAGCACTATTGCAGTGAGCGCTCGGTGGCCTCATTTAAAATGTCAATAACGACGTTAGCCATTGGATCAGATAGTTCAAGCGATAAAACGCATCAAGATAACGTGCTGTTGAAAATTCTATGTTGAAGTTGTACCAACAGCAAACGCACGTAAGATGGAAAGCAAGTGAAGAATCACAAATGCGATATTATTTATTATTATTAATAAAACCATATCGAAAATGGCAATTTACAGTCATTAAAAGCTCTCGAACTATCGAACAACTATCTAAACATCTAGTTATTCGATAATAGAAATAACCAATAACTTACAAGGCTTTCCATTGTGGAAACAGTTTAAGACTCAGTTTTATCAAGAATCAACACACGAAGACTTTAGACATTATCGCTACAATGGTGTCCGTATAAATAAATAACTATTCCGATGGACAGAATGACGTAGACATGGAACGACATATTTATTCTCGTACTTTGTACGTACTGCAACCGATCGTTTGATGAAACCGTTCAATGATGAAACCGTAATCGATTAGTTATTCTAACGAAATGTCATACTCAAGCAGAAAAGGACCTTGAAACGGTGGCGATTTGCGTACGCAGCTCCTGACTGCTGCTGACGCCAGCAGCCCCTGCTTAGGATGCAACAAAGAGTGCACAATTAATCGAGTATATAGATCACATAACAATCTACTCGTCCAGTGACAACACCACTGCACTTGCGGACTGTTAGGGGCTTTGGCCCGTTTGTAACTCGGTAACAGTGTGTAACTATGATTTTAAAGGCTTAACTCGACCCCACGTGCGCGACATCGTACACATCAATCCGTCCGCCAATCGGCACCATCGCGTTCGTCCAGCAGCGGGCACCTTTTTCCATTGCGTCTGTACAACACGCCCAACTGTGAGCTGAATGTATAATTTTCCGCACAAGTTCTACCCAATAAACCACGACTGTACGATGCACTTTCACAACGTGCACCCTCGACAACATTCCAATCGATCCAGTTCCATTTCCTGATTATCGGATAATGGAAGATATAGGTTGGCATCCTGCGAGAAAGATGTCTGCTGGCAACGGACAGGTTGGACTTTGGAACCAATTTGCCGCCAGTCGCTTAAAAGTCATCCAGTTTCGGGTGCCGCGCCAAGTTTCACAGTCTAGTCCACCTTCGGACAGGGCCAGACCCGAAATCATGCGCTGGAATGCCGATCGAGAATCTACGAAGTGGTCCCACGGGACGCGAGCGGTCCCCGGACGGGTTCAAAGTACATGAAATACGGTCTGCCATCGTTAGACCTTTTTGGTTGCCTTCGGTGTCCCTATCGAAACCCTCGACCCTCGATGGAGAGGCTAAAGTGGCTAGCCTGGGCGACAACCAAGGAATAAAGCGCAAAGAGAGCTGAAAGAAAGGCCGTTAATGTGTTATCGCTTTAGCCCTTATACTCTTATATGGTTTTTTTTATTGGAAAAATACCAAGGCACGTCATATTCTCTACGAAGTTATTGAGTCTGTGTTGATTTTACGG
The DNA here is from genome assembly GCF_943734635.1 of Anopheles cruzii. Lineage (NCBI taxonomy): Eukaryota > Metazoa > Arthropoda > Insecta > Diptera > Culicidae > Anopheles > Anopheles cruzii. Next base: position 35,306,215 of record NC_069144.1, on the reverse strand, counting down.
AAATTGAAATGAATAATTCCAAATCCAATCCTAGTTAAAAGTGAATGGGTCATTTTTAGCTGCACATTTTTATTGTGTTCTCTCGTAGGCAATTTATTTATTAACGATATTAGTTGGTTCTATGGGTAAAAAAAATCTTAAGTCATGTAATCGTTTTGAAATTTTTTTAATAAAGTTAAATCTACGACGTTTAGTGAAACGGTAAATCCTTTTTTGTAAAAAAAAAACCTATTAAATTTTTTCATAGAATGACTTTCCATGTCTCCAATTGTGGCTCGTCCATTGTGGTGCTGCATCGAATAATTAATAACTTAATAAATTAATTAATAAATAAACAACTAATCTAAATCGTAAAACAACTAACTAACGTTTCTAAAAATGGCGGAAAACGTCTAAAAGGGCTCTCTAAAACATATTAATAAACAATAAAACGAATATTGAACAAATCACTCGACTTATTATTCATTCAAATTTTTCCAATCCCTCATAAATCTGAAGCAACGGACGGAGAGGGAACATCAATCATCTCTCCTCGCATTGCACACCACGGCTACATCACGTGGCGTGACACTCTGACCCGTGCGTCCTTTGCTCTTTCGGACCGATCAGACCCAAAACCGGTCAAAACGAGGTTGATTAACATCGACACGAACCGACGGCTTCCGGGTTGCTGCACATGCCATGCGCGCGATTGGTACACAGCGCCCCGCGTGTGCATCGTGTGTCGGTCGAAAGATCGCCCGGGACGTCGCCGGTCGGCCCAATGATAAGCACCCGCCAACACCATTCCCAACAGAACCACGTGATCTTCTCGTGATCGAAACGAGCCCACATCATGCTCCTGCCCCGCATTGTTACCGATTCTCAAACCAACCGCCCATCGATCCGTCTGCAGGGTTGTCTCCAGGCCCACTGGAACATGCTCCGGTCCGGTCCGTATGTTCCGCCTCGGTTTTGGTTTAATCTATGTGTATCATGGCAAGGCAAGGTTAGGGCGGCACAGCACACCGAAAACCCAAACTCCAAATGCTCGCCCGTGATAAAAGAGACCGAAGGAAGCCTTGGAACGACATAGGAGCGATTGCTGCAAGCATAACCGGTTCACGCCAGTCGCTCTGTCTGTGTCGGTCGGTCTGCGGTCTGCGGCTCCGCTGATAAGGTGATAAAAGCGTCGCTTTCAATCGGTCCCTCCGTGCACCCTCCTCCTGTGACCCTCCCGTCGCTCTTCTCCAGCAGTGGGCAGGGTCAGGTTCTAACGGCGGCGATTCCGGACAGACAACTCTTCAAGGAGATTACGACATTCCCTCGATGCTGCTGCTGCTGTAGTGGTGAAGACTGCGCGCTGACGAGTCGACTCTCGAGCGCGAACGCTTCAGTGTACGAGGAAGGCAAGAGATGAAGGTTGTATCATTACTTCCGTTATTGTTCTACAAGGCGTGAGAACATTAATGGTGACAGTTTGGCCAACTACGCGATCGTTCGACACTCGACATTACAGGCATCACACCACCGTTGCTTGGATCGTTTTTGGTGTTTAAATACAAGTAATCTGTCTGACGAACTCGGCGAACTCGATCTCATGTCTGGCTCATTTGTGGATCAACTCATTTCTGCTACAGTATATTTATAAGATTTATGAACACATGAGGTAAATTTATACTGGAATGCTCCTTTTATTGTAACGACTTTCATAACTATAAATAAAAAAACGTCCGATCCGATTCCGATTCCAATCAAGACCGGCTTCAGCTTCATCGAAACATCGACAGTTGATTAGAAATGCTGCGCGAATGGCATTTCGAGTGGAATGCAACGGAACTGCACACGGATCATATTTTCCGATACTTTATTATCTTGCTCGCCGCGCGTGTTGTTATGACGCACTTTGCGCTCGTGTCGCCAGACGCCGAATGAATTGATTTCGATGGGCATCGCATCGTTTCTTATCGAGATCGAGAAATGTATGCAGCACGAAGAATGTCCACTTGCGGATCTTCTGGAGGCACACTCTAGCAAGGTCTAGCTTTTCGTGCCCCCCATTTGACAACGGTACCACACCGGGGCACGGAGATTCCCGCCAGCACAACCCCCCAAATAACATCATTCAAGCAGTTGACTAGTTTTAAATTCAAAACGGACAAGGTGCTGCCACGACAGTTTTCATCACATACTCGAGCGTGCGACGACCACCCGTTTGACCTTAGTTTTTAATGAGTTGGATAGACAGAGAGAGGCAACGAGCGGGTGTGAGAGAGATTCGTTGGGATGGATTGCAGGCCGTCTCAGCCGTAGCAGGTGAATTAAGTAGTATGCAAAACGGGTTTTTCTTTCGGTAATGTATGAGCGACGTCGTCGATCGGCATCCGTCGCGTGTGGCAAGAGCGCGGGGCGCGGGCCGCCACCTTCAATGGCGTTCGGATCAATCGATTCCGGGGGTCGAACAAAAGACCAAACGCTGCACCAATAAGCCGTCGATCGGCTTGGCCCGTCGAATGGTGATGGTGGCCAACTTATTCAGGCCAACGGTCATTGCGGCACATTGGACATTGCACCAATCCTTCTGCGGCGCCCGCACCCGGGGTGGGGAAATTCAAAACAAACTCCGCCGCACCGCACTCTGCCCGCCGCCGCGCACACACCACCCGTCAAGCGATTCCCACCTCCAGCACCTGTCTTAAGCATAATACCACCACCTCCACAGGGGGACTTCCTTGACCCAAAGCATGCGAGGCCCTTTGCGGCGAGCTGCGGAGCACTACTGCGCGCTAATCTGCGCACACACGGGCACCGCCGTTGGCCGTTGGTCGACGAAAACTCTAGCACTCGGCACTCTAGCAGACGCAGCACTTTGGCCAGTTGGATCGGTGCGTTGATTTCAGCCAAAGTTAACAAGGCAGGTTGAGCCCCATCGCCAGCAAGGCGCAAATGGTTGCATTCGTTCCGATCCGAACCGATCCATTCCCGATCAACGTTCGAAGCGAGGTTAGTTAGAGGTTCTTTCCAGTCCCGTTCCAGTCTCGGCCAGTGTTCTCGTTCAAAGATCAATCGAGATCGAGTTGGTAATTAAATATATTTTCTCTATTTCACTTTTTATTTCTTCGTAACGCTGCATCAGATTCTTCGCACTTGACTTTAACACCGTGTTCCTTTACAGCTAAATTAACATACTTTACAACTGACTTGTGTCCGCGAGAGCGCGAAATCATCATTCTTCGCTTTCGGTGTGAAGATCTCTTCTATTTGCGCGCTCTCTTCCCGCGCTTCGTCCATACGCTTTTTTTTTGCGGGGCAACTCGTATTTTGATTGCGTTGTCTTGTCTCTTTGATATTTATGCAGTATTTTATGCGAATAAAACTCGTATTTGCCCCCCCGGCGCCCTCTCCACGTTTCCTCTTTTCAGTCCACTTGTTGCGATTTGCTCAATCTATTCGTTCCCTTTGTTGTCGTCACTCCCTATCTCTACTTTCCCATGATGCATTTTTATATCATCAACGACACGCTTTCTCTTTTGCCGCTTCTTGCCACTTATGCGACCGTCCGTCCGTCGTGCTCTTGTGTGTTTTTGGAAACTCGCATCACTTCATTTGTAATTCTCTTTCTTTTGCGTTTTGCACCATCATGCCACCCCGCCGCCGCCGTACGGTAACACGGCACGGCGTTTTACTCATTTACTTTTAACGGAATGGGTTACGCATCGTTTGCTATCATATTTAAAGATACTCAGATTGTTACTATTTTCCACCCAACAACGTACCTAAGAATGTTGGTGGTCTCTACGTACCACCGTCGCGAATGTGGCGGATTTGTGTCGCTATTTCTCCCCCCGGCGGCAAAGCGTCAACCTGCGAACAAGCTGATCCAGCCCACACGTGTGCCCCCGTGGGGGATCTTCCCGTTAGAATATTGTTTATTCAAATTTCCACTCGCAGCGCAAAGAGTGACGATGAATTTGAGTGGAAAATTTGCGAAACCCAACAAACAAACCCAGGGCTCTCTGTAGGATATGCTCACAGCGCACGCGCGCCCCTTGCATTCGGCCCGTTTTTCCCTTAACTATCACCGCAAGAACTTAGATTATCCCATTTGCCAGATTTTTATCAAACATCAAAATGAAGCGCATTGTGTGTTCGCGAGTTTGTTTTTTTTTTTATGTATGCCTTTTATCCTACTGCAAGCAGTTCGATTGTGGTGCGCGCATGACGATGATATGACGGCAGGGAGAAATGCAGCAGAAATTTTCCATTCAACAAAAACTACACTAAACTATCGCCCGCAACATCGGCAGAACCAGAATGCATTTTCCGTTTTTTTTGTAATGGAATCCTGAGAAGTGAGTTTAGCAAAGGTTTTTGGTTGGATTATATCCTTCACGATAGCACTCCATTGCTTAACGCAGTGCGGTCGGAGTTTTAGGTAGACTTCTTGGGATGGTTGGTGATGACCGTGCGCGCATGTTCCAGATCGAGGGATATGTTCTGTTTGAAGCGTACTTGAAAAGCGAACCAGGACAATAATAAATAACTATTTTTGTCATCCATATAAGCGGAACATAACTCCCTCTCTCTCAATTGCATATATTTTGATCTTCGAATTGAACATCGGCGAACGAGCATTTGCTGGAAATCTTAATAAACACGTCCAAAGGCGTTTCGATCGTTACGTGTGTGTGTTCTCCATTGAAACAATGGCAACACGCAATGAAAAATATAGAGTAACGCTTCAAGGGGCATATAATATATGACCATTAAAAGTTCTCTGATCCATCCCCTAATGATTAAACACGCAACGAAAGTTTGAAAAAATCTCTCATTGGCGCATTTTTTGCAATAAAATTTACCGTTTGTGACACACGGGTTCCAAACAACAAACCGCACTCCAACGAAAACAGAAAGAACAATCTCTTTCGAAACGCGCCGCTCTGGCAGATAGTGAAACAGCAGAGTAGCTAAAACATGAGACCAAACACACGAATGTTAACAATTTACATTAAATAATTTAGTATGCCATTGGGCACGAACAATTCTTTTCCTACGAGCCCACAACCTATAGCGTGTCCTCGACGAGTCCCAATTGCGAGAGTTGAGATGTCGACAAGCGCGTGGAGATATTTATCTGGAAAACCAAGATCAAGCAGACGACGTGATTTCGGGCCCCCGGCGAAAAATGCTTTTCGTGCAAAAAAAACATTAATTATGTCTGCTTGTCTTGTGAGAAATGGCTCTTCGAATCGGTAGCAATAATGCGACGCGTCACGTCCCTCCTTCTTTCGTTTATCACACTCAAGCAATCACAAACACGTCTTTATCTCTCATGCACACTCACTCATCTCACATGCAAACACACATTGATAGTGATAGGAATTTAACGAACGAAAAGCAAAGTTTTTAGGGGACCAATTCTATCACCACAGGATCGGAAACGGAAAGCAATTTCTCGTAACTTTCTCTCGCTGCTGGAAATCATCATCATAAGGCTAGTAACAACACGGTTCCAGGAGTGGAAGAAAGCGCAAGGAATATGCATCTCATCACTCTATGCTACGCCTTTTTCAAATTGCCGTAACCCGCTCTACTTGCGGCAACTTAACTAGCATTCTCTCATTCTGCACCACTGGCTAATCGCTACATACATAAATCGCTAGAGTGCTGAAAAGCTGCAGATACAATCTCACTGCCGACCTCCTTGAGAGGGACAATCGTCGCAAAACAATCACACGCTGGTGTTGGAGGAGTTGATGGAGGTCTGGGAGTAACCAGCGAGGACGATATCACAGTGCACGAAAGGAAGCAACACGGCGACAGCTGCAGTTCGTCTTCCCACTGCGACCCTCGGATCGTTGTTCTCGGACGTACGTACCGCTGCCGCGACACGCTGCTGGGTTTCTGCGTCTGCACAGTCGCGAGAAACCCTAGACCGGGCCGACGTCACTCTGGTACCGAGTGGTCAAATAGTTGGCCGCTTCACTCATCTGTTCGAGCGACCGGTACAGACCGAGCAGATGGGTGCGAAACTGCTTGGCCAACTCGGTACTCCGGTCCTGCTCCTGATTACCCTCCGATTCGATGCCGGAATCGTTCTCGGCCGATGCTTCGCTGTCGGAATCGCTCAGTGTGCTCGCCGAGTTGGACGACGCCACCGAGACGGTGCTCGGTCGGCGAGCATGTCCCTTTGGCGTACCACCACCGGCCGGTGCCTGTGTTCCGGTGATGCTACTGTCGACCGTCTTTTCGTTTCCCACCGGTGACCCTTCCCTGGCAAGCAGGCTCGCATTGCTGGCGTTCGTGGTACCTTTGTCGTGCACTTTCGACGATGCGGTCGTGCTGCAGCCCATGACGGCCGACTCGTCGACGCTGTCTTCCGCGTCTTGGCGGCCCCACAGCAGATCCACCTTTACCAGCTTCAGCGTGTTGTACAGCTGGAAGAGATCGGACGTGTTGAGCACTTCCCGGATCGAGGCACGGTTTGACTTTTTGCCATGGTGAGCGCCACAGTGCTGTGCTTTCGGCGTTACCGGTAGTGTGTCCGTAGCATCCCCGACCTGTGGTGGCAGAGAAGGTGGAAGAAAACAATAAAACACGTAATGTTTACTCTCGGATCGCGGATTCGTCAAAGCTTCAATGCCACAACTGCCTCGCTCATTTCCTACTTCCGATCATCGGAGGGATCGGAACTTGATAGAACCAATTAGCCTCGCGCACACACGATCCGATGACCGAAACCGTGGGCAGTTCGTCCACTTCACGCACAGACCACGCCGGTTTGCGCCGGTTCGAGCAGAGATCGCTAGCTTTTGGCAAACGAAAAGAGCCATTGCGGAATTAGGATAGTATCACTTTCTATAAATATTATATGTTGCTTCAAAAGAGAGCCACTTGCAGTTCCTACAGACCGGCGTGCAAACTCTTCGTAAATGTGTGTGTGTGTGTGAGCACAGCCTTGTCGGCCGGCCACGTGGTAAAGAGGCATTTGCAAAGCACGCGAACGGTGCACAGTTGGGAAAACGCGAGAATGTTGGCACGAGGGCAGCCAAGTTTAAAAATATCATTGAATCGAAAAGTCACGCTTTGGCGTCATGATGTTCCCTCACCGCCCGTCCGTCCGTCGTATAGCAAAAAATCTGCGACGTTGCCTATCGGGACGATTTCACTTTCATGTTACGCGAAAACATATTTGGGGCCGGGTTAACTTGAAGAAAATGGCAAAGGGAAAGTGAGAAGCGCACAATACGCTGCAAAACCGATCGATCAGTTTCAAATAACACCGTCACATTCTACTGTTTTATAATAGCAGTCATTAAAACAACTTAAATGACGTGCCAAAAGCTTCCCACGGAGCATAAGCACGGAGCAGAGTTAGGAAAACGATCATAAAACATCCATGTTTACAAACGAACAACAAAACGCGGTAAGAAACAACCCCAGGAACACTAATCAATGCCCAGGGCATAAGAAGCTCCGTTCTGTTTTATTGTAAAAAAACCGTTATGGCATTCAAACATCAAACAAAATGCCCATGGGGTACGGGGCCAAGGAAGCAAAGGCTTCCTCCACACTCAATGTGGCCACCAACAATAACCGCAAGAGAAAGGCGAAAATTGCAAAAATAACTGAATAGGGTCACTGAAGAAAAAAATTTAACGTAGCTAGCTGTTAGAGCATCGGCACCATGAACACCATGCAACATTTCAGCGGTCTAGCTTGAATTTTCGCCGTTTTCAAATAAAAACTGTAAAATGTACCCAATTCTCTCCGCGTTGACCTCCATTGTTAACACCCTGTAACTCACAAACGAATAGAACAAACAAAAAACAATGAAAGTGTCATCTTTAAAACGAGCATAAACTTGAAGCTCTACGATCGATACTTCACGAGATATCGATCACTAAAGGGATCTATCATGAAAAACGTCCATGACTTTTTCCTCAACCTGATATTAATCAATCCAATCGCTTCCCTTAAAGTAGTAAAAGAGAATACTTCACACGATGAAAAAAGGTTCATCGGGCAATGCATAAAAAATGAAGATAAAAGTGCAATAAATTAGATAAGCAACAGTTTTTAAAATAAAAACCGGTCATCAGAAACGGACAGCGGATGAGCATAAAACGTTTGAGTCACCGTTGAGTCGCGGTTCAGACCAGAAAAAACCCGCTCCAGCACACCCGCTGATGTCACACAGCCGGACGAATGGGTCTGCTGGAATGCACTTTGCATAAAGTTCCTTCCACTGCAGTGGCCGCGGCCGCTCCTCACAGCAGGAAAGGATCGCAAACGGTGCTCCTCTCCTGGGTGCTGAGATGAGGTCATCAAACCCATTCGTATGGCGGTGGCAAAACATTTTACGACACCCGACCGCCGCATTTTTGTGCGCCATCATTCACTCATCTTTCACTGCTCACGTTCTGCGCAAATTGCTTCGTTTTTTTTCGCAACACTCCAAACCAAGAAGTGCCAATGTTAACAACCCGCCGCGACCCACCATGGCCCAAGGACCGCCCGAGGATGAAGCACCATGTTTTCCATGTTTTTAAGTACTTCCGTCCCATCGAAGCATGTGTGCAATCATTAAGTGTGCAAAACGCTGGCGGTGCCGGCCGGAGCGAAGTGACAAGTGGTGCCCGCTTTGGCGCCCGATGCTGGAAGCAGAACCGTTTCGGCGTCCTCGAGGTAATATTGAATGAAAATTCGATTTCCACCGCACCGTGACTTCCGTGCGCATTAACCGTGCGTTAAGCGAATTTATTCTTTAAGTGCTGTCATTTGTGTTTCTCGGAGGACCAAGAACCAAGGACTGTAGGTTGGCCGTAACTCAACGTCCTTGAAGTCGACGCAAGGCCATCAAAAACATGGCCATCATTTGTTCGAGTCGAGAGCCCATTCCGTTTTGGCTGCGCCTTTACGACGCCAAACGTCGCGAACGCTGCCGCTGAGAGTTCTGATGACGGAGCGTTGATTCGGGCGATCCTCAACGGTGGAAGGTTACGGGTTGTGCCCTTTCCAGATGATCCTAGATTTGTAGAGCGACACGATGTATAACATAAAAATCAAACCGCACTCAAGCGTGACGCGACCCCCTGGCGGGGAGCTCAGGCGCTCGGATCCGTCGGAACTTACTGCCGTCGTTCCCGGAGGAAAAACAGTAAATTATGAAAAATGATTTTTCCATCCATCTCGGGTCGGTGCCGTACAAAAAAAAACCCCAGCGAGCCGTGTGAGACGTGGCTCACGAAATTCATCGCTCCGTGCTCCCGACCATCAGCGAGCATAAGACATAAAGCCCGTGGAAGAACCTCACAAGAACCACACAGCGCCGTGCTGGTTTTGCTAAGCTAATTTTCGGTCCAAAGGCAGGAAAAGAAATCGGCAATGCCACATGAGCAAAAGTTTTATCACCCACCGTTACCGTCGCCAGGACCGCTCCGTTACAGGGACTCGGATTCGGCGGAATTGAATTAACCCGCCGGGGCTGGCCGGCCATTATTTTAAGAAGTTACTTTGGCGTACTTGCTTCGCCCCCTCGGTAGCGCCCGGAGGCGAATTTAATCAGTTCGCTTGGGCCACGTATGATTTAATTTTGAGCCGAGTGGGAGATCTCTGTCATTTCTCGGCTCGAATCGCTGGTGGCCGAAATGGAGCACCCGATGGAATGATTTTCCTTTGGAAATTGGACGCCACCTTCAGGTTCGGTGCTATTCCGACTGAAACAATTCGTGAACCAACTCAAAAAAGTGCCGCATCAACCTTTTTCGAGGCTCGTTTACATATTTTTACATACCGTCTCAAACACTTGAACTTTTACGCCCTCTAGAAACAGCTCGAATTTCTCACCTCGAGAGTCGCTTTTAAGAAACATGACGCTTTCTATGCGCCGTTAAAGTTTTCCCCACCAAGAACCGGGCTTTGAAGAGAGGGGTTGGCCACAAAATTGCTACCACAGGCATCTCGCTGAGACAGCCGATAATGGTCTCCGAAATTAGGCTTATAGTTATTTAATGAAAACTCCAATCCAATCAGCCCACCAGCCCGCGCTGGGGCAAACTTTGATCACGATTAATCCTAATCCACAATGCGGTGCGGTGCCGCGAAAGATGAGCGGACGTTCCGAAACTCACTCTACTTTACTCTAAAGCACAAGTTTGTTGTTGGTTACGAACCACCGAACCTAATGGCAGAGATTTGGTCTCATTAGGTCACAGCAGCAGGCCTACTGCAACAACCCTGCTCCATTACGCATCCTGGCGCTGCGTGACTTCCGGTCGTGAGCCACGCGGTCGCCCACGGTTCACGATTCACGGTGCATTAATTATTAATACCCCAATATTGAGCGGGGCCCACGATTGGATCGGGTTGCCTGCACATCACCACCAGCTGTGTTGGGGAGGGATAAGGAACCCAGAAGGCCTTGAACTGGGAGGTATGTTTTCGGCACAGGCAGCATTTTAATAACTGCCAGAGTAGCTCCTAGAAGTAAACACTAGGGACCTAGGGTTGGCTTCCCGGTACGGTACGTTGGCCTATCAAACAGCAACCACCCCACGGAGCCTTATTTTCCACTCGAACGAGCACTGGATTAGGAGCATTGCCATTCGATTTGGTCGACGGTCCCAGAAAAAAAGAGAGAAAGAAACCAAACAACAGAGTACATAATGTTGTTTCACGCTATCGAGTTAGCAGGCCCCGGAATCGATGAACGACGACGACGACGACGTCGAGACGCTGCGATTCCTAGAGCCTGGTTTTCTTCGGGGCACCGAGAAACGAAAATAAAAAGGGATTCGGTTCACATTCGCTGTTCTGATTGATTGGCCACTCGCTCGCAGCACGCACCGTTGACAGCAGAAGCCACCGGCATCTAGTAACCACCGCTGATGGCCGTAAAAAAGGGACGGCTTAAAATAAATGGCAGACAAAAGCGAGAGAGCGACAGAGAGCGATAGAGGGTCGCTGTTTGACAGTTGCAGATGTCACGCCGGCGGTGGCAGAAAATTGAATTCGGTCGTTACTCACAACCGGAGCAGCCATGTGCCGCTCGTTAGGCCATTTTCTTTCTGACACTCGGAATGAAAGAATTAAAGAAAAACCGCTGACAAGGTTTCATACACAAAGGAAGTAGCGGAGAGAGAGAGAAAAAGTAGAACACCAAACACACTGTCACACGCACACACACAACGCGAAACATAAAACAACCCCGGAAGGAAGTACGTGTTCTGGGTCCGGGTCTGGGCTGTCTCCCGGTCTCAAGATTGGCCCGGGTCGGCCGCGAAATGATCGTTAAATTATGTGCCGATGCCGAGCTAAGGTCGGGTCCCCTCTCTGGTCCTGGGCCAGCATCGTTTAGCGGCGCCCTTAAATGGCCCACCGGCAAGCTCGGAAAATTGCTTTTTCTGCGGATGTCATTAGCCATCAAATGCATGCTAATTGTGGATGATGAATGGTAGTGAGCAGTGGCCCATTAACCATTTGTCCACGTGTGGTATGTAACTATTTTCATAATTTCACAACAAAGACAGTAACCCGCTTTGCTGAGACAGTGGACCACACGTATTTTTGGGGCATAACTAGCAAAAGTTTCTATCAAGTTCTTCTAAATATTACTCCGTGCCGTACTGGTCTGGAAAAATTCTATTACTGTCCGAATAATTAACTAAATTAATAGAGCGATGCCAAACTTATTAGCCTGGGTAGGACCCTCTGGAGCACGCAAGTCCTTAGCCGCAAAATCTAGCGCCCGGTTTTCCCGGTCACTCCGGGCGGGTGAAGATGTGTCAATTAACCGGCTGAGGCTGAACTACGAACCGCGAGGCCCAACACCTTCGGCTGCTACGTGTCCACTGTTAACTACATCAAAGCGGAATCAAGCCCGTTCCATCATCCCCACGTGCCGGGCGTTCCCGCCACTCCCGCCATGTGCCCGATGTGCAACATAATTAAACCGCAAAACGAAGGCACATCAACCCACCGAGAGCATCAACGGCCTTTAAGCGGCAGGTTTATCGTTCGAAATCGTATAAGCTTCATTTGGCCTCGCGGACCCCATCTGCGGCGGAATGGTTTTCCTGGTTCCGTAATAAAGATATTCGTGGACGCGCACAACCGAGCGGGTTGACACATTTCAAGTAGTAATAAACTGAAAAACACTTTAATGACATATTAATTAGCAACACGGCCGTTGCGTTGTTTAATTAATAATTTGAGGGCGGTTGTAAGCATTGCGAGGGATGTTCGTGATGTTTTACAAGGAAACATACGCAGGTGCTACGAATTCGTATGAATTTTTACTGGTTCTTTCTATGTTTTTCTACATATGGCAGATAAATACGCAATTTTACACCAAACAATTATTAGCGTCGAAATACAGATTATTTTATTTGCGTTAGTTACAATCACCTTAAGAAACAGCCATCGAAATGTTCAATGTGTAATTATGTAATGTGAAATGTGTAATTGTTCAATCTGATCTTGTCTGAAACTGAATCTACTCCAATTCGTTGTAATTTTCTTCCTGAAAATCTACTTGACAAGTTTAAGAAAACCTCCATAATGAACGATCGTTAATCGTTAACAGGCCCGTTAATAATCAACTTTAATCAGAAGTAATTAGTTAACCTTAAACCTAGACTAAGTTAACTTGAATAAGGTTAAGTAAAATAAATTTAAAAAATATTACAAAATCTTGATCTGGAACTGGGTCTGGAATCGGAATTTCTGATGATGATAGTACATAAACAAAAAGCAGGTTTTTAAGTCTTATAGTAATCTGGTGACTTCCCAAAAATCGACCAAATCTTACAATTATGTAGTCTAATGACCGAGTGCTCTATACGTCCCGGCACGTCACACGATAATTAATGACGGAAGCATACAGCAGCGTCGCACCGACTAGAAGGAGCCATAAAATGTTCATACGGTAGTACCAGTTCCTGCGCCGAGAACACCTGCTGCTCACGGACCCATGAAGGGGCCGTCGTCATAGACAAATATTCACATTGGTGGGCCGCTGTGGCTCGTGAATAAACTTATGTCCCTGCGCGTCATATTCGGTTATGAGTTCGTTATGAGTTGCTAATCACATGAGCGACTAGTCCAAATGTCCAACGGGGCCGGCAACGACCGCCGCTACAATGCTAGCAGTAGAGCGCTCCTTCGAAGGTCGCTGAAAGGGCCAGCGCAGTTAGATTTTGGCTAAATGACCCTTTCCTGAACACACACACATACACGAAGGGCATCTCTCCCGGGCGACCTGTCCGTCGTGAAGTGACATCCTGTCACGTTATCCACGGTGCCCGGTCTGTTCGGCGAATGATTATAACGAAGCACGGCCTCGTCCAGCCTTGACGTTCGGGCCCCCTTCAAGTGTCACCGTGTATGTCACGATCCACCGCCACTCCGGCTATCCGGCGTCCCGGGTCCTGCGGGGTATTGTTTAAGAGACCAGTTCTTGCGGACCTGGTTTATGAACACTGCACCGCAAGCTGTTACTTTGGACGAGTGTGTCCCAGCAAGAAACATACGCACGCACACTCGTTGGGTGCCAGAAGCACTTCCTGGCCACGCGAGAGGGTCGCTTCCGATCGGCATGACAGCATAATGTTGGCCATCCTGCCACTCTCAAGCCCTCTAAGTGTCCGCGGTGCGAGCAACATAGCTGTCTGCTGTTTTCTGCTCATATGGCAGGTTAAGTCGTCCAGACCGGTCGTCCTTGTGACGTTTGCCCGACCCAACAAACGCGTGGGAACCGCGTGAAAGCCGGAGGACTCTACCAGTTAGTTCTCCGACCCCGACCCAGGATCCCGGGTTCGTCAACGTCTCACATGGTTGTTGGATTAGTTTGCATACCAAACCAGAAGCGTTTCATAATAAACCAACCAACCGGCGACGAACGACCAACCGCGTGTCCCTGCTGCGGTGTAGCAAGAATGAGGTTAGGAGCGTGATGAATTCCCGCCGGGGCCACTCGGTCACGTTAATTATGCTAAATCCCATGGGCAGCGCGTGAGATAGCGTATGTGACAGCCTGGCAGTAACACGGTGCAGCAAGGACTTGGAAGGACGACGTACCACGGTGCGATACGGTGCAGTGCCGACGCTATGCTTCCCGTGCCGGTAGGCCAAGCGACGACTTTAAAAGTCAAGCATCGGCAGAAAGTTTCTTCGAGTACCTACGAAGCCTCGATTAAGGCTAACGCAGTGTATCCCTTTTCCGTGCGAACGGACGGGTTCTCGAGAAATAACGAGTGTTGCTGATTCCGCAAATAATTTGTATGGTTGTCAAATGAGGGGGGGCCATGTTTCTAGGCCCTGAACCTTACTAAGTTTTCGGGTGGGTTTCGCTTCACATTACTTCTGATTTAGGAGAACTACGGCTCCGAAGGTTAACACTTTTGTCCTGCTGCTTGTCCTCTGTTTAAAAAAAATGTTAAATTAAATTCCTCGTTTAAATAAGTTCGGCGAAACAAATCATTGACGATAAAAAGAACCAACAGTACTCTTTAAGTACCAGGGGTGTCACCGAAAAGTGACGCCAGCGATCGCGACTAGAGGGCGCTGCCGCCAGCGATCACGGCCAGAGGGCGCTGCCGCCAGACGCTCATCCGTGAGTGTCCTAATGAGTGCTGCACACCTGGCCGCAGGAGAGACCAAAGTCCACAGATAGAGCAATGTGCCGAAGAGAATCGAGCGCCAGAATAGCGGCAGTACAACTCACCAGGGCAAAGAGACACAACGAGAAATTTTTAAAGGACTGAAGTTGTAAAATTTCTGGGTAGATCCCGAATAAAACCTTCATTCGCGACATCATTTCTCGTTATTTTTCGCCCTTTATCGCTCAACACTTCGCGATTATTGAGTAATTGCGACGAAAATATTATTTTGTTCTGCCGCTCGGTTACAGTGTAAAGTGTAACGTGCAACTGAGCAGCATTACGTTTCACCACCGAAGTTACAGTGCAAAGTGCAACGTGTAACTTAAAAACACCACACCAATAACTAACCAATTCGGAAAGTGCATTAGTGACTGCGCACCAGTGATCTGTGCAATTGTGATATATAATGAACCAGCAACCAGAGGAAGCGAGGCCTGCTGAGGCGCCGACGCGCATCACTGGGAATCCGCTCGCGAACTCAACGACCGCCCTTTTTGCTTCGCCCGATCGGGCTGAACCCCCTGCAGCCGGAAGGACGGAATCCGCGCCGAACCACGCGATCGACCGACTCGCGAACCTAATCGGTGAAATGTCCTCGAAGTTCACCGATTTCAGTGAACGGCTGCTGGCAATCGAACGGCTCAACGACCCGAGGCAGCTTGGCGCCGGCGACCCGATACAGCATGGCGCCCATGAACCACATGGCACACGCCAACCGATGCAGCATGGCGGCGCAGAACGAGAGCAGCATGGCGACCGCGCACCAGGGCAGAATGGCTTCACCCAGCACATGGGAAATGGTGGAGGCCATGTACCCACATCAATGCACCACGCGACACCCATAATGCCGGCACAAACGCCAGTGGCCTTCACGGAACCCCGACCAGCGATGTACCAACATATTCCGAACCCGTCGGGGGTTTATCAGCAGGCACACGATCCGAGACACGTGTCTTACCAGCATGCATGGCCCCAAGCCTCGCTGAACCAGAGCCAGATTTCAGCGAGGCAAGGAGTGCCTAAGGACTTGCCACCGTTCTCTGGCATGGCTGAAGAATGGCCGATATTTATCGCGAGTTTCGAAAACTCAACGGCGATATGTGGCTACAGTGCGGAGGAGAACCTACTCCGACTACAGAAGGCCCTAAGAGGCAAGGCTCTAGAGGCGGTGAGATACCGCCTGCTGCACCCCTCTAACTTGGATGGAGCCATCGCCACGCTGAGGACCTTGTTCGGCAGGCCAGAAGTGATCGTGCACAACATGGTTAGTAAAATTCGTCGGCTGCCGCCCCCTAGTGAGCAACGCATTGAAACACTCATCGACTTCGGAGTGGCAGTGCAGAACATGTGCGCGACGATCCAGGCCGCCGGCCTCGATGATTACATGTGCAACGTGGCCTTGTTGCAGGAACTGGTGGACAAGCTCCCACCTACCATCAAACTAAAATGGGCGTTCCATAAGCAAGCCCTGCAGCGGGTCACACTAGCCGACTTCGGCATTTGGATGGAGATCATCGTCTCAGCAGTGAGCTCGGTGACGCTACCGACGGAAGAAACGCCGCACGACAAGAGGAGAAACAATGGCAGCAAGCAGCGGACAACCAGCCAATATATTAACACACACGTAGCCCATGACCTTCCACCGGCCGGCGACGGATGTGTAATCTGCAAGGGCAGAGACTGTGTGTTGCCAAATTGCAAGCAGTTCCAGGATATGAGCGTCGGTGAACGGTGGACTGCCGTCAAAAGGAACCGGTTATGCCGAACGTGTCTGGTGAACCATGCGGGTCAACAGTGCTCCCAGACATTGTGTGGGATAAACGGGTGCTCATATGCGCACCACCGATACCTGCACCAGGACAAGAAGCTGGGGCCGACCCCTGCCTCTACCTCAAACCCCACACCCACATCTACATGTAACGTACATCAACTAGACAACAAAGAAATATTATTCCGATACGTACCGGTCGTGATAACGGCGAACGGCAGGCGTGTTGAAACATACGCGTTCCTTGATGATGGTTCATCTTCAACATTCATTGACAGGAAACTCGCAACAGAACTTGGAGTGGAAGGCAGGCCGCGGCCCATATGTTTGAAATGGACGGATAACCAGAGCCGAGAGGAAACGGACTCGCTACAACTTTCGCTGCGCATATCTGGAGTCGGGCCAACAGCGCAGCAGTATACGCTCCAGAAGGTTCACACACTATCGAACCTGGAGCTTCCTACCCAGTCGGTTGCGGTAGAAGAGTTGGCGAATCAATATGCGTACCTACGTGGTCACCAGATACCCTCCTACCAAAACGTTAGTCCGAAATTGTTGATCGGGATGGACAATTGCCACCTCGGCTACCCGATCGACTGCGTCGAAGGGGGCACGGGAGAACCGGCCGCCATCAAGACAAGGCTCGGTTGGATTTTACACGGACCATGCCCGGGAAGGAGCCGCGAGCCAGTACCGACATATCACGCGCTCCACATATGTGAATGTCGGAAAGGAGACGCCGAACTTGGTGAAACCCTCAACCGCTACCTGGCGATAGAGTCGCTCGGAGTAGCGCCAAAGGATAGCGTGTTACACTCGAAGGACGAAGAACGCGCCCTTCAACTGTTGGTGAAGGAAACACGGTTAGTGGGGAACCACTATGAGACTGGCCTGCTGTGGCGACACGACGACGTTCGCCTCCCGTGCAACCGCGCCATGGCACTACGTCGCGACACGTGCCTTCGGAGGAGGATGGTAAAAGATCCGACCTTGGCAGCCTCCATACGAACCACAATGGAAGCGCATGAAGCCAAAGGATACATTCGCCGCCTCACTGAAAAGGAAGTAAATGCTAAGGGGCCTCGGGACTGGTATCTACCGATATTCCCAGTAATTAACCCGAACAAGCCCGACAAGATACGAATAGTATTCGATGCGGCAGCGGAGGTCAACGGCGTGAGCTTAAACAAATGTCTATTAACGGGTCCCGACCAACTATCATCATTACCATCAGTACTACATAGATTCAGAGAGCACGGCATAGCCGTAGTGGGCGACATCAGGGAGATGTTTTTCCAAGTAAAAATGAAAGCAGAGGACCAACGGTCTCAATTATTCTACTGGTGTGGAAATGAAAATGACACGAAGGCGGCGTCGGACGTCTACGCACTAACAGTCATGACATTCGGCGCAGCATGTTCGCCGAGTGCTGCACAATTCGTCAAAAACATAAACGCCGAACGGTTTGTTGAAAAATATCCGAAAGCAGTAGATTGCATAAAGACGCTACATTACGTCGATGATATGTTGGCAAGTGTCGACACCGAGGACGAAGCCATCAAACTCTGCGAAGAAGTAAGATACATTCACGCACAAGGTGGATTCGAAATCACGAACTGGCTATCAAACTCAGAACGAGTGCTATGCAGTCTCCAACAGCAGGAGAAACAACCACCACTGCCAAAAGAGACGAGCCAAGTTCACAATCTGTGCCCGACCCCTAGCACAGCAAAGGTCCTAGGCATGTGGTGGGACATGAAGGCGGACGTGTTTACATACCGGCGATCGATAAAACACGAGGAAGAACTGCTATCGTGTAGGAGACCTCCCACTAAGCGCGACGTATTGCGAACGCTGATGGCCGTATACGACCCACTGGGCCTCATTGGACACTACCTCATGTACCTAAAAGTAGTCTTACAAGAGATATGGCGTGCCAAAATCGACTGGGATGAGGAACTCAGCAGCGACTTAATTGTAAAGTGGAAGGCCTGGGTTGAGCTGCTGCCCGACTTGCAGCGTGTTAGCGTACCCAGATGCTACGACAGCACCCGTTATCGGGAAAACTCGATCGTGCAATTGCATGTATTCTGCGATGCAAGCGAATGCGGTATGGCAGCCGTGGCCTATTTCCGCATTGTGAAAGACAGCTCCATAAAATGTGCCCTAATAGGGTCAAAGACACGGGTGGCACCGACGTCATTTGTATCGATACCACGATTAGAACTACAGGCGGCCGTGATTGGGGCACGATTCGCCTCCAACATCGCCCAATCACACGAAATCCCCATAGTTGAACGATTCTTCTGGACCGATTCGCGGAACGTCATCAGTTGGCTCAAATCGGACCATCGCCGATACAGCCAGTTCGTGGCCTTCCGTGTGAGCGAGATACTGGAGACAACCAAGGCAAATAATTGGAATTGGATCTCCACGAAACTCAACATCGCCGACGACGCCACCAAATGGACCACCACGCCAAGGCTCGACCCAGGAAGCCGTTGGTTCCAGGGCCCCGATTTTCTCTGGGCAACAATGGATCAGTGGCCAAACCGAACTTTCGAGGGCAGTGACACCCAAGAAGAACTACGTCCGAATTTGTTACATCACCATATTCAAGATCGATTCCTGGAATTTGAACGGTTCTCCAAGTGGCGACGTCTCGTTCGAGCAATTGGTTATGTGCTACGATTCACCGGGAATGCGCGCTGTATTAAGAAGAGCTCCCGATGCAGCGGTCCGCTCACAGAAGATGAGCTTGGCCGTGCCGAGCGAATCATCATTAGAGTAGCACAACAAGAAACCTTCGCGGAAGAGATCAGGGCACTTAAGGGGCCCATCCAGAAACATCCGTACAAGCCAGTGTTAAGAAAAAAAAGTTCACTGTACAAAGTGTCACCCGAACTTGACGAAAACAGTGTCCTCCGTGTCAGTGGGAGGCTTGCGAACTGTCCATGGATCGACGAAGCAACAAAGAAGCCGATAATCCTGCCTAGACGGCACCTAGTAACTGACCTAATTATCAACTACACGCACAGGCGCTACCACCACCATGGACATCAGACGGCGATTAACGCACTACGGTCACATTACCACATTCCTAGGTTGAGAGTCGAATTCAACCGTGTGCGCAAACAATGCCAACGATGTAAAAACCGTGATGCGCGACCTGTAAACCCCTTGATGGGCAACCTTCCCAAAGAGCGACTTGCTGCCTTCCGACCGGCTTTCTGCTATTCGGGTCTCGACTATTTCGGACCGATGACTGTAGCAGTTGGGAGACGAGTGGAGAAAAGGTGGGGAGCGCTGTTTATGTGTCTCACCACAAGAGCTATCCACGTCGAACTGGTTCACTCACTAAATACATCATCCTGCATCCTGGCGATCCGTCGATTCATCGCCAGACGAGGGAAGCCACTCGAGATTATCAGCGACTGTGGCACAAATTTCATCGGAGCATCACGCGAGCTAAAAGAAGCATGGAAACAGGTTGATAGCAGCCGACTGATAGAAGAGACGACGACGAATCTCCGGTGGGTTTTTAATCCGCCTGGTGCGCCACACTTCGGGGGGTCCTGGGAGCGATTGATCGGCTCGGTGAAAAAGGGACTGCGTGAGATGCGGCTCCCGCGACTACCAACCGACGAGATTCTACAATCGACATTAGCAGAGGTGGAGTTCTCCGTTAATTCGCGACCACTGACGGACGTCCCGATCGACGTCGAGTCCGAGCCCCCGCTGACGCCCAACCATTTCTTACTCGGAACCTTCAACGGGGACAAGCCACAGCTCCCGTTCGATGACCATCCCGCAACCGTGAAAACGTCTTGGCTGACGTCGCAGAAGTTGGCAGACATCTTCTGGAAGAAATGGATTCGGGAGTACCTTCCAACGCTCACCAGGAGGAGTAAGTGGGTAAACAAAACACGACCAATAGCAGTAGGCGATGTAGTCGTCATCGCGGACGAGAACTCACCGCGAAACTATTGGCCAAGAGGAATAGTAGTGAACGTAGTGCAGGCCAAAGACGGACAGGTCCGACGCGTCATGATCCAATCAGCGGGTGGACAGGTATACGAGCGTCCAGCAACCAAGGTCGCAGTATTAGATGTAAAAACTAGGACCTAATCCCAACAAATCTAAAAGGTAGAAAAGGTTAGGGTAGTCGCACAAAAAAACCTCACCAGTAGAAGCGACACGTGCGCGCGATAACAAGACAATAACAGACAAGCATAATGACAACCAGGTGACAGTCGCTCGCTGGCAACGAGAGTGAGGTGAAAAGTATTTCACCACACTAGGAGGGACAATGTCACCGAAAAGTGACGCCAGCGATCGCGACTAGAGGGCGCTGCCGCCAGCGATCACGGCCAGAGGGCGCTGCCGCCAGACGCTCATCCGTGAGTGTCCTAATGAGTGCTGCACACCTGGCCGCAGGAGAGACCAAAGTCCACAGATAGAGCAATGTGCCGAAGAGAATCGAGCGCCAGAATAGCGGCAGTACAACTCACCAGGGCAAAGAGACACAACGAGAAATTTTTAAAGGACTGAAGTTGTAAAATTTCGGGTAGATCCCGAATAAAACCTTCATTCGCGACAACATCCGCTTCCTGATGATCATCATCAACATGAATCATGATGAACCAACATCAACTGTTGATAATGCTACAAAAATATCAATGATTTATTTATTTATGGTCTGACAAAATATATTTATTACGTAGTTTAACGGAATATTCGATGCTCGTGTCTGTATGTACTGTTATGTTTTCGATTCCGCATCTGCAATGAATTGTTTTAATGAGGGTTTGAGAGATTTACCAGAGTGTTGATTCATCTATCCATATTCTCAACTGAAACATTTCATTTGCGTTCCTCACTTCTGAAGATTGTCGCGAAGCTCGAACCCAGCATTACACAATTAGCGATTCACCTAGTGCGTTACTAGCAATCGAAGAAGGTGCTACTAAACACACCTACAACCAACAGATCGAATGCTAGTGGGCATTCAGACAATGAGCACAGTAACAATCTACTAGGTAATCTGCCAACCTCACAAATGATACTACGAAGTATCATGGGACAGGGCAAGATAATGGCAAGAAAACAAATTAATCTTCTGCATACCATGAAAAATCTTATATCCCACCAGACAGATAAAACTGATAGTTATAAACAAAAATACAACTAACTGCTATAACCAAAACGTTTCATCTCAGTTCTTAGTTGAAATTCTATCACAAACCTTCGGAATAGAACTAGTAGATAGACGTAAAATATCCAAAATAGAGCAGACCTCAAATCGTTAATCAGAGGCGAGTACCAAACGTTGCTTTTAAATTTAAAAAACTGTTCCGATTGCTGATTATTCGTCCCGCTCAGTTCAAGTAACGTTCGCAATCAAAATCTTCTGCAGTCGATTTTATCGGAGGCGGATTTTTAATGGAATGTGTGAATATGCAAAAATAAATACATACTTTTAAATTGATACAATTTTTTTTAAATACTCCACGTAATATGATATTGAATGCTTGAAAACCAGTTGTTATTTTAAATTATGTTTTAAGTTTTATTTATTGAAGCACTTTTCACTGTTGACCATTGTCATGGTATCATGAAAATATTTCCCTATTGTAGATATAATGTTAACAAATATTCAGTTTACTCATTCGGC